>NC_143436.1:113220974-113538630 GCF_987193195.1 Phasianus colchicus
GCAGCAATGACTGCTGATTTTCAAGTTTTTAATCATATGCTCAGGATTTTACCATGGCAGAACTAGCTCCTTCTTGATGATTATTAGGCTTATTATTGAAGTTATTCTGAAAGACTGAAGCATTATTAGCATTCTTCAAACCATTTATTTGTGTTTCTCATAGCAACTGCAAGGTGAAGTGTGTTTGTAAATGGAGTTACGTGAAATTAAGGTGATTATTGCTTTAGAAAAAGTCTGTTGGGTGCTAGTGTGGAACATCACTTTTACCAAACTGATAGAACACAGGTACTTCATATCAGGGCTTTGTATTTTCTCCTCTAACACTAGCAGTTTTTTTATGAGACTGGATTTTCCTGTTCTACCATTCCCAACTCTGTGAAACTAGCTGTGTGCAATCTCCAATGTTTTGTACATATAGCTTAACTCAATGGGGCTAATAAATTCACATTTGTTTTCAGATACAAAACGCTTGAAGTTCAGGCATGCTATTAAATGCAAAGCGACTTCATACAAAATTTCACTTTGAAGGGTATTAAGACACAGCAGCTTCTTAGGATAGTTTCAATATACTGTTAGGTAACTAAAGTCTCCATCTGTGCCTGTTTGTATGCCGATGAGATTAATTTGTGCATTTGCAACTAGTTGTAAAAGCCAGAGGTTTTACCTCACTTCTATTTTATTTTGTTAATGTGGTCTGAAAGCACATTTATTGGTAAGCTCATCATAAACTGAGGTATGCAATGATTGTATCTCTGGACCTACTCTGGTACTACACTTAGGTTTTAAATTGTTATTCTTCAAAATGAGGCTTTCACACCTGATGTTAAGGTATGCTCTCTGCAAAAGTGACAAAACTTATCCTAGTGAATATATGGGGCATTTTATTTTCTAATGCCCTTAAGGCCCAGAGTCTTAGACTCACCCTTACTTAAAATTTCAGATCTTCTGAGCAGTAGATCTAGTGTTTTTTAGTAGAGGGGAACCTCAAAAGAAAATTTGCAATAGGCATGTGTCCAGGTTTATGCATGTGTTTTTCTGTACGAAGCAATGAAAGTTTAAGAGAAGAGTTTTGTACCTAGCAAAACAATAAAGGTAATTCATTTTGAAGTAAACACTAAAAGGGGACAATATTCAATTGTAATACTCTGGAAAATAATAATAATTTAAAAAGCTGCTGTACCCTTGTAAAACATCTTGTAATTTCTACCGCACGCCCCTTTTTGTGTCATGGTTTGCCACATGCCAGCTCTGGTTGGTGCTGCCAGAAGTCCTGATTCCGGACACCTCTGTAGTCCCAAGAATGCCTGAGTACTTGGTAATCTGTGTAGGGCCTAGTGAAAATGCATTGTAAGAGGCTGTTGCATGTTATAACAAGCCTGTATGACTCGCTGCTTTATGCTGCTGCTGTACATGATGAGTACGGCAGGATGACAAACAAATTTTAGAGACTTTTTACAAAGTTCTACCGGGGCTGAAGCCATCATTCCTTCCTTCTCTAGAGTCCCCTGTCTCTAGAAAATCTCTCCATTTTTTTTCTTTGTCTCATTCTACCTTGTGAATAAGCTCATTGTAGTATTTTCCGTGTAACTCACAGGTGCTACAATTCTGAAGGATTGCAAACTGAAACTTTTTCTGATTTCATCAGCATTTCTTTCATTAAATTTGTTATACGGAAGACATTATTTTAAAGGAACTACCTGAAGAAGGGCAGCATGGAAAAGAACTCCTGGATACACGTGCAGTTAATTAATCCATGCCAAAACTCTGTCATGCACTCAAAAATTCCAGATGTATACTGCTTCCATTCTGCAGTTTGAGATATGCCCAGAGAGAACTTTCATTTCTGGAGTTCCCTGTGCATATGTGGGTTTGTCCGAGAACATTCTGGTCAAAAGCTGGTATTTCCCAATTCTGCATCATTTTGAATTTATCGGTGATGTATACAGACAAAGAATTCAATCGCTTGAAGAATATCAAGTTACCCAAGATCTGAAATAAATTGCAAATCAATCCCTTTTCCTACTTCAGACAGACAATATATCCATAGAAAGAAAACCCTGACAGATGGTTCAATTTTAAGGGGAAATGATGTTAATGATGTTTGTATACTGCCAAGTATTGATATGGGAAAGGCTAACTAAGCATTTTACATGATCATCTCAGAATTATTCAAATAGCACTTCATGCTTGGTTGTCTAGGGGATCTTGTCTTGCTCTGGTCTGCTATGGAACACAAAGGTACGCTGAACTTGACAGCTAGTCAATTCATACCACTTCTTTCTACTACTTTTGCTGTACATAGAGTAGAACAATGCATGGCAAATGAAGCACCAAGTAGGAAATACTCTTTTCTGCATGCTGCACAGCTGGGGTCATTGCTCTGCCTTCATACTATAGCATGCAGAATCACTGTTGTAAAATTTTCAGGCATTGGTAACTTTAAGTCTTACATGCTAACTCTTTTTACATACACAATTGGTGAGGACTATGAGAGACAGATAAACAAAATATACAGAAACCCCCATGGTGCCAGGTTAGCAGCTGTCCTCTTTCCTGACACCCAGCTTGCAAGATGGTGAACAGATTAAGAGTCCCTGCCTCAGACACTGCTTAAAGTTTGTGCAGTGCGCATTAGGAGCACTGGACCCAGAATGCAGCCACACCTATAAAATGAGCAAAGCATGTCCATCCGGCTTTTAAACAGTCTCCCTATCTTCTGAATGATGATAAATTTTTGTGTATTTTTTCCTTAAACAATACAGAGAGAAAAGAGAAAGAAGGAAAGGTAAATAATATCCCCAAAGCCATACACACAGATAAGGAATGGTGCAAGCAAGTACTGATATTAATGAGAAAATTCACCATATTTACACCATCAAGCTGCTATTTCAATTTATGTTGGATACATTTCTGTGATGATTATTACTAAAGTTATTATTCTTTCTTGGGAATATGTTTCAGTTACTGATATTCCATGCTAGATGTGAATATGGTTTTCATTATTTCAGATTTGGGTATTTTGTAATTATGACATCTATATTCAGTGTTACTAACACTGTCTGGAATAGATTTCTCACTCTCTTGTACAGTCATACCTTTCTGCAATGTTTCTGTGCATAAGACCATCAGACCCTGTGCTTGATCTCTCCAGCTTAACTTCCTGTGTGGTGGAAATAGTGTGTGCTCTTACTTCTCCCTCATCACCTGTTAAGCTTTTGCTGACCAAATAGAACTCAGGGATGCTTTTTCTAAAAGTCAGCTTCCCATAGGCAGGAAGGTCTTAAATCTTTTTCTTCTTTTTTCCTTCCTCTCTCTCTCCCTCTCTTGGAAACATATGATAATTAGTTTTCTAACAGATAAATCTATCTTGTAAACAAAATAGAGGTTTCCATATACAAATAATAGAAAGCTTGATTTTGAGAAATATTTCAGTGTCAGCAAGAAATTATTTTTATCCAGGATGAAGTTAGTGGAGGGAAGAAAGGAAGGAAGAAATAAGGAAAAGCATGGAATGAAGGAAGGACTTTACACAACATGATTCAGTACCACGTGGAGATTTTCGAAAGCTCTTAGGATCTATCTCCTACTGCTGTATGGTGCAAAAGCTAGAACACGTCAGCAATCTGTGGGTTTTTTTGTCCTTGAGGAAGGTCATGACTACACTAAGAGTTATCCAAAGCTGCTTGCATGTTCACTCTCAGAACTACATCCTACTAATTTCTATGGAGTTCTGTTTTTGCATCATACATGTCCACTTTATGGGCCTCCTATTAGGAGGGATAAGAAACGTACTGCTATTTCCACTGCATAAGACACAAAAGAAAAGATTGTCATAATGGTGCCGTTGCAATTATATTAATATTCTAAAAATGGTTTTCATGGAAATTAATTCATTTTATTACACAGTGATTCCAAAGGCTTCATAGATCCTTCACAGAAATGCATGTTCGCGCCTGCTTGGCTCAGTCATTTTTCTCAAGTCACTCAATATCTAAGCCTAGGGGCCTTATTTATTATCAGTTTTTCTTAAAATCACTTGGTTTCTTATTCTCCTGTCCTCAAGATAGCCGAGTTCCTAGGAATGGCATAGCTGTGGCATATCAGTTAATTTTTCAGCTGTCAGCTTCCCTCAGCTGTCACTTCAATGCGAAAATTCCAGAAGATGTATTATATATACAAATATGTTACAAAGTATGCCATGACATAAGAAGAATAAGATCTGTCTGCTTGCCTGTGGTTCACTTAGCTAAAGTTTTCAGTTCCTTCCAGCTGTCTGCCTTTTGCAGTGAGTTAATTTTTAACCTACATCCAAAACATCCAGTAGTTCCAGACGTCCTCATTCCCTTAGTAAAGGTCTCTGCACCTCCTCTTCTCCCACTGGACAGCACAGTAAGGAAAAAGAAACTCAAGCTCTCTGAAGACTGTGGAATTAATCTGTATAAATTTATGAATATTGATGAGGCCAAGTAATAAAAAAATGTTTATTTAGACATATTGCACTTAGTTTAATAGCTGGTCTGTTAGAAAGCAACAATAGAATGACTTATGGATAAATAACTAGGAGATAATTGCAAGTCAACTCAAATGACTTGAAAAAAGGATGTAAGCTTCCAGAGAGCACTATCTCTGAAAGATACTATCTCAAAACCTGATGGCCTGAACATGATAGACTGAATCTGTAAAATGAATTGAATTAAAATGGCCAAATATTAGTTAATTGTAAACCTAAAAAATGACCGTTTGAATGTACCGGCCAACAGAATTTGTTTTTTCTACCTGAGAATGAATGTGTCAATTTAGCTTATCTTTCTGAAACCTGAAAAATATTATTTTCCAAGTTTAAACAACTTATTAACCAAAGCAAGAACGTATATTAAACATATATACGTTAGTGGTACTAAGAATCATTTATAAACAGTCCACTCAATACCCTGTCAAGAAGCCATCATATAGACACAAAAAAGGAATGGTTACAAGGAGACAAGAAAACAGGAAAAAACTATCTAATTAATACATGAGGAATAGAAGGGGAAATGTATTAATGACCACTTGCAAATTTAACAACATACGAGAATTATAAGGGAAGAGAAAATAACTAAGGATTAGTATTTATTTATTGAACAGTATATAATTAGACTCAAAAAAAATCAGAAACAAACAGCAAATTGGTTAAGAACCTAGGCTTAAATTAGACTATAACTTCATAAAGATGTGATGCAGAAGAGCACCAAATTATCACTGCCCATTTTTCTAAACCTTGCACATGTAGTAAGCGCATCACAGCCAGCACTGTTAAAAAGCCTAACAGTTGCAACAGAGGATGGGGAAGAGCATTCAGGCCTAGGTTCAGCATCTTAATGCAAACTGTAACTAGTAGGCTTTTCAGTGCAATTTAAAGGAATTCTCTGGGGAGTTGTATGATCTGTCAATGCTTACTAGAACTTGGCAAAATGAGGAAATTCTGAAGAACTGGAGGGCTGCCTGAGGCAGACTGGACTATAGTGACCAAACCCTGGATCAGTTAATGATCTCAAAGAACACGGTCTTGGCAAAGAGCAGAGTCAGGACTATGAACCAGACGAGTGAACTCCAAACTGTTTAAGGAATGACTGGATTGAATCCCCTAAGGATACAGGAACAGAACAGAACTGGCAGCTCTTTAAGGACACCCTTCTGAGAACACAAAGGCTCTCCATCACCCAGCATATGAAATAAAGCAGAAGAGGCAGGAAACAAGTATGGCTGAATCAAGGACCTGCTGGTCAAACTGAGAGAAAAGGAGATGTACAGGCAGTGAACAGGGGTGTGCAGCCTGGAAGGAATACAGGGATGCCATCCAGACATGCAGAGATAGGATCAGGAAAGCAAAGGTGCAGGTGGAACAGAGCTTGGAAAGGGAAGTGAAAATAAGAAAGGTTTCTATGGGTATGTTGATCAGAAGAGAAAGGCCAAGGAGAGTGTACCCTCTCTGATAATGAAGAGAGAGAACTAGCAGCAACTGACATGAAGAAAGCTGAGGTACTCAATGAGTTGTTTGCCTCAATCAAGTTTCCCATGTCTCTCATATCCCTTCACCTTTGGGTCAGTGGTTGGTGGAGAAGAGTCCTTCTGTAAGAAAAGAGCAAGGCTGGACTCATCAGGTGGATAAAGAATTGGTTGGATGGTCACAGCCAGAGGGTTGTGGTGAAGAGTTCTATGTCCATGTGGAAGCCAGTCATTAGTGGAGTCCCTTAGTCAGGTGTCAGTCTTGGGACCAGTGCTCTTCAAGATCTTTATCAGTGACTGAGACACCAGGCTGAATGGTGCAGTTGATACAGTAGATAGAAGGGATGCTATCCAAAGGGACCTGGACAGGTTTAAGAAAATGGGCCCATGGAAATCTAACAAGGTTCAATAAGGTCTCCACAGTTTACTAAAAAGACAGCATTACCAGGCCCCTCTCTGTCACAAGGAACTCCACCCCCCTCCCCCACTGAATCTTGTTTAAAGCTCTGGTAATCAACCCAGCCAACTTGCTCCTTAGAACACTTTTGCCCCATCTCCTCAGTTGCATTCCATCTGACACCTAAATACTTGATCTCTCAAAGGCATGCCCAAGATCATAGTACCCAAAACCTTGATCCTGAGACCATCCCCTTATCCAGTAATTAGCCCTATGTATTCTTCTTCTTTCCAGGACCCAGCCACCAGTCGGGAGGACAGAGGAGAGCACTATTTGCGCTCCCAATCCCTTCAGCATCTTTCCAAGGCATGAAAGTCCCTTTTAATGTTCTGTAATTTCCTCATTGCAGCCTCCTGTGACTCTAGTTGAATGACACCAAGCAGATAGTAGTCTTGTTTTATCAGATGCAGTAGTCTTCTTAACATCTCTGACACAGTTGTTAAGGCTGAGATATCAGCAAGCTTTACTGTTTTCTGTGGTGTCCCAGGAAATAATTTTTTGGTCTAACACTACTTTATATTGTCATTGGTGACTTAGCTAAAGCCTTTTTAAGATTATTTTTATACTGGGAAACATCCTCACCTCTTTTACCTGGAACTAAAGCTGGCTGACAGGACTGCTTTTCTCGTTTATCCTTTTTGGTCACTGGGAAGGAATACACAACTTTACAGTGTCCATGAACCACAACTTTAAGTCTTCCCACGGGGACAGCATTAAGTCTTTCATTGCAACATCTGTGAACAGCACCAGAATTAATGAAATATTTAATGATGGGAGCAAACCATTGGCACAATGTATCAATCAGGAACTTTCAAAGACCATTTAATGCTGTCAGATTCAAGGTACAGCTTCTGGGAACAAGAACACTAGTTAAATGAACAGATAGGAGACTGTCCTGGAAAGCAGATACCTAGGTCTGAATCTAGAGACTGTTAGCTCTAATTGCAATGCTATATTGAAAAAGCTGACCTCATACTTGACTTCATATAGGAATTTAAAGGGCAGCAAAAGGAGGAGATATTCTTGGTTGATACAGTTAAATGACATTCTGAATGGGAATTCAGAAAGTCCTACAGAATGCACTACAGAGTGCTGCAGAAAATAATGCAGACAGTATGGCTGGTTCATTTTGCTATTCTGCTCAGGATCATACTTAAAATTTAGAGCAGCAATTTTAAGTTAAACCTCTACTTTCTCATATTCTTTGTGGTTTCTATTGTTAAATCAGCTGACACCTCATTACTACGCTGGCATGCAGCCACATCCTTTCCAAGGATGATTTGCCAGTGGCAATCCAAATTGGTAGGCTGACTGCTTTACAGCAAGGCCTAGTGAAAGACTGAGAAAATGGCAAGCACCTCTACAGAGGGAAAGTTTAATACTGAATCTGTTTCCTGTCATGAAGAGTTCATAAAGGCCTAACTAGAGTCAAAAAGACATCAAGCCCTACACCAGGACTCAGGTTACAGCGGAATTATTCAATAGAAATCTTTAACCACTGTTTCTCCTACCAGTGCAGGCTGTTCTTGCAAGAGTTTACTGCGGTCTACAGGCTTTTTCCAGGTAACTCTGGATAGCATATAGCCACTCATGTGGCTTATCATTAGAGCTTTCTATAGTCTCTCTTTCCCTTTCAGGTGTCCTACTTCTGTTCTTGGTCACCTGCTACTCTTCTCTTCAATCTGTCAAATGAAGTGAAAAATGGCACCACACCATAAAGAGTAGTCTCCTTTTAAAAAATATACTAAATAAAAATCCAATGCTTGGCTCAGTGAAACGCAGACACCCAGCATCTACTTCCTACCGCGAGGAGCTCTTTCATTCATCTCAACCAAAGCGTGATAGCCAGCTTCCCTTTGAACTAACTACTTGTGATAAGTATTTTCATTGGTCTCTAAGAATCCTTCTCCACCTCTGCCTACCTAAGTAATTCCTTGGGAAATTTCTTCAGAAAATGGAAGCCAACGTTTTCTCATGTCATGTAAAAGACACAGATGCATTTGCCTAAGCTCTGTTTGGGAAACAGATCTAATGCACTGTAATTCTTTCAAGCTCTCTCTTTTAACAATGCTTTGTTTATTAATGAGGTTAATCTATCATTTACAAAGGGCTTGCTGTGAGTCAATAAAGTTTTGATTGGTAAAAAAATATCCAGCTGGTATATGATGAATAGGCACTTTTGGGAGGAGTATGGTGGTAACGCTATCTCTATTGTCACTGTTCTATGGGTGAGGCAAGAAGAAATGTTCCAGCACCTATAAATAGCTGTGTAGTCCTAAAAGTCTATTTGATTTTGACCTTACTCTTAGGCATTAAATGGGTTTTGAACCAGAATTTATTAGGAAAAGAAAAACATCATTTACTCTTATTGATAATTTTCTTTTTTTTTTTTTTTCTGGGGATTTTTCTGCAAAATAGGCTCATTTTAATTAGCAAGCCTCCAAAGATAGGATCACTCCAGTTTCACTCAGCACTGGTGTTGATTGAAAGGTATAATCTGTCAGAGGAGGGAGCATCACATGAGCATGCTGAAAATAGAAAAGGCATCTCCAAATACCTGATGCTATTGAAAAATTCCAAGCTCATCACATTTGGCTTTAATTTCCTAACTATCCTTTTCTCTCATGCTCTATTAAAAACTGCATTGGAATTATCTGACCACCTATTTTAAGTGGGTGTTAGAGACAAAAGATTGGTCTAGAGAAGATTGCTTGTCTTTTATTCTAGCTACAGAGACCTCCCGCAATTTTTTTAAAAAGACAGAAGAAGCAGACACACTTGGAGAAACAAGAAAAACAGTCCGGCCTATGTTAGTTCAACCAAATAGTCAGTGGTGTCACCCAAATTTGAAGCTACCCTTGAGAATTCAGCCAATGTAATTGAAACCATCTGTTCTCTTTAATAAGGATGTATTCAAGAACTCAGGAGCTTAAGTCAGAGAGAATTACATTGCATATTAAAAAGCAGTGTACTACTTGAATACTGCCAGTATTAAAAATAGCTTTACTCAAGAATATGTGCCAAACACACATGTAAATCCCTTGCATGGATCATTAATGTCCAGGTACTGATGCTGATTCGTATTTTGAAATCAGATTTTCTTTCATAAGCTGTAATTGAGGTTGAACCACATGGAAGCCTAAAAGTATACATAAACAACCAGGCACAAAGTAGCTTTTTGCCTGTACTCTGGCTGGCAGAGCAAAGTAAAATTCTAAAAGTAGGAACTGTCAGACTTCACGTTCCTTGTGAGGGCTTCATCTATACCTAGCAAGGTATGCATTAGGATAGTCTTTAATTGCAAGGTTATTTACTTTTTTTTTTTTTTTTCTCTAGGACTCCTGCCTTATTTGGTGTTGCTTATTTACCAAGTAGCTCTTCAAATTTAACTTTGCCTTTGCCTTTCAGTGTGTTCTACTAAGCTGTTATGACTACTTTTCCATACCTGCTTGGAAATTAAAATCCTTAATTTTTTCATGAGAATTTAAATTGCATTGTTCTACCATAGTGCTCCAAAACTACTTCACAATATCCTCTTTTCATAAACAATGAACTGAAACAAAAGGGATTGACTGTAAAAAACCTGCCTTTGGATCCCCAGTTGGTGTCTAGATGGTGGGGTGGACATATCCCTCATTGAACCCCATCTCAGGGCTTCTTCCAGACTAGACAGCCCCATGAAGATCACAGGAGATTCCTTCTTTCCCACCCATTCAAACTGGTTTCCAGGAAAGACCCCTTGCCTATGGAGATAAATCAAAGTCTTGCTCTGGCAGAGACCTAGAGCATGGAAGGGTGGTCAGCACCTGTACTACACTGATAACCATTAGGACACATTACTTTTGGAGAGATTGGATTTAGGCACAGCTCCAAACATCCCAGAATGTCGGTGCTGGCTTTTGTTGGAGCTGAGAGTCCGCACAGCTCTCCTACAAACCAGACATCAAACCCCCAGCCAGGCAGACGGCTGAGAAAACAGGGTCTCACAGAGAATGACAATGTATGCAAGAGAGAAAAAAGAAAAACTTCACAAAGTTATTTGAGCAACAACTAATGTGCATAAAAACTACCTGGCCAATATTTCAGGATCCTCTTGGCAATTGCTTCAGACAACCACCTCCACTATGGAGTACCTAAATACTCAGAAATCTGATCTGAAGTGGTTTGCTGGCATTATATATGAACTCTGAAGCAGAAAAGAAATTTTGTTCCTTAAGACAGTGTTGAGCTACTCCAAACATAACAGAATACATTTAAAAAAGTAGCTTTGGAAAGGTCTTTGATTCCTATCCAGTTCATTCTCTTCCCTCAAGCATCTCCACCAAGGGATCAACTATTTTTAAAAACACCTCTGATAGATGTTTTTCTGACCTGTTATTAACAAAGAAGGACTGTAAACCTCACCTATACAATCATTCTGAAGAACAATGAAGTCAAATAAGAGGTGTGAGAGCAGAAGCCAGTAAAACATTTCAGCTTTGGTCTTGTAGGCACCTTGCTCATGAAACATCTAATGTTTATAGCTGTAGTCTAATGAGGACATAAAGCAGTTGCACAGGCTGCCCAGGGGAGGTGGTGGGGTCACTGTCCCTGAAAATACTCAAGAAACATGGAGATGTGACACTTAAGGACATGGTTTAGTGGGTAGTATTGGTGGTAGGTAGACAGTTGGACTAGATGATCTTAGAGGTCTTTTCCAACCTTAACGATTCTGTGATTCTATCTATACAGTATTCTTTCCTATGAATATACCTCAGTAATCCATGCTGTTACACTGAGCTTTGAGTTTGATTCCCAGTGCCTTAAAATTATATAATACTTCATCCATATTAGCCCCTCTGTAGGTAAGACAGGGAGATTGCACAGATACGATGTTCAGAAATAACCCAGATCCTGTGACTGGAAATTACCATTGCTTGAAGCTGCTAGAGCATTAACTTTATTTAACAGGGACAGGAAACAAAGGGATGTAAAAGAAAAGCCACAATGGCTATGTGATGGGGTTTGATTTAGGCTGGGAGGAAAAGATCTTAGTTCCCTCTCTTAGCAGTGTTCAACATGGTGTGTGATCTGTGTCACGTTAATGGGAGATCAGACTGCTAAACAGCTTCCCTCCGCCATCCCATCCAAGACACCTGCGTCTAACTGTTCTGCAGCTAGATACAGTATAGATACAGTAAGGAAAGTCACATACATATCCATACATATGTATATATATATGCACACATACAGATATATATTGATTCTGTCTTACTGTCTGCAGCAGATAAATAGTGAACTGTATTTTTTCTTGCATTTTCATTCTACAAAGTGCCTTTTCAGTTTCTATAGCAACTTCTGTTGTTTGTAACTTGTGGTCCATACTAAAAATATCCTGGTTTAAAAGAGGGAAAATACTAAAAAGTTAGAATAATTGGAAAAGATGGCAATTTTAGAATGAAATAAAGTCCTAGACTATTGTTAATAAGTAGCCTGTTCATCAAAAGAAGCACTGAATGTGACATCCATTATGTGATTTGTAAAATAGAAATGAGGCATTTATTTGTATGTCTCAGGTTTTTTGTCACAACCTGAATTACTGCCATTTGAATGACTATCTCTTGTTCTCCATCAGAAATTCAGCCACTTGGTAATGCATAGAAAAGATCTCCACCTCTAAATACACACACCTGAATGAAAACTGAAATGATTTCAACAATAGGTGCACCAAACTACATGGAACCAGATTTTCACAGAATCACAGAATCATAGGGGTTGGAAGGGACCTCCAGAGATCATCGAGTCCAACCCCCCTGCCAAAGCAGGATCCCTACACCAGGTCACACAGGTAGGCGTCCAGGTGGGTCTTGAATATCTCCAGAGAAGGAGACTCCACAACCTCCCTGGGCAGCCTGTTCCAGTGCTCCGTCACCCTCACTGTAAAGAAGTTCTTGCGCACATTGGTGCAGAACTTCCTATGCTCCAGCTTCTGGCCATTTCCCCTTGTCCTGTCTCCGCACACTGCTGAAAAGAGTCTGGCCTCGCCACTTTGCCCCCCACACCTTAGATATTTATAGACCTGGATCAGGTCCCCTCTCAGTCTTCTCTTCTCAAGGCTAAACAGACCCAGATCACCCAGCCTTTCCTCATAGGGGAGATGCTCCAGGCCCTTCACCATCTTTGTGGCTCTCCGCTGGACTCTTTCCAAGAGATCCCTGTCTTTTTTGTACTGGGGAGCCCAGAACTGGACACAGTACTCCAGATGAGGCCTTACCAGGGCAGAGTAGAGGGGGAGGATCACCTCCCTCGACCTGCTGGCCACGCTCCTTTTAATGCACCCCAGAATGCCATTGGTCTTTTTGGCCACAAGGGCACATTTTGTGAGTAAGAGCTTTACCAACAGGCAACAAGACAAACTGATGCGTGCTATACTTTTATCCCTACCTTAAATGAAGAGAAAGTCTTTTATGGGTTATCTTTCAGCTCCCTCCAGGTGATACACATCTGAAACAATCCCTTCCATAGCCATTAAAATGTTATGAATACACATGATTTCTGAAAAGTGGTTAGTCTTCCCCTCCATGCTGTGTTGACATATTTTGGGTAACACAGAATGTTTTATAATATGCACAGAGCATACTTTCATTATGAAAACCATAGCTGCAGTCTTTTTGGCTGCAGCATTTTACTACAATGAGCAGGGTTACCCTTACAATATAAGATTGATGGGTTCATGCCTCTGTTAATTCCTGGCTCTCACTGCATGTCCCAACAGTGGTAGAAAGGGTCTTGTGTGCAACATGGGTAGAGATGGTCCTCCCCAGCCTCTGGTCTGTGTCTAGGGACTTTCCTCTGGGGAGGAAGGTGAGAAAACAACTGCATGAAAAATTAGCAAACAAAGAGGTCAAATTTGTGAATAAGCATTTTCCATCTTGTGTGCAATGGCTAATAAAACCAGTGAATGCAAGACAATGATTCTGCAACACCTCTGCATTAAAATACGCTGAGGGCAATCTGAAAGATCTTAATTAATCTTTTTTTCTACCTAAACTGAATACTTGTGGGGAGAGAGACTGCACTATATTTGTTCTGAATAGAACACACTGTCAGCGGCCAATAAATTAAACTGTAATAAATGGAGTCATCCTGCTGCCTCGCAGTTTTGCACAGGCATTCCTGTTGGGTCTTTTGCATACTTGTATGTGCTTCTCCTTGAGCTTATACTGCTATCTACATCTTTCTCCAGGCTGATGATTTTCAATTATTTCCTTGTTGATCTCTGAATTTTGCCAGGGGAGGTGCAGAGAACATATCTGCTTCCCTCCTTCCCTCATTACATTTGAAGATCACTTTGATTTACCCTCCTCTCTGCTGCTCCCAGACATCTTTGCCTTTTAAGAGTTTGTTGATTCTAAGTTATCCATTCCTCATTTCAGCATGATCATACTTGTCTTGCAAGGACACAAACTTACAATAACAGATGTGCAATCATCTGATTAGTTATCATGAAGGACACGAGGTTAAGACTTTTGGCACCCAGGAAACCAGCTTTCCCACTTTTTCACTGATTTTCGAAGTAAAATCATGCAAGTTAGCTACAACAAACTTCAAAATGGATGTCCCTCTTGTCTCTCTTTCCTGCTGCCACATTTTGAAGACTTCTCATTTGTCTCTTCATTGCTGTTCTTTATGCTACTAGTCTTAGAAGAGGCACTGGGAGATAAGTCACTGCCATGGTCTCATCAGCTCTGGAGAGGAGCAGAATAGGTATCTCATTGCAAATTTGCTTCTCTCCAAGTCACTCCAAGTCATTATGTTCTTCATCAGTTTTATTTTTCATTCTTCAGCACCAGAAGCAGCTGGTTCACGTTAGTTGGAAATATCCTGAGAACTACAATTCCAGAAGGTGCCCAAAGCATAAAGGTACAGTGTTTCTGTTCCACCATCCTTTGACCAATGACCTCTGTCAGATGTTCTGCCACTGATGCCAGCTTGTTTAGTCATTCATGTGAAATTCTTAACTGAGTCACAGAAGCTAGCACTGTTTCGTTTGCTCACAGTCAGGCATCCTCAGCTGATGTAAATGGATACATTTCCTAAGAAGGTGATGTACCTAATTAAGTGGGTAATGCTTTGCCCACAAAGCCCATCTGAATTTCCTTTGTATGCTGGAAGATTTTTGAAAAATTCCAAAGTTTATCTGAGATATGCAGGCTGATATTTTGGTAAAGCATGGAGAAGAAAGCCAATGTCTCTTAACGTCTATTTGCTCACAGTGTCATCAGATCTTTCATAGTGGCAACAAATAAATTTCTTAAAAAGCATTTACATTGAAAGCACCTCCTGTTTCAGGAAAATGCTTTACCACCATTAAAATAAGCCATCATTTTAATAAGAAAGTAAGAATTTCATTCAGAATATGGCCAGGATTAATAGTAACAGCCATTTTTCTGCTCACCAGCACTACCAGCATGCTGTTTTGAGCATGCTGAAGGCAGGGTACCTTCCAAGAGCTGACAGTAATTATTCAGAATGTTTCTTTTGCCATCCCAAAATTCAGTGCAGCTGCTGAGGACTGAGGCTTTGGTGGAAATGTGTGAGATTTCTTTTCTGCATTATCTGTAATGATTCCTGACCCACTTATATTCAAGCTCATCTTCAGAAAATGCCACTTGTTCAGCCACTGGTTCTGGTTCACTCCATTAAGTGTGGTGTCTGATTCCCCTCATCCTCTAGGCTAAGAAAAGCAGTGGTCCATAGAGCTGTAATATCCTTATTGACAGACAACTGTGGGACTCTGCAGTTATGGAAAGCTCTGAGGATGTCCTCTCTTGGTATCTAGCCCAGCCTCTGGAGTAACAGAGGAAGACTCTGCTCTCAGGAAAGTGATTCAAGCACAAGTTGGAGCAAATGTTTGGGATCTCAGGAAGCATGGGGAATCAGCCAGTCTTGAGATATAATCAGTATTGCTTAAACAGCATCAAAGAGTCAATATTTTAATTTTTGAGAATGCTCAATAATATAGGTCACAGTCACTTGCCCTGACAGTGAGACTTCTGACAGTCTCCTGGGGAAGTAACCCTCGCTGACTCCAGAAGGATTTGTCATGATAGGGGGCTTAGAGGATTTCCTATGGATGGGCAATTGTATTTTCTGGAATTCTTGCCTGGACTGCTGATGGCCAGTTCTGTGGCACCAGGACAAATGCAGCTTTTAAGGAAGCTGTTGGGGAGCTGTTCTTGCCTAGGGAGACATGCAGATTTCCACACAAGAAAGCTGCAGAGATTCAGATTATTTAGCCCTGATGGAAAACTTCGGGGTTTTATTAAGGCTCATCTGCTATATTCGCACAAGCCAGAGCTCTGTGAAAAACTGTGATTTATTTAGCCAGCTATAGGCTGTTTGGTAGGTATTTATTCCTCAGTGCCTCCAGGGTGCACTTGCTTGTAAACAGCAGTTGGCTCCATGTAGAAATAGGAGATTGTAATCTGCCACCTCCCGTATTACATCCTTCCTGAGAGAAGTTCTACAAACCTCAGTAAGAAAAAAAGAAACAAGCAATAATGGGAGCAGCCCCTCTTCTCCTGGTTGCCAGCAAAATACTCGTATACATTAGTCGAATGTTTGGCAGGAGGAGGTTCAGCTCCTTCCTTTCTCTCTGCTTCAGCAAATCTTCACTCTCTCAGTCTGTGGCAAAGAAAAGCTTTTTTAAGTGCAGGTTGTAACCCATCTAACTTTAGCCGTAATGAAATCCACATCTGGAAGATATTAGAACACATTGCAATTTCTAATGTATGGTTGTTAGGACTCGCTCTTTTACATTTCGTTTTTTAAGGTAATATGCATGCTGTGTTCCAGACCTCTCCTGGTGCTTTGTGCTTAAATTTGTATTTTAATTTGTGTTCCATTATGATGCCTTTTTCTTCTGGGGATGATTTTATGGTGGCCTCTGATCTGCTTCATAATTCAAGTGAGAAGCTTCTGAAAATAAAAAAGGCTTTAATGCAAGACAAAATTTATTTGTAAGTTTTAAAAAATATAAAGGAAAAATATCTTTCTCTGAAGTGCCTTGATTTATAAGCTTCTGAATGATGGGTGAGTTAGAAGGCGGGATGACTCTTAGAAACTGTCTTCTAATACCCTCATAAACACATATCTGGAAGATTTGAAGCTGAGACCTAGGTCATTATTTACTTACAGAGGAAAAACATCTGAGAGCAACTTCTGACAGACCATTACATCAAGGAAATGTGACTTCCACATACATTTGGCCACTGGATTACCCAGTCTGAGGATGAATATGCCATTGTTAAATAGTATGCCCAGAATGACAGAACTGTATATTTCACTGTTATAGGCTATGGTGGAGAGACCTGTGGACAGGGACAAATTATGCTGTTGCAGTAGTTTCCAGGAGGGATTCTACACTATGTGGGGTTTTCTGAATGCATCCCAATTCAGTAAAGTGAGACAGCTCTCATTCCTCTCCCAAGCCTCTATAATCTACAAAAAAAAAAACCAAGGAAATACACAGCCCAAAGAGAGCTACTGTCTACTGTGTGCAAATATCAAATATGTATAATTGAGAGACCAAGATTGGAGAATGCTACACAGCACCTCTACTGCACAGTCTATAGGTGGTCTTAAGCATTTTTAGCTCCAGTTAAATTTGAAGTATGAAGTAGTAACCTAAACAAACGTGGCTTCTAAAGGAAAGTAACACAGAGAAAGGGCCACAACTGAGTGTACAGAGGGTACCAGGGCAAGAAAATGGGGAAGGTAATTGTGAGTGCCTGGGGGAGTGTGTTTTTTTTGAGTATGGGCCAATCCACCACAACAGAATAGAAAAATAAAAGAAATATTCTTATATCTAGAAAATTGCTTGTCATCATTTCTAACCAGATCAGTTATTTTCACTGTCTTGGATGAGGACTGTGAGTTAGAATCCTTTCAAAGTCAGAAAACAACAGGGAAAAGAGCTTCAGAAATTACGTCCTCCCAAGATGAGTGAGAGTGCTGTGTTTTTAAATCGTTTAATACTGGGTGAACTTAAAAGGAGAGGCCATTTCCATTGTTCCTGAGGCAAGAATCACTGGTGGTTTCCTTTGAGCACAGTCCCTTTGCACAGAGCGTGCAAAGCAGCTGAAAGTGTTTCTGCATGACCTCAGTCAGCCTCTGAGCAGACTAAGCAGGATGCGTAAGAAGCCACCACTGGGTGTGTCTTGCCTGTAAGACATTCATAAGACTAAATATGTCTTGGAACTGCCTTTAAGCTCATTGTCAGAAGATACTGTATGTTGTTTGGCAGGCCCCTCATCAAGTGGTAATTACCTCCCTTTTAGGAGCATGGAGACAGAAAGCATAGTCCTACTCTTGTTAAAGCCAATGGCAAAACTCCTGTTGAATTCAGCAGCAGCTGCAGCAGTGGATGCTGGCATCCTCCAGGCTGCTTCAAGAAGGAAGAAGTAGTCTTCTCTAGCTGGAACTGAAGCCTGTTGGATCTGAAAGTGCAGGTTGGTGAGACGGTTCCCTTGTAAGAAACCAACTATTCCTTTTTTTTTTTTTTTTTTTCCTTTAAAGTTGAGTGATTTAAACAGCCTTTCTTTTCCTAAACTTCTCTCAGACAAATCCTTTGGTTATAGAATATGCATGCAAAGACATGGACAATCAGCTAAATCAGAAGCTCGTCTCTACTGTTGAAACACTGATGTTTCTAATTCTGTGAAATATACAATGTGTTGTGATTTCAGTTTCTTCTCTTTTAACTTTTACCTTTAATTAATATTTGTCTGAAGGGCATGTTCTTGTTACTCAGATGTATGCCTCAGTGGTGCTAACATTCAGCTGAGTGACCTCAAGTCGGTTAACAATTATCAACCTATATTTTTCCAGCCAATTATCTTCAGAGGTACTAGAAGGGATTATTTATTATCCCTGTCTCACTTGGTTTAAAGAAAAAAAAACGTATCACTGAAAATTAATTTAGTTTCCTTAGGGAAGATTATAAATCTACGATATAGCGTTATGAAAAGGCTGTGAATTTTAGACATGTTTTTAATCCATCTGGATATTCATACAGCCTCACTAGTGTAATAAACAGTGGTACAGTCACTAAGTCTTTTGGGTTGAGTTGGTTTCTTTGCTGTATGAAAGGTGTTGATAGTGGGTACTGAAAGTGCTTTGGATGAATGAATTTTATTTTAACTAGACATCATGGTGAACTATAGGGATAAGTAAATCGCAGCTTATTACACTGGTAAGTATTCTTCTTTGCATTGCTTCAGCACCTTCAAAGCCACCTAAAACTCACACTTTGTTGTGCGTGGTGCTGAACAAGGTCCAAAAACATAGTATCTGCCTGAGAAAACATGCACTTGAAATACGAAGCAAAAAGATAACGTGTAATGGCACAGGATGTCAATGAGAGATGTAGATCAGTAAGACAACTGCAGTAGGAGATAACATATATTTGTGCAAAATTCCTGGATATTAAAGGAAATCAGCGTATCACAAGGGTATTAAAGGAAAAAATACATTCTCCAATGCTTAATATAGAGAAATTGCAGTGAACATTTGCTCCACATGACTAAGAATTTTGACTACAGTTCTGTGAGGTAGCACAAATTGCTGTTACATCTGGAAAAAAAGTGGTTAAATAACACATCAATAGCCCCAGGCCTATGGGCCTGGAAAGTGTGGGTAGAAAAGCAACAGTCCAAAGGGGAACTGGCAAAGAGAAAGGAGGCAGCAGAAAAAAAAGGAGAGCTCTGTCAAGGTCCTCTGCTTCCCCTGCCTTGAAAGAGGAACAACTCTTAGGAGAACACCTGCTTCCCCTAAGGAGGGGACTTAGAGAATAACTGCACTTTCTGTAAGTAATGGAAAAGACCAACACAAGCTTTCACAGTAACTTTGCCCCAGAGTCCTAATAGCTGAAACATCTGCCATGACTGTTTGGCATTCAGCACTACTCAACAGTATAATCCTGTCTACAAACAGACCCATCTTCCCAATGCACTGTCGTATTTGGTCATTGTATCTCAAGGAACAAAATAGGCCTTCTTCTTGGCTCCGTGCAACCTGAGGATCAGCAGCAGGATTAGCATATTTTAATTTTCTTTTTTTTTTTTTTTTTTTTTTCATTCTTGCACTTCTCTGTTGGCCTGGGTTTTTCATCATTGGTGCAATCTAAACAGTTTTTGTCAAGTTGCACAGCCCTGTAACTAAGGGTTTAAAGCAGCTAAATGAATTCTCTATTCCTCTTTGTAGAGGGGGTGTCCTTAAGGAACTAAGGCATGGTGGATGCAGCAAATGAGGGAGCTAACTTTGCTGCATGTCAACACAGTCTTTTCAAACCAGCCAATTTTCCCTATTATTGTATGAGAATATAATGTTGTTCTGGAGTGTTGAAAAACCTTGCTTTCTGATATGGATGGTTTTAATGGATCATTTCTCTAGGAACAGTACACAGTACTGCAGGGCACTTGACATTTATATCAAGGATATAAGGCAAAATTCTATTGTACTTTATAAATAGCTGTGACTATGCTATTAGAAACCAAGGGCTAGATTACATCAACTGCCAGAGCATTTTGTCCCACAGTAGTTCACAAGATGTGACAACCAGGGGCAAAAGTGGCATCTGTAATGCCTGTAAAATCTATGAGATGTGTTTGATCTCCATGATAATGCTGTGGGTGCTTTGCTGGATTGTAAACAACAATCTATGAGTATCAACCGTGAAAGTATCTTCTCTTTAAAGTTTCAACAAGGAAGGGAAACCAATAGCTTTGGGGCCTAGGCCATTATTTTTCCTGAGAATTTTTCAGTCTACCCTTCATATATTTAACAGCTTATAAATCGGATTTGGGATGATTGTCCTGGAAAAAAGATTCTCTTATATTTATGTTCTTATCTCACTATCCTTGTCTGCTAGAAGAGCCTAAAGCAATACAATTAATAGTCTGTTCCTAAAATGTCTGCTCTACAAGTCCAATTATTTTAGAAAGACAACAATAGATATGCTTTTGAATTTGTAGTCCCATCCTTAAAAAAGCAGAAATGCAATACTAGTTACAGTAAAATACAGTTTTAAACAGATCTTGAATATTTCTGTGTTGTCTAAAATGCTTTCTCTTACCAAAAGTGGAAGAGTGGTATCTTTGATGTATGTGGAAGATGCACTATCTGATGTGAATCTTCACCTAACATGCTTATAAGCCTCACCACAGTAAAGGCTAATCACGGTTAAGCATGAGGAGTGTGGGAGAGACAAACTAAAAATAAACTGGCAGACAGTAAACTCCTCAAATTGCAGAACACTCTTGAAGAGCTGATGCAAACATCCCTAGACTCCTAATTTATCTGGCTTCTCCTATTTTATTCACTTTCATGCTTCTTATAAATATCTGCCACATATCTACTTAGCTGCATTAAGCCACTGTAGAAGGAAGAATTTGAAAGAGAGAATTTTAAATGTCGAACAGACCAGTGATCACAGGTCTATGTAATTAGCCAAAACAAGTAATTCTCTTCTAAGGCATTACATATTAAATATTTCACCAGTGGTGTTAAAAAAATATATTAGAATATCAGCAAATGAAAACAAGGCTGCAAGCCCTCCAAATTATATAGAAAAAAATACTACTTCCTATTCCAGAGAACCGTGTTCTATGGTTCAGACCAAGTATCATGAATAAAATCTTGTGAGAAAGGCATCATCTATAACCTTTGGACTGAGATGTGAAATGGAAGCTGATAGTGTGTCAGGCAGTGCCTTTTACCAAGGTCACACTCATATAAATTACTTTGCATTATTTCCACTTCTCATTAAGTTCAAGAAGAATGGGACTAAGTCACAGACTCGGTGCCGGCATCCTGTGGTGAATCTGATCATTGGTGTTGCACCAGACATTCACCATTACCCTTAACAACTCCTGTTGCTTTGAACCCTCTGCACTTTTTCATTGCCATAATTTTCCCACTTCCATTCTGCAGATGACCAGCTCTAACCACACAGCTACTGAGCCAGTAGTGTGCCCAGGTGGCCAAGAAGGCCAGTGGCATCCTGACTTGTATCAGTAATAGCACAGTCAGCAGGACTGGGGAGATGATCATCCCCCTGAACTTGGCACTGGGTCAGGCTGCACCATGGGTACTCTGTTCAGTTTTGAGCCCCTCTCTACAAGAGAGATATTGAGGCTCTGGAACATGTCCAGAGAAGGACAGCAAAGAGCTGTGAAGGGTGTAGAGTACAAGTCTTACGGATAGAAGCTGAGAGGACGAATTATTCAGACTGAATCAGAGGCTCAGAAAGGAGGTTGTGGTGAGGTGAGGATTGGCCTCTTCTCCTAGGTAACAGCAATAGGAAGAGATGTAATGACCTCAGGTTGGATATTAGGAAGATTTCTTCTCAGAAAGAGTGCTGAGGCAGTGGCACAGGCTGCCCAGGGAGGTGGTGCAGTCACCGTCCCTGGAGGTGTTCAAGAGCCGTGTGGATGCAGCACTGAGGGACGTGGGCAGTGGGCATGGGCTGACACCTGGACTTGGTGATCTTAGAGGTTTTTTTCAACCTTTATGACTCTATGGCTCTAAGGCAGTGACTATTAGGGAACCCAGGCAGAAAACTACAATTTTGCAAGGGGGTATTAATTTTAAGTTTTTGGATTTTTCTTCAGTTTCCTGAAAGGACATAGTAGGCTTGAGCCCAGTCATTAGCAGTCCTTTCCAGCCAGGCTTTAATACTCATCCCAGCTTCTATAAGAATGGACATGAGCAAAGCCACTGGATTTGTCATTTAACACATTTGTGACAGTCTCGTCCCTTTTTAACTCCTATTACATCTTTTCCTGATAATAAAAGCACTGAGAACTGGCTAAACAATTAGTGTGATTCGATGACTGAAAAATGTTGGTGAGAGACAGAATGACACACAGTGTCTATATTATCATCGCCATTATTTAGTGCTCAAGCGAACTAATTTCTGACACTGAGCCCAGGGACAACTGTCTGCTGGTATCAATAATATGAAATGTGGATAGTACCTGTGAAGATTTTATCTTCTTTCTGTCTGCAAACAGAGCTTTCTGAGACAACTGCACAGAGACAGGAGATGAGAGGTTGGTTTTTTTTAACTCCATGTACTGGGTCTCCCTACTCAAGGCAGAGAACAGAGTCCTGCCCAGCTTGATGGAGGAGGAAAGCAAGGGTCACTTGTATTTGATTTCCCGAAAGATTAATTTCTCACGTAGATAGACTCAATCAAGGGTCTGCAGCTGCAGATACAGTTTTTAGGTGAAAATGTACGCTTTGAGCCTTTCTTTTCTTTGAGAGAGGATAGTATTGTGCTTGCAAACTTTTCATAAGGATTTTTTTAAGGGTCTTTTTAATGGAAGATAGTGCTGTTTTAACCTTCCTCTTGTACTTTAGGATAGTGTCAGAAAAAAATGAAAAAAAATAAGAAAGAAATCCACTGACATTACATATCAAAGTGTAGCATATTCCACGATAGTATTGGATTCCAGATACACGCAGACTCAATGGAAAATGTTTGACAAAGGAGGTGACTGCTGCCACCTTTTATCTGCCTCACCAATCTCTCTAGCTAGCCAAACTGTAACTGCATAATGTTGGTCTGTTAATCAGTTGCATTGAGCTAGATGTCTTCTGGACTGAAGTTATTACTGAATTTATAGGGTGAGTCTGTTAAGAATGGGAAATCTTTCACCCTAGACAGATTTCGAAATGATCAGAGTAGAGGATTGGAGGCACATTAAAATGTCAAAATGATGTTTCCTAACTTTCCATTCTAAAATATTTTATGAATCCTTGGTAATGAACCCCAACAGCACGTAGTTTCATAAGGAATAGTAATTCTTCATTTTACATAAGGGAAAGGCATTCATCCTGGACATAGAAAGAGCCAGTGTCAGAATTAGAGCCTACAAGTAGCAGCGCTAGTTTCCAGCCCGAGAGCAGCCCATTAGGTTTTGCCTAATTGCCAGTCTAAATTAGCTGTTAATGACATCTCCAGCTCCCATTTGCTTTATCCTGCTTTGCAGCAGGATAAAAATTAGAATGTGAAAGTCAAGGAAATGCCTGTGCTGGGACTCACAACATCTGAAAAAAAAGTTATTTTCAAAAGCTGTTTTTCTTCTTAGATGTGATGGCAACAGCTTCCCTCAGAAAAATACAGACAGACAGATGGATAAGGAATACTTGTGTCATGAGCTTAATTCTTGTATCTGAACTGTATTTCGTCAGGTGGTAGTCTGCCATAGCAAAAGAAGCAAAACAAAACAGTAATGGTAATGAAAATGAATGGTAATGAAATGAATTACCATTAGATCTTCTTGAGGGGCAGGGAAGAATATGCTGCAAAGATGTCTGAATCTCTCTGCTCAGTTGCTCTTCAAGGAGACTTCTAGCCACAATAACATCCTCTAAACCATCCGTTTGAGTATCCAGAGGGCATGGAAAAATGGTGCCATGAGTCAGAGCCCGAGCACAATAACAGCTTTTCCTACCGTGCCACCAGCTGCAAGTCATGCTTGCCCCATGGTAAACAGGAGACTAGGAATGGGAGATCTACTTTCCCACAGAGAGAGGGGAATATCTTGCCACAGATCTCTTCATAACAGAGAAGGTATCGAGGTCTGCAGCTAGATTCACTTAAAGGCTAATTAGACTGGAAACTCTTGACAGATCTTTACAGGGATGGTGCTGCAGGGACTGTTCAGTCATTTCAGTGTTTCTAATAACGAAGCTTGGCATACAGTACCGGCAGAATGCTTTATGCCATTTCTCTGGATCCTTTTCCTCTCTGCTTGCATGGCAGTGTCACTATTGCATACGACATAAATTCTTTTCTTCAGACTTATGCTGCACTTTAGCACAGAGGAAGGCAGATCTGCCTTTGTACATTTGCTGTTTTGTGGCTGTGCTACTGGGAAGCTCAGAAGAGCGTGGCTTAATTCATATGTGCTTCCAGAGCAATCAAAAGGTGAGCTGAAACAAAATCTCTCAGCTCACTGTGCCAGGCACAAGATGTTACTGCAGCAGATTTTTAGGGTGACAGTATCCACGTGTGCTGGCTCCCAAAGCAATGCTGACTTGACAGCCTGGCTCTTCAAGAACTGCTACTACAGTGAGTAATAATACAACCATACAATGAAACTGCTGCCACTCTGAGCTACTCCACAGACATTTGATTTCTTGAGCTATCAGTGGAAGTGCTCCATCTGTGCCTTTCCATCTCTAGTACATGTTTTGGCAAGACAGCATGCCAAAATTTCTCCTTTTCTTTACTACCCTTTCCCCTACAGGCCCTTATCCCCCCTCCCACTCCAGCTCCTCTCTTTCTTCAGAAACACTGGGGGACAAAACAACATCTAATTATAGAGTAGAATCATAGAATCATTAAGGTTGGAAAAGACTGCTAAGACCATCTAGTCCAACCACCAGCCCACCCCCACTATGCCCACTGCCCATGTCCCTCAGTGCCACCTCCACATGGTTCTTGAATGCCTCCAGAGTTACCTGATCACTCCAGATGGAGAGGATAAACTTCCCACTCTGCCCTGCAAGGCCTATGGGTGCTACAAAATTCATAAGCTCTAGATCTGAGTGAAAACTGTGATGGAGAAAGGATGACTCCCAGAGAGAATTATTACATTGTCTTTAGGTTTCAGGATTCTACTGGGAAGAAAGCCAAAGTTACAGTAGGGTGCAACTCCCAAGGGAGAGGGAAAGCAGCATGAGGAATCTATGCAGGGTCTCTTGCTGCAGAGAGGAGGGATGTGGTCAGAAGCAGTGCTGCTGGCATCCCCAGGCACTCTGGCCCTAGCATTCTCACAGCAGCACTCACAGCAGCCTGGGCATGCATGGCTGTGCTGCAGGCAGAGACAAACTGCAGCTGGCCTGGCGCTCCTAAATTCTGCTGCTGCAGGCACTGCCTGCCCTGCCCGTGTGGCCAGCTGTCAGAACGAATTCCCTTGGTCTGCATACTTACAGAGTCGCTGTGGGCTGTGTTCTTGTGTAGTTTGCTCTTGCTTGCACACAGACAGGTATCTCTGCTAGCCATAGGGCCACCACTTCATTTATCACATTTGCCAGGATTCATTTGCCCTAGCAAGGGCAGAGGAGGTGGTAAGAGTGAGTCTTCTGAACATTTATAAATATTTGTTGTTTTTTTTTAAGTAGCAGAAATGTGAAGGGTTTCTATTTTTCATTTGTACACATCTCAGCCATGGGACCATGAAAAAAAGAAAAAGAAAAAAAAAAAAGAGACTTTCTTGACACAGACATCAAACAAATAATAAACAATCAAAGCAAAGCAATTACAAGCAACCCAGAGGCAGAAAACAATGCAGCAGAGCAGCTCAGATGAGCTGTCAGAAGCAAGGAGAGTTGTCACAGTCAAAGCACCAAACTGTTGGAAATGACCCAGCTGCACACAACAGGTAGTCCTGAAGGGAGTATGACCTGTAAGAGCTTTTAAAGCTCTATTTTGTACTAGATCCCAGCCCAATAAATCTTTCCAGAACATGTGCTGTGTGAGTAGCTGCAATGAAAACTCCCCTGTGTCTGCAGTGCTCACATACCTTTCCATACCAATGTGAACGTGATTTAGTATTTTACCGAAGGTAGCTGTAAGCAGGAAGATGGGCAAGAGGCACAGAACATTTTCCTTGGGATTTCTGGAGCACGCATGGTATTTAATTGATGGTTATATTTTCTCATTCCTACTTCTCCCTCCCTATTCCTCTACAAGCATGAAAAATTCTCTCTCTCTCGCACACAGACCATTTCACAGTGTCCTGATCTGACCCCACCACTAGAAACGACATGAGACAGCATTTAGCTATGAAAAAAGAAAACCAAACCCATTTGAAACCAACTTTAGTGGGCTTTTTATTGACAATGAGCATAGCTTCCACTCTGAAGAGCCAGCTAATTGTGTTAGCGCTGCCCTGGTGGCACACCTTGGCCTACCTGCATCCCTGCTCATGAATAAGAGCAGCATTCACATCCCAGTGGATATTACGCCTGTGAGAAGGTGCTCAGGTCCTCCCCCCAACAGCTGCCTGTCCCAGGGTTATTACTGAGCAGCAATCCGTGTAGCATAAGGTGTCGTTTTCATGCATGAGTAAGTAACAAGTCACTAGTCAGTCTTGTTACACCAGTGCTTAGCAGCCTGTGCTGCTATGAACAGGTTCCCCGCTCCCAGTTGCTCTCTGGTGTGTTCACACCCTAATCAAGATTCTAGCATCCAACAGTATCACTTAGCTCAGTTCAAGATCTCTGAACTTAGCAATTTTTGAGGCTGGCACAGCAGGCCATTTATCATCCTAAATCTGAAAGAAAGAAGAAATGATGGTGTTTTCTCAGGGCTAGGTCGTGCGTGTATTTAGTGCACTAAGTCTTTCGGACTTGATGCTCTGGTAGACATCTGGCACATGATCCAACCATGTTTCACAGCCAGCTTTTCACTCCAGTAACCCTCCCATTTGCATGAAGTGCTCACTGAGCTTTTAAGGCAGTGCCCTTTGCTTCTAACAGTTATTGATTCTCCAAATGCATGGGAATGTGGATTCAATTATCTGGTCACAGCATTGTAGTTCATGGCTTGTCAGCATTTCCAATCTATAAACTAATGTTTTCAAGGTTTATACAGCATAACCGTAGAAACTCAGCCTGCATTAAATTTGGCATTCAGGGTCCTTTTACAGATGATTACTTTATAACATGTTCTGATTAGTTTTATTATTTTATATTTGTACTTTCCTTATTTTAGAACCAACACTTACCGCATACATACAGTGAATTTCCAATCAAACTTTCTTAAAGATGGCACTTCTGCCGTCTCAGAGCACAGAACTTCCCCCTTCCACAGAATGGAAATAACCTAAGAGCCCCTGAAATCAATATCCCTTTAATGTAGGTCATGATTGGAGTCTGGAAAAGAGGAGCTCATGGGAGACCTCATTGCACTCTATAACTTCCTGAAGGGAGGTTGTGATGAGGAGGGGTTTGGCCTCTTCTCCCAGACAACAAACAGGACCCAAGGAAACGGCCACAAGTTGTGCCAGAAGAGATTGAGATTAGACATGAGGAACAACTTTTTCTCTCAGAGGTCAGGCACTGGAATGGCTGCCCAGGGAGGTGGTGCAGTCGCTGTCCCTGGCAGTGTTCAAGAGGCATCTGGATGAGGAGCTACAAGATATGTTTTAGTGGCTTGTGGTTGCAATGGTAATGGGAGGACAGTTGGACTAGATGATCTTGTAGGTCCTTCCCAACCTTGTGGTTCTATGATTCTATGACATATCCCAGTCTTTTTGGTCAAGATAATAACTACTGTGTCTTTTCTCAATGAACATTAAACTCTCTGATTTTCCTCTTTATTCTCCAACAGAAATTGGGCAGTTGTACTCCAGCACGATCTCTAGGCAGTGCTTATTTACATCCCTACTTTAAAATCTGGGATTTCTTCCCCCAAAAAAAGGGAAAGAGCTCCCAGTCATATACCTTCAGGCTGAAGCTGCACCTATGCTAGCTCACTGCTGGCTCTGTGGTGCCCCCACCTCTTTCTCCACAAGCTGTGTGTTCTGTCACCCTTTGTACCCTCTCCAGCATCACAGAATCACAGAATCGTAGTGGTGAAAGGGATCTCTGGAGATCATCAGGTCCAACTCCCTGCTAAAGCAGGTTCCCTACAGTCACATACACAGGAAAGAGTCCAGACAGGTTTTGAAAATCTCCAGAGAAGGAGACTCCACAACCTATCTGGGCAATGTGCTCCAGTGCCGTCACCCTCGTGGTAAAGAAATCAGACACTTCTCCCAGCTTCATATCATCAGCAAACTTGCTGAGGGTGCATTCTATCCCTTTATCCAGGTGATGAAGATGCTGAAAAAGACCAGACCCACTATGCAGTCCAGTCTGGAGAAGGGTCAGGCCTGTAGCTGCTGACAGCTACAGTGGCTAAGGTTGGTTCCCTCCATGGCAATAATACACCAGTCCAAAAAGCCAGCATTACTCAGCATACTCTAATTTGCAAGGCTGCCTGGATCTCAGCTGTACCTTGACAGATAAAGCAAGGACTTCCTGGGTGGAAGTTCCTAATGAATTTAGGACTCAGCAATAACAGGGAGATATTGGTACTCACAACAACATTTAGCCTGGAATTCACCAGTGGCTGTAGTTCAAAAGCCTTTGGCTCTCAGCAAGGGAAGACTCTGCCAACCAGCTGATTGGAGATATCTCAGTGCTAAGAGAGCCAGGCAGTTTGGTTTCTTTGCTCCAGAGTATTGAAAGCTCAGCAGAGCCACTGCTTCTTACTGTGGCAGGTCATGCTCTTATAGGAGACACAGTTGGCTTCTCCCTGCTGGTGTGGCATCAGAACAGAGCTGGCAGGATCCCCTCTGTCTCACTGTGGTGGGCACAGCTGCTCTTAGCTCCCAGCTCCTATGGAGCTCAGTGGAAGCCTGGTGAGTCTGAATCTATAGCCCCAGCCTTTTCTCTTCCTTCTCTTCAAGGTTTAAATGAGTCAAAATGTGAAAATGAGGAGTTGCTGCTATCTTCCAGAAATTACCCAGTCCTTTAACTGTAGCTTTTATGTCTTCCAGCTCTAAACCTTCCTCATCCTGTCCCCATTTGCCTTATGTCACCAGAGCAATACTTCCAACTGTTTTCACCCACTGTAAGGGCAGGCTGTGTTGCAGCTGGTCCTCTGAGCTGAACAGAGCAGGAAGAGGGTGGGAACTCCCTCAGTGCCCTTCAAGATACATGCAGCCTGGATATCTGTTTTAAGACGTTCCGTTTATTTGTTACATTTCTCTTTCTACAATCCAGTCTGGCTTTTCTAGCTGCAGTAGTTCTGCTATTGAGTATTGCTGAAACATAACAACTTCTAAAATGCCTAAAATAGCACGGATGTTTATCATATACTTGCTACAAGGCTGGCATATTAAAATGTATTTACATCTCCAAAATTTTAACCTGGAGCAGACTTGATATTATCTAAATAATTTGTTTAAGAGAATGTAAAATAATTTCCTCCTCTTCTAGGGGAGATATAATATTTACGAAATCTTATCTTCACAAACAGAATTTGTATTTTAAGCTTGCAAATTGGAATTTGCAATCTAAAGAGAGTCAGGCTAAAAAGGAATCAGGAATATGTGATCAGCAAAGGAAGAAAAAATTGCTGAAATGTATCACCATTACTGCATTAATATATGGCAATCTTATGACAGGTAAATGTATAAGGACTTATTTGCCAACTCAGAACACTCTCTATGGAACATTGATTTAAATATAGCTGTGCTTTCCTCTCTTCAGTAGGTCATAATATAATAGTAGCAGTACTTCTTCTGATGTCCTCTACTTTTATGGTTGACACAGGGACCCAGCTAGAAAGATTACAGAAAATTGGGGGAAGTATAGCAGCAGACTGCAGCCATTGCCGTGATATATTCAGTACCATGGGACCAGTGCATTTCTGGAAGTGGTAAGAATTGTTATTAACATAATGCTAGGAATATGCATCCCTGTAGTCACTCATGCTAAGAATTAAGGTGACTTGCATTTCTGCAGTACAAATTGTACTGGCACTGTTAGATTTGAGATGACATTTCTATGCCACAAATAGTAGCTTCTCTGTCCTTTTCTTGTAGGTGTATATGCACTGATAGTACCATAATGACAAGTATGTATTCAGATTGCCACAATATGAGCAAAATTAATGGCTGTAAAGGGGCTATAATGCTGTGTCAATTAAATAATATGCATTTTGGAAGTGCTTAAGTATGAGGCCACATAATAGCTTGTAGTCATTCAGAAGAGCTTCTAATGGCATATCACTTAAATCAATCTGTGTCAGCTGTCCTCAGCCCACTGTAGGGTGAAGGTCTTTTTTGCAGTTCTCCTGGCTGGATATGTACCCTAGTTAGTTACTTCAGGTTGGCAAGAGCGTGATGAATTTATCCTCCAGACCTTCCTCTGAATGCTCTATGCCAGTTGAAATGTGCACTAGTCTATGTCCCTTTGGAGGCATCCTATCCCTCAGGCATGTTGAGGACACCACACAGCTTGGCATCATCTGCAAACTTGCTGAGCATGCACTAGATCCTCCTGTCAATGTAATTGATATTGAAGAGCATCAGTCCCAGTACTGACCCCTGAAGACATCACTTGTCACTGATCTCCATCCAGACATTGATCTGTTGACCGCCAGTCTCTGTGTACAGTCTTGCAACCATTTTCTCATTCATTGAACCATCTACCTGTCAAATCCATATCTTTCCAGTTTGAAGAGAAGGATTTGTGGGGAACAGTGTGAAAGGCCTTACTGAAGTTCAGATAAATGACATCAGTGGCTCTTCCTTCATCCACTGATGCAGTTACACAGTCATAGGAGGCCACCTGGTTGGTCAGACAGGACCTGCCCTTGGTGAAGCCATGGTGGTTATGGCATATCACCTCCTTCACTTTGACATGACTTAGCATAGTTTTCAAGAGCATTTATTCCATGATCTTCCCCTGCACAGAGCTGAGACTAACAAGTCGATAGTTCCCTGGGTCATCCTCCCTACTCTTCTTAAAAAAGAATGTGACATTTCCTTTATTCTAGTCACCAGGGACTAGTCCTGACTGCCATGACTTCAGGTATCATTGAGAGTGGCTTGATGGATATGTCATTCAGTTTCCTGAGGATTCTGGGATGCATCTCATCAGGATCAATAAACTTATGAATGCTTCCTCAGGTGTTGCAAACCTGATCATCACTTTTAGTGGAAGGGGCAAGTCCCCACCTTCTGACCATCAGCTAGAGGGCTGTGTGAAGAGCAGCTGCCTGAGAAGAGTGAGGCAAAAATTTGTTGAGTTCTTCAGCCTTCCCCATATCCAGTGTTACCAGCCTAAATAGGACTGTAAACCCATCAGCACTTCTAGATAGTTATGGAAGGAAGCTACGCTGTATGATGGCTTTTCCCCTTCCCTTGATCACTTGCTTCCAAACCCTCTGAAGTGTGAGGGCATGGACCATGCAAAGAAGCAGCTTCTGCTATTCCATAAAGTAGCCATGAAGGCTGTGGGGTTTTATCTTTTTTTTCCCCCCCCCACTACATTTTGTTGAGATGATGATGGGGAGGTGTTAGACTTTTCTGAATGCTTGGGAAAAGCTCTTTTCTGGATCTTCTGGATCTTCTGCATAGATAGCTTGTCACTTTAAGGCTTTTTGTTACTGAAGAGGTGAGAAGAGACAGGAGCAGCTGTCATATGCAGTTGATAGCATTTCATGAGGTCACTGACTGTGAAAGCACCTAGAATGATTAAATTTGAGCTCTCCTACTGACATGCTGTCTTCAGGCACAGAGTCAGCAACAGCTCTGTCACAACTTCCGCTGCGCTTGGGTCACGGCTCTTCTCACCCTTCCTGGAGACTCTCTGAGAATAAATACTGACCAGCTCATAGCAGGAAAGGGATTTGGTAGCATCTTGGATAAGGAGCCAAGCCAAGCCTAATTTTCCTTTCTGTTGTGTTTTCTTTCTCCATGTATGGATTACACAGTTAACTTTGGAGAAATTCCAGAGAAGATTTGGCATTCACATGGCTCAGGATGAACCAAAGCTGACCCATGAAACATCAGAGAGGGGCTGATGATGAAGTGTTTCCAAGCACTGCTCGTGAAATCCATAAAAAAGCACCGCTGTCATTTTCAGTCAAGCTCTTGTGTTGCAATCTGCATTGCAGCCAGCCAGGCAGCTGCTCCCAAAACACTGAGAGATGAAGAGTATGTGGGCATCTGAAAGTGCAGCCCAAACTGTGAGTTGCTCAATATCCGCCGCGCTTTTTATAATTGCTTCAGTGTGAAGAGTAACCACTAGAGCCATAAAAAAAAATGAATATTTGGATGAGAAAGACTGTGATGAAACTGGTCTGATTCTGATTGTGCCAGGGGATAGGTCCCTGACCTTGCATTTCTGTAACACTGGGACTCAAACAATACTGTCCCTGCTATAGGAACTGCAAAGAATAAAGACCTTTTGCCAGATGAAGGGGAGTCTGTTGATGATTTCAATTCATAGAATTATAGAATGGCCTGGGTTGAAAAGGACCATACTGATCATCTAGATTCAACCCCCCTGCTGTGTTGTGTGCAGGATCACTAGACCAGGCTGCCCAGAGCCATTCTGTTCCTATAACTCAACAGGAACATTTTTTTAACCTTCATTCATGCTACCATTTATTTATTTTTATTTTCTACCTCTTTGAATTCTTTCCACAATGTATTTTTCTGCATTTTCAGCTGTTTACTGCCTCCCATCTTCCCTTTCAAATTATTTCCCAGCATTCTTTAAATTTGCTATTGTAAACCTTTATCTGGCAAATCCTGCTCTTCATTTTGTTACCCTGAAGGCACATTTATGCACTAAATGTATTCAATCCTTCTACAGAAAATGAGAGTTCATGCACAGAGGGATGTGAAAGACATCATCTAGCACATGGCTCAGTTCCACCCCCCGTCCCACAGAGCAAATGCAGAGGGTGAAGCAGTCATCACAGGAGTGTGCCATGGAGAGGTAGAGATACTTCTGTAAGGTGTGTCCTCAGCTTACACTGGTCCAAATAACAGCTGGAGAAAGAGAAATCTCTCACCTGACATATGCGAGTCTCCTGCTGGCATCCAAACAGAGCACTGGCATTGAGGGAACCAGGATTTTCCTTCACATGCACCAGTTAGATGCCACTTAGATACAGTAGCATGGCAACAGGCTGCTTGGTAGCTGTGTTAGAAATGAAGTACTAACCATTTCTCTGTGTTGTTGTCTCTAAGGAGAAGTTCAATATAAGTCAGTCCCTTAACATCAGTTTGACATCAGCCTGTATCTTTGCCACATTAATTCAATTTATTACCCATTTTGATCCACACTTTGCATCCTATTTAGAATGCCAGGGGACTTGTTTATCCCTAATGATTGAGGAAGCATTTGTGTTTTATAAGCTATTTGGGACACACCATAAGGAACTTAAAGTGTCTGGTTTATTTTCACTGTTAAATTTACCATGTGCCCAATTCTGATGCTGTTGAAATTGATAGCAAAGTTAGCAGGGACCACTGCAACTGGAACTCTTTCTGAAATTTAAGGAGCTCCATTAAAGATGCATCTAACTTATTCTTCCCAGTAAAACAGGCCTACTTGTCTCTTCATAAATAATGCACAGGAAGTGTTATCAGGGTGGGGAGAAAAGTACAAAACGTTAGTTTGTTGTTCTGTCTTTTATCTCTAGCTAAACTTTGATCTCTAGAAAGTGTTTCTACTGTCATCTGTAAGAGTTCCCTTCGACTTCACTCAGTAACATATTAAAATTCAGCTGACTAATTTCACTGTTTTTCTTTGATCTTTTTCCTTCAATGTGAATTACTCTAGCTGAAATGTTCATATTTGCTTGATCAAAATTCATCTTCCTTTCTCTACATATTCAGACATGTGGAAGTTTCCTTGTGCTGCATTTTTGCCTAATCGTCATTGCTAATTCAAGTGTAGTGTTCTTCCTTTTCTTCACTGGTGCTCTTCTTTCCAGGTGGTCTTTAGCTATCTGAAGACTTCAGATTGCTACAAGTGATGGATCTCCGGAGAATTCCCTGGCCCTGTCTGCCTGTACAACTTACTAAGACATAGAAGACTGTTTATCCTCTGAAGTAGCTATCAGTAGACCATCAGTGCTTTTTTAAAAAGAATTAATTCATTTGCGAGTGAAAGAGTCAGTGCTGTTGTGGATTTGGGTGTGTGAGGTAGGGGGGTCAGTAGTGTGTTAGAGTGCAATACTAAAAAACAGTTAGAAACAAATCAGGAGAAGTGTATCATGTCATCTTCCTTGCTTGCTTCTGCTTTTGAGCCCCTATCATTGCAGTGCTTGTGATTATGTAGGTGCCTAAAGCATGCATTTTGCACAGCCTCAACCTGGGAAAATGGAACAAGATGTGGCAGGATATGTGCTGAGGGTTCTTTGCCTTGCATGTGCAGCACAATGTATGGATGCTAGGCCATGGAAGCAGTAGCATCCCTCTCAACATACTCCCTCAGCCACCCAGAACATCAATGATTAGAGACAGATGCACTCCCTGCATCTCCCACCCACTCACTTCTCATTTGCTCCTGAAGGTACCAGTAGAAACATATTTTTCTTGTCCCCAAATAAATAGACCCATCGCTGTTAGCTCCCAAACCTATGAGCATCATGAGCATATGCTTGTGTATACACACTCAGGCTCCACCTGTTTCTTTCCACACAAGATCCCTGTTACAGAACAAAAAGCATTTTAAGAAATATCCAGAGATGAAACAAGGATTAAGTGTTACGCTGTTTACTTGTCATTCAGGATTTCAGGATTTCACAGTTGAGAAATTGAAATATGTATGGTCCATGCTGTTCTTCATGTTTGTTTTGTTGTTTTTTTTTTTTTTTTCAGGTGCCAGTGCGGAAATTGGGTAGATTTGGCATTGAGGGACATGATGAGTTGGCATGGTGGTGATGAGTTGGTGGCTGGATTAGAAGAGTTTAGGGGTCTTATCCAACCTAAACGATTCCATGATTCTATGGTGCTTTATCTATATATGTCCTCATACAATGTTGTTTCACCTGACGTCTTCCAGTTGATACTTGAAGCATATCTAGAATTGTCTGTTAAGAGTTGAAGACTATACTTTCTCAGAAAAGCAGTTAGTATTATATCCTAGTAAGGTGCTCCTTGTGATTTGTACAAATTAAAAGAGGAATGAACCTGCAGGGTTCTATGCTGGTAATATGATGCACTGGAGGGAAAATGTCTTGAGACAGAGTCACTAAATGGCACTGTACCACCCAAATTATTTTCATACAGCTCTAGTTTTTTGTCCAAAGCCCAAAAACTATTACCAAAAACTGTTGGTAACAGATGTAGCTTTATTTACAGAAGAGGGTTATCCCAACTGATTTTTTGAGACACACTTACCCACGGTATTTGTTAAGGTGGGAAGAGGGTTTTTCCCCTCACTGTGCCCCATTTGTCCATTACTTATTTAATTGCCAGCTCACCACTGCCCATGATACATACTTATTAGGGCTGCCTGTTGTTGATCTTAAAAGACACAGTTATAGAATCATAGAATCATTAAAGTTGGAAAAGACTGCTAAGATCATCTAGTGCAACCACCAACCCATCAACCATAATGCTGTGCTCTGCAACGCTTTGGATTAGCTTCATTACATAATGCAGCAGTTTCTGTGTGTTGATGGTTTAATTCTACAGATCATCATGTTATGATTTGCTCTGTTCCTCCTTTTCTCCTTTTCCAGCCCAGGACATCTCCATCCATACTGGATTCCAGCCTCAGTTAGAAGGATTTTCTCTCCCCAAGTGACACAGGGGACAAAAATGTCTCAGACAGATGCAGTGTATGAGAGCACAACAGCTCTCATCCACAGGCTTATTCTGAGCTCAGCAAATCAATGCTGACTGTCGAGAAGTAGGATGAAAAGTCTTCACCAGTAGAGGAGGGGTAAACCCTTCCTAACTTGTCAGATCACATTGTCTCATGAATGCATCATACAAGGCAGCCCCTCTGAAAAAGCAGTTTAGCTCTGCTTTGCTGATGAGATGGTAATCTAGCATTTCAGTACCTGCCTAGCTGTGGGTCCTTTGGACCAGATGTAGCTAACTGTCAGCTGGCATCATTTCATGATTTACCATGTACTTGACAGGCATTTAACTTTAGTTACCTTGTGCTGTGTCTTTCCTCTTGATGCATTTCAGAGTGAAAGTGCAGCTGTATTGGTTTTTCCATCACCAGGCAGACACAGCAATCCAGGACACAGACTGCTGTAGGACAAATGTGGGAAGAAATGATAATTCTTTTTGCTACGACTCCCAGCATGCATGCATGATGGGAACTGCAGCCAGAAGACATCAGCCCTCTCTGCCTCAAATATGCCTTCTCATTTCCATATATTTCCTCTTAGTTCTGACATACATCCCCATACTCCAACTTTGCTTCTGGAGACTATGAAAGCTCTAAGGATTAGCACTATTTCACATTTCTATAGGTATTGACAACTGCTTTCTCCCTTTGAATGCAAAGGATGTTTGCATCCAAAATCTTTTATTTACAAGAAAGCTTCTTACTCAGTAGCCAGGAAAACCCATTGAGGACAATCTGAAAAGTGGAATATTGCTCTCCTAAAGCTTCCTGATATGCTCTCAGGTCATGGAGAGTATACTCACAAGTATTTATAGAATGTTGTTAATATCCAAGAGTGAAATACAAAAATAGGGAAAGGAGATATAAGAGGGAAGAAAGCATTTTATGCAAATGCAGTAGGAAAGTCTTACGTGCTAATTGCTTGAGCTTGCTGGAAATGCTGATGGTCCAACTGCTGTTTAGGCTTCCTGCTTTCTTCTCAATGGAAAGCACTGATTCATCGGGCATAGTAAAGTCCCATGCCTGACAAGCAGGTAAAAAATTGTTGCTAGCCATAGAAATCACCTCTGCGTAGACTCTGAGTATGCAATAAACTACATGAAGTGGTGCAGTTTAACATACTTAAAATGAGCGTGGGCTCAACTGCTGTACAGTGTGTCATTCTCGACGTAACCATGACACATTATGAGAAGGATATAATTTAATATATTTTCCCACTGTCTGGTATTGCATATTTGGCTCTGTGATTCACATGCACCTGATTTAGAGGGAAACCATCCGCTGTAATCTACTGTGCTGCAGGAGGGGGGAAAAGAGAAGTATGCAATGGCATGAACTAGTGTATGTGGCATCAAATATTCCCAATGGAATGTGAGTGGTGGAAGGTCCATAGTAGGGACCTGGGGAGAAATCATTTAGCAGTGAGGCTGACTCCTCCAATCTTGGATTCACCTGCAGCTGTTGGAACTGAACTGAACTGGCTGTAAATCCTGCCCCATGGCAGCTGAGAGACTCCCTCCATCAGCAAGGCCATCTGGAATAATTCACTAACTGATGCTCCTTACATGTAGCTGTCAAAGGTGCTGTAAATCACGGGCAGGGAAACTGGTGATGCCTTCCTCCCACCTCCTCCCCCCGCAGACATTACCTGGCTGCTGCTTTGTTAGGAAGCTTGTAGCCTTTGCTTGTAATCTTTTGCTTTAATGTATCACAGGGGTCTGCCTGCAGGGAGGGCTGGGCTCCCTTGTTTTCAAACATCATCCTGTGAACCTGGCTGTGTCTGGCTAGACAGCACCCACTTGCTTTCCAACTCACAAAAATAGGAGAAGTCATATATGTAAATCAGTTTCCAGGGGAAAGCAGAAACTCCTCATCTGGAATGGCCATGTGCACATCTGCCTGTGCACCAAGGAGGTCTGTCTTTGCTGGAGGTCGGTGAGTTTCACAGCACCAGTAAAACAGTAGCCTTCTACCTCTGTCGGCACATCCTGCCTCATGAGAAATGCTGATACTGAGCCCAGAAACAAAGTGTGCTCACGGCCCCCTGCGTGCTTGCCCAGCCCTGAGGGCCAGTGTCAATCAACAGAAATCAAAGCAGCCTCCAGCTCTGCATGGAGCCAGGCCACTTCTGTGCCTGGGACTGGGAGAGGGAGAGAGTAAAAGCAGCAGGATGCTTGTTCATTACGTGTTTCATGCTCTGTGCCAAGCACTGTGCTGAAACCACAATTGGGGAGCTGTCTTGCTTCCCTCACTTTTGTCATGCTGCTACTTGATTCAGGACCGATGTTGCTCACCTCTGAGCAGAAAAAGAAAACACACAAAACAAAGTAATATGTTATTGCCATTGTTTGGGGCTTTCAAAAACCAGTGACCCAGGTTACAGACAACCCTTTCAAAGTACTTAAACTGTTATCAAAATAGCTACATACTGCTTTCAAGACAACATAAAAAAGTTGCAGTGAAGGACAGAAAAAAAAAAAAAAAAAAACACTGCACTGAGCTTCTGATATGTTAGGCTTAAAGCAGAAAGGTTCACTTTGACTTGTAAGTAGTATCATACATGAAGGGAAACTGCAGTTTTATTGCATCCATACTTTGTGAGTGTGAAGAGCGTACACCCATACAAGGGAACAATCACAAGATTTACATCATTCACATGAAGCATTTTAAGATGCTGCAGACCTTTACATGCCAGCATAGTTTATTTCCTTTTTAAGAGAAATGAGATCTCAAGGAAGAAACATAAATCAGCAGCTTCGCTCAGCCGACTGAACAGATGACAAGGATTAGGGAATTTTACCTCTGCTCCCTCTTCGAAGACAGATCCTTTCTGTAATGGTAGCCAAAGCAGACACCCTCCCTCTGCTGTTCCATCTGTGACCAAGGATATTACCTACCCCCTTAAGAGTACAACTGGAAAACTGTGTGAAACAACAAAGATAACAACACATAAAAACATCTCAGAAGCAGAAGCTGTGCCTCAAGCAGTACTCACTGTAATTTGCTTCTGCTGATGTAATATTTCCCCAAGAAAGTCATCCCTGCTACTTAGGCAAACCTTGTCATAGGGTGTGGTGAAATAAGCAGCACAGAGCACCCCTGTCTCACCAGCACCCACAGATAAAAGAGAGTTTTTGCTGTAGAATCTTGGAGGTGAATTTCTTGCTTCTTGTGGAAGTAAGGGTAGCATTTTATTTTATCATCAGCTATGAAAAGTAAGAAGATAGTGAATTTCCAGGAAGCAATCCTTCACTGGCCAGAGTGACTTTTGGGGCGTATTTTTTCTTTCCATTGGCTGTAAACAAATGTTAACACTTATGTATGTGCCTAAAGTTAGGTGGAGTAAATCCAGATTCTGGGTTCTGGTTAATAAGGAGCTCCACATAATAACATCTTTCAAACCAGTTCAGAACATGCCAAAACAAATACAGGTCCCTTCTTTATTGGTTTAGAGCCTCACTAGAGAAAACTCCCTCTTTAAATATACTTCCTCATCTCCTGTGAGAAGCAGAGTCAATTTTAGGCTTTTCTTCCCCTGCTTTAGTAGGAGCCAGCAGCTGTGGCATCACATGATGTGGTAAAACAGTAAGATGGGACTAATCAGGTGACTTCATTAAATGAGTGTTAAAATAACTCTGCTGAGACTTCTGCTATCTTCACCAATACCAGACAAGTCATATTTGGCTTTTAATTCTTAAAGTAGCATTTGTTTTATAAGGAAGCCCATATGGTATATAAAAGCCCACGATAAGGAAACCCTCTGGTGGGAGGAAAGACCCATATTTGTCGCTTTGATACTCCTGCTGATTTTTGCTGTGAAGCTACACTGACTATCCACAGGCCACATGGTTCCCACACTCTGCTTCAGAAAAGGGAAACAAACTCAAGTTCTGCCTCTCTCTTTCACACGATTGCCACAGCACACCATTAGAAAACATTCCACCAAATTATTTGCCTTCTTTAGGAGGAAAACCACTGGAGGTTGAACTCATAGAGTCATAGAATCATAGAATTGTTTGAGTTAGAAAGGACCCTTAAACGTCATCTGGTCCAATTCCCCTGTAATGAACAGGGACACCTACAGCCTGTAAGGCATGGGGAAGAGAAGACAACAGAAGAATCTTTGAGAATTCAGTGAAGCACAGATGCTCCTCCGCGAAGCACAGAATTACCCTCTGTAATTTTTTGTTCCTCAAACTTTATATGCAGATTATGAATGTGGAAGGTACAGTGCTTCTAAACTATTGCAAGCTTACAGATGTATAACCAAATTATAAGAAGGTTAAAGCAAAGTTTGATGTAGGAGACACAAGCAGGGACATCCACATGTAAAACAAAGGCAATATCTTCAGCATCACCTTCTTGTAAGAAAATCATTCTGTGACCAGCAAGTACAATCAAGCCTACTTGCAGGTATATGATCATAATACATAGATCTCAGTTCCATGGTAGCTTTTATGTTATTTCTTATTACAGTCCTCTCGCAGCAGACTGCATCACATTTCTGATATGAATTTGTCAGGACCAGAGGCAACCAGCCTTGGCAGGTGCAGCCATAAAGCTGGACCTATCAGCAAGTGCTGCCTGGTTGCTGGGCTGCCACTCTTACTGCTGGGTAGACCCCACTGCTAGGTAATCACTGAAGTCTCTTTCTCAGGAAGCATTTCTACAGGAGGTCAAAACCTGGTTTCAAACTGAGTATCTCAAAGCTAAGGATGGGTGACAGTAGGATTGCCCAGTTCTCTCAGTGTCTGTCCTTTTTCCTTCTGACCAAAAGGATGGATTCACTTTTTATGATTCCATTTTGCCTTTTTCCTCCTTTTCTGAGAAGCAGAAGACTCCTTCATGGAAGGTAGTACATACTCCACTGCTTTAGAAGAGCTTTTGTACTTCTGCTCTATTAAAAAAGAAAAAAAAAGAGAGAGAGAGAGAAAGAAAACACCACATTTACAAACTTTTTCCATGTACTTAATGCTGTATTATGAAGTTTAACAAGGTAGAAAAATATGTTGATTTGCAAAAACTCTGAAGTGCAAATAGAAGAACAATTCTGCAGCTGTTATAGACTGTGATCTATAAGAGGATGCAACACAAACTCAAACCTTTGGAGAGACTGACTCAAAAATCTGAATGCAAATCACCACAGTCACAAGTTGATACATACCTTATCAGCATTCTTTGGACAGAGACAGCCATGTGTTATACTGATGATATGATGTAGGCAGTCTAGAGTATAACTTTATTGTTTAACACATAAACAAAGCTTTAAATAACTCAATTCTTCTTCACTCTTTTATGATGTGTTGTAAAGAATTGCCTATAGCTAGACCAGTTTGATTGTGATTCCACCAGATCTGAGACACCAAGCAGCTGCATTGCAAGAGAAGCAGAAGGATGCAAGGAAGGAAGAGGCCCAGACACTGCAGAAAGGCTGTCGTCAGTTTAGCATGTCTTGACTCCTTTGAACTCGGTAATCTAACTCTTTTCTTAAGGAAAGGCTGTTTTGATGCAAAATCTAAAGCTTAAGGACAATCCTCAGTACCTGAAGATGCACAAACACTGTTTTTAAGAGAAATACAGCCATTGTTGTCAATGCTGGCTGTCATTTAAATATTTTAAATGTCATCATTTCAACATATCATCTGAGAAATCAAAATTCTGTGGTGGCTGTGTTGGGGTCTCTCCAAAGAATACCACTGGAGTGGCTGGAGGTGGGTTGCATCTGCCATCACGTGAACTAACTGTGTTGGAACATCATTCCCACGGAGTCCTTGGTGTAGCATGATTGTGGCCCTGAATGCCACCTCTGGTTGTGGAATCACTAACTTATGGTTCTTCAAGCATAAGAAGATCAAACACAGCAGTTATTCTGACTTCCACATAGAGAACAGTTGCAGTTCTGCTAAAGCCATACCACTTCTCAACACACCTGACCCCAGTCTTCCCTTGCTTCTTGGAGCAATATCTTACCCTTAAAGATTTAATAGTGTGGAAATTTCAGAACTGTGCAGAAAGCAAGGCTTTCCATCTCTGCTGTGCCATGATTCACGCCTTTCTAGAGAATGTGTGTCATTTCTTCCCACAAAGACATCTGCAAGCGATTTGCAAGCACTTGGCAGAATGGGACCCAAAAATGCAGTACAACACAAATAAAGGATAATAAATGACAGTCTTCCTAACTTGTCCTAAAGCATGCAGATACAGCCTAGTCATCTCAAACTTTAGACCACATTGTCAACTTGGACAAATCGATCTGCCTATACCCAGTCCTTTAAAAGCATGGCTGGGAAGGAAAGAAAGATAATCCTGTGATTAATCTCAATAAATGGGTTCAAGGGGAATCTCAGGCCAGTGATAGAGCTGGAGATTGGCTTACTCAGTAACTGTCAGTTAATATGGCTTAACCTGTCAGTGCTTCCATTCTCTGTCAATGAAGCACAAACAAGAATTCACATCTCTTTGGTCCTGTCTGTCTTAAAACTTTCACATTTTTTGAAGGACTTTAAGGCTGCTAGATGGAGACTCTAATAGCACAGTCTGTACAGCCCTTATTATTGTGGTTTACTTGAAGCTTAAATGGTCCCTTTGGAGATCACAGACTTTGGAGTGCCACTTTTTAGAGATACAGAAAAAACAGGCCGTTCCAGGGACATATGGAGGGAACATACAGCAAATATTCCTTAACTAAAATATTTGACCTATACAAAAATCAAAATAATCTTTTTCTGTGGATGGATTCTCAGTATTTCCATGATCATTTGAAAATGGAAAACTCTTGTTTTTACACTGGTATAGGTTACTTTCTTCCTTTATTCCTAGAGAAAGGCAATGAGGGCTGTTTTCCAAAGTCATCAAGGAAAATTGTTCTGGGAAACACCAAATCACGTCAAGGAGAATTGCAAAGCTAAGCCCCCAAACACTGCAAAGTTCTGAACACCTATTTTAGTTACATGCATTAAAAATAATAGCTTTAAAGGAAAACCTTGTTAAATGCAATAGCATGTACATACAACTAAATAATATGATATATATGGAAATTAAATAGAGAAAGTACCTGTCATTTTGTAGGCAGACTGTTTTCATAGCTAAACCTGCTTGTGCATGCTGCATTATAAATGCCTCATACTTTCAAGGAGGCCTTAAAAAAAAAGAGAGGATCTTTGAGAAATGCCTACCTATTCTGTTGCTATGGCAGCTGCAAGCATCAGGGATAACCCAGGGTTTCTAGGTTATGATGTGCTGGCAACCCTATTAGCAAGTCCTGCAAAGTGCTCCGCATTAGGGATAAATGAGTTGTCTGATGGCCAAAACTCAAAACTTGGAGCTCAATCAGAAGACTGAGATCCAAGCAAGGTCTGCTTCTGATGCATTATATTCCCACATCTTATTGATACTCAGCTCTTAAAGATGCATAATAATTTTCGGATAAAGTTATTACCTAAAGCTTGCAAGCTGTCTGTGCATTCAGCTGCTATACTTGCAAGTTAGGAAAGTTAAACACAGCGAAACCAAAAAGTCGGGCACAGATAACTTGAGATCACATGGCAGGAGTAAAGAATAAATACTGTTCTTTTATTGTCCCTTATCTGGGTAAATTTTGTTTTTCTTACTGAAGCGTCAGCTCTTCTAAAAAAATATCACTGACAAATTCTTCCCTTCACTTTAAATCTGGGGCATGCCCATCCTTTTTAAGGTCTGTCTGTAAGCAAACGAGACAAGGACAAAGCAAAGTTTCATTTTTTTTCCTACTGCTTAGCTTCATATTCACCACTGTGAGGGAATTTCATATTGGCCGTTGATGTCTGTTGCTGAAATAAAAGGTACATGTGTCTCTCTGCTTGCTACTGCTTATCTCCTGCTGAAACACTGCAGATCATCTGGCAGTATCTCCAGGAGCAATGGTGATCCTGGAGAAAAGGGACTACCATCCTGCCCCAAGACATTTCAGGCCCAAACACTCAAATTTCCTGTTATCTTGTCTCTGTATTACCCCTTCCTGTTCTGAAAAGAGAGATTATGCCTCCACTTCTCCCCTTTCTATATGTTTCCTGCCCATGGATTGCCATCTCCTTCAAGCAGGAGCTCTCTGCACTGATGTGTATGTATGTCATTGAGCACAATCAGTTGAGGCGTCTCCTTGCTGTGACTGTGATACAACACCAATAATAATTGCATGAAGCTAGTACCTCCCACTTCCATGAGATTTAGGCTTCCTTCCCCTCACAGACCTCAGTGAAGGAGAGAATTTTTGCCAGAGAGAAAATGAGTTCTTTTTTCTGACGAGGGTTATTAGTATACCATATGTGCAGCTTCTCTTTATGTCTAGGTGGCTTTGTTTTTCTGTTGTTCCCCAAGTCCATTAAATTTGTACGTATTTTCAGACCAAAGAAGTAATGTATTCTTCTGTCAGACTGTTTTGAAGTAAATGAAAGCATTAATATGCCACTATATATTACCTCTTCTTTTGTTTAAAGCACCTAGAGATAAATGCTCAGATTGTTTGAGGGAGGGAGAAGAGTTCCCACTCAAAGGAAACTCAAATATCTTGAAAAATTTACCATTGAAACTTTCAGTATCTATGAATACAATTTTCACCTTCTCATAGCACAGATTTCTGCGAACTGACTTGATCATCTTAACTACTAGCCTGGAGAGAGAAATGTTCATTTTACAGATTGCATTATTCCATCACTTTCATTTCAGAGCTTCATGTTGAAACGTGACGGAGAAATCTGTTAATATTACATGTGATGGAATCTAATTCATGATTTATCGAACTTAAACTAGTCAATTTTGCTTTTCCACAGTCTCTCTTGATGACTGAGCAGTTGTTCATCTTTATTCCAGAAGACTCTAATTACTGGTATGTCCTGTTATTGATATATTGCAACGATAATAAAGCAACACACTTTTTATTTTTTGAATCTATGGAGGTATAGTCCTACTATCATTACTACTGGATCTTTGCACTTCTGGATTTTCCAGAACTACAAATTGGATCTTAGTCAGGCTTGGGTATGCAACTAAGTCTCTGTCTCCTTAACCACAGTATGCAGATACATTTCTGCTATTTTTATGCAAGCTGTGACGCACAAATGATACCTGGTTTGTTATAAGACTTCCACTACAAAATTAACCCACAAAACTAACCTTTTGAGCAAATCTGAAGAAGGAGAGAGAGTTTTATCCAGACCAGTGCTTTATAAGATTGCATCTTTTTGATTTTATATTAGAAGCCCTAGAGCTGGACTTCCTGAATTATCCAATCTCAGCCCAAAAACTTTTAAGTTCATTCACAGTCTTAATAACATATATCTTACCATCGATGATCTTACTAATAGGAAACAAACCTATAATAAAAATGCATAATACATGCAGAGATGCGAAGGCATGCCAGCACTTCTCAGAAATGGAGACAAGATTCCATTTTGGTTAAGATGAGAGGCAGAAACTTCAGTTATTCAGCATTACCGTAAAGCAGAAGAAGCAGGGGGAAAAAAAAGGTGCTGTGTGATTGCAAAAATGCACGAGAGGCAATGACGATTTCAGTTCCTCAAATAGCTACATTATACAGGATAAAGATAGAGCACTCTGAGATCCCATAGTGAAAGGTATTATTGGTGGGCTGAGTATTCTAATTGCTTTTATATTGTTGATTTCAAGCCTGAAACTGCTGAAGCCGCATCATTCTCAACATGAGAGAAGTTTCCTGTAAAGGAGAGGGGAGCAGAAAGAATACTGTTCTTTCCAGTCATTTTCAATTCTTACTTCTTAACACCCTTCCGTCCTCATGCTATTCTTCCTGGCACTTTTTCCACAAAGTAAACTAAAAAAGAAAAAAAGAAAAGAAAAAGAAAAAATTACTTAAAACTTCGCAAATAACATGAGTGGAACAGGTTCAAGGCAAAATAAATACCCCAATGGGTCTTCTTTAATTTTTCCCTTATGATTTCTTTTGTGTTGAGTTCACTGAGGTGAAGAGCACAAGATTTCAATGAGCTCTAGTACTCTTCTGGAGAACAGACAGTGTGTTTTATGCAGGTAACAGACCTTAAGTACTCTTTTCAAGAAGACTGAATAGATGTTTCTGGAAGAGTTTATGCATGTTTTCATTCTTTCTCTTCTACAGATAGAAGTTGGAAATCTTGGTCCTGCAGAATCCAGGGCTCCAAACTGGAAAACTTCTCCTTTTCTGCTCCTTCCTCAGAATAGGTGAACTAAACACATCCAAATTCCATCCTCAAAAGTACACTGAACACTATTGTCCTCCAAATGCTGCTCACTAAAAATTACTTATAGTAGTAGGATTTGACTTTAAATACCTCCTTTACATGACTCCCAAACACCTCCCAAAAATCCTGATTTATCGTGTTCAGCTGTGTTTCTTTTTCTTCACTGCTCTATTTTATTATTTAACCTACATTTTCTTGGAGCAGCTTAAACCTATTATGTCGGGTCTTGCCTTTGATATCTAATGAGAATAATAGGTTTCCAATACACAAGAAAGACAAGCCTGGTGTTGAGCAAGGCCTCAGGGCTGCCCCTGAGAGTACAGACACAGCTATTATCTTCCTTGTGAAGACATTACTGCTCTATAGCTCCAGGAAACATGCAGTAAAATGTTCAATTAAAGTGGATTACATGTTCTTAGCTGGTCAGCTGTAATACCTAGGCTTGAAAATGTATTACGAGATCCAAAAAAGAATGCTGTTTCCTTATTAACCTCAAAGCTCTGCCCTCTATGCCTGTGGATGTATTTTGCTTTTATATTCCTTTGCAAACTTGCCTGGGAGTAATCCAGTTTTACAGAATGGCTGCTTTTACTAAAACACTATATTCTGCCCCAAATCTGGTCTCAATATGTTTACATTACCACAACTTAAGCTGAGTAGGGGCATTTATTTACTTCCAAATTCCTTTCTTACACTTCATTTTTATTAGCTGCATCTAGTTCTTTCATTGCTTGCCAGTACTGCTCCTGCAAATAATCCAAAAGCTTTTGAGAGTGAATTATCCAGGTAGCTCCATTTCCTTTGTTCTTATGCAAGATTGCTTCACGTCTGATACCACATAAGAAAGCCATAAGCTAACTAAATGCTACTGCAGCAGATGCCTTTGTTTCCTGCTGTGGCCATGTGACAGTGGTCAGGATTGCAAATGTCCCCTGTTTTATGGGGAGGGATTGCTCTCTATTGGCTCCAATAGCTATTATTACTGGAAGGGAAGACCATGGTGACTGTTAGAGAGGAAGAAATAAAGCTCTACTGGGGCAAGTCCCTGAGGCCTTTCTATTTACTCAAGTTCAGTGTCTTAGGAAGTCATTAGAATGAGCTATCCCAAAAAACAGCTCAGCAGAAAAAAATGTATTTAAATGAAAGCCATTGTATTCAGATCTCAGGGCAGGCAGTGTACATGGTGTTAATTCATGAATTGCAGCTATTTGTTTAATCCCCTTATTCCTTTCTTTCAGCCTGGTATCGTTCCTTCCTTTGCTCCGAGACACTCAGGACTGGGCAGGTCCATTATATTCACCACAAGGCCCAGCAGCAGCCTGCCAGCATATCTCAGCTTTACCCTTCCATTGCCCCAAGCCTTCTAAATGCAACGAGTATCTGCAGCTCTTGCCTCTAGAGTAAATGCTTAGAAAAACTGTTCCTCACTTTGCTTTATCACCACCCAGAAAGCCTTTTCTGATTCTGAAGCTGACATGAAATTTCAACTGAATTCTTACCCAGTCTCTCTTTTCATCATTTTTAGCAGCAGCAACAACAACAACAACAAAACCCTCAAGAGTAAGTATCTTCACACTGAAGTAAATCTATCAGCCAGCGTTGCTGTGTCTCTGCATGGAGTGATATACAGAGCTGGCTCCATTTCCTCCTCCTCCAGATTGGAGTCTCAGCTGGATACAGGAAGACTTGAGCTTCCTTAAAATCCCCTCAGCATCACCTTTATTACAAAGCTGGCAGCTGCTCCTCTGTGAGTACTCACACATTTTAAGGTATCTTTTAAATAGTACAGAAGATTGGAGGGGAAAAAAAAAAAACAAAACCACCTTATCTAATCCAGGGTCTCTCAAGACACTCATTACAACTTGTTTCAACCAGTGTCTTTTCAAATGGGTGCACCACCTTCCATGATAAACCTGCACTTCAAGGCTAGAGGACAAAGCTTGAAAGAGCAGCAACCACAATCGATTATGCTTAATGGAATGGTGACTACACATAGCTCAGTGCTGGAGATACAAGCTTACTGAATACTGTGTGTGTAGAAATGGAGGGGAATACTCTTATGAGAGGAAAATGATTGCAAGAATTTATTTTTAAATTTTGTTTCTATGGGTAAGAATTCTCGAGATGCTTAGAATTATTTTACCCAAGCCCAATGACATGTAAATTAAATATTTTCCTTCGTAAATATTTCTCATATCCAAGGATTTCACACAATCTTCCAGACTTTCTGTATATGTAAGAGTGGCAAGTAACTGAATTTAGTACTCTATAGTGATCAGTAGTTGACACAACCATTTTCTGTTGAGGGGGAATGTATGTTAACCCTCAGTGTTACTGATTAGCATCTTGAAAAGAGTGAATTGTGAAAATTAGTAGCACAATCCATAAAGTCAGAAAATGTTATCACACTTAGGAAAAGAATTGACAGCTGTTGAAGGGAATTTCTTCAGCAAAAGTGAGTTTGTCAGAGCTATAAATGTTTGCGCTGATGAAACCATGGTAATAGTATTACATAGCCAGCAAAACTCTCTGGTAATGATATGGCTGAGCACAATTTTCAGTGCTGTGACTTAGACTGAGTTTGTGGAGCTTTGGATGCCCTGGATTTGTGGAAGATGGAGGAAAAATTTATACTACATTCATAACATTGGTTCAAGCTAATAAAATATCTTTTATAGATCCTGCTACTTTCCAGGAAAATATATCGGCTCGTGATTCCCAAAGTTGCTATTTTGCTAGAGAATGATGTGATGCTGTCATTGCTGACCTTAATATGAGAGGAGAAATAGAAGACTAAGAAGTTATAGTGCCTGGGAGATGAACCAGGTTTTCTGAGGGCAGAGGTAGTGGGGACATGGGGCATAAACATTCAGAACAGTCTACATTTGCAGAAACTGTGCTGGCATCTTGTTCAGTAAGGAGTTCATTATAATTCCACAATGCGATGTTATTGTAGCATTAGTTAAATACTGAAGTTTCTCTTACCATGAATTATCACATCATCAAGCCATTAGTATTAGTTAATGGAAACCAAGCAGCAACACAAGCTATGGTAACATTTCCTGGAAAACACATTCAGTATTTCCAGAAGGCATCCTAAACTACTCGTTTAACTGCTTTGCATTCCAGGAAAGTAACACGACAAACAATAAACCCTTGTAAATGTTCTTTAATAGCTATCATTTCAGAATTCAGAGAAGAAAAAAGAATAATAAAGAAAATAGTCTTAGTAGATGAGTTTTGCTCTTGAGCTGAGTATGACTGGAAAGCACGAGATCCCTTAGAGCCCCAGAGGACTTCTGTCATTGCAAGCCATGTAGATGAATGGTGGAACACTGGAGATGTGCAGAAGAGACTCTCACTGGGTAGTCTGGAATTGCAGCATCTCTTTCTGTTGCTCACTTTAAAGAGAGGGATTTTTCAGTTTTATAAACACAGAGCAGTTTCTAATTGTTATCCAGCACCTGGTGTTTCAAGATGCTGTTTGAAAACCCACAGGAGAGTGAGTGAGTAATAGGTGAATACGCTGATACTGGGAACAAAGTGAACAGGTGAGATGGTAGGTCTTGGACTGCCACAGATGCTAGGTTTCCTGAAAATGAAAATATTCTCACAAACACAGGAGCATGAGAAAGGAGAATGGAAGACTAGAAATATTAGGGTGAGGGTCTCTGTAAGTACTTAATGTCTCATGGAAGATGAACACACAGGGATGAGAAACTGGAAATGATTGAGATATAGGTATCAGGAATAACTGGTGTATCACATGAGTTTCTCAAGGTAGTTGGTTCACTCCTGACACATTTACATAATGAATACCTTTAAAGATCTAACTAGACCATTTGGCTTCCCCTTGGAAATAAATTTTATGTGAATGCTATGAGCTCTCCTAAGACAAAGGCAACCCAGCAGAAGAGTCAGATTTACCCTTCCTCTCTCTCTTAGAAGTAGAATGCTTTGGAGGGTATTTAGGAAGATCTGTTTAGAGTGCTGGTCTGGTGTTGTCTGGAAGGGAGAAGTTTGCAGAGGAATGGGTAAATGGATGGTTGGACTGACAGACAAATGGACGGACGGATGGATGGATGGATATTTATCCTATTTCAGTTGAGTAGCCCTGATTCTTTTGTTCGTCATAAAATTAAAGTCAGGATAGGAGATTCTGTCAGTCCATATCTATTGAGACTGAAACTGAGTAGAGTCTGTTTAGATAGTATAGTGCCCCTTATAGTTCCCAGAGACTACAATATAGGCTAATACCTAGGGAAGCCTCCAGTTACATGAGATATTAAAGCCTTGCTTACTGAAAGCATCATCATTATTACTTTGTAACATATGGTTCAAGCTTTCTAGATAGATTGCTGCAAAAAGGAGACTTGGCCCTGAGAAATGCTTCTGCATATCAGAAAATTCCAGGGAAAGAACCAAGAAAAGTCAAGAGTGGTTAATTCTCCTGCCCTAGATATTGCCACTTGAAGCTGTGGTGGAGCATGGTGTCTAGACATTCTGAGGACTTTAAATCCTGGCAGAATAATGAATGCTGGTCAAAAAGTGTGAATGAGGCAGAAAGTAGATAACAAGGTTATGAGTTTGATGCCAAAACAACTTGCGCTCATAAAATGGCAGGTTGCTTAGAAAGGACAGCTGTTACACAGCCACTGCGATGCGTGAGGGCGATAAAGTCTTATCTGGAGTAGCAGGAAGAATTCAAATTCCTAGCAAGTGCATGGTGACATTGAAATAATTGAAGTTAGGAATGTGGACAGGCTGAACTGAAGCAAGCTGAGACCTCTAAATTAAAAAAGAATCTCAGCTGTCATCTGCACTTGATAGAGGAGAGGTGCATAGCCTTTCTGGAGAGCCAACAGAACATCATCCCAAAGACAAAAGATGATGCAGTAGCAGTCTTTCATCCTGATCAGCCAGGAAATGATCGCAAAAAATGCAACACCATCAGAAATAGTTAAAGACAAGATTCAGCAACCTGCATTGAACAGAGCAGGAGATGGTCTGCAAAAATAGTGTCTGGAGAAGGTACTGACGATGGAGTCTGCACAGTCCCAGCATTTCAATAAAGATTCCCTTTGCTTTCAAAATTTAATGTCAGCTCATGAGATAGTTTTATAGAGTGAAATAGATCTGTTTCTGATCTCTGATGCATCTCTGAGCAAGACCTTTGCCTTCTCCCCTCATCACATTTTGTCCGTCTTTCCTGCACATCTTGCGAGCTCCTTGGGCTTGGATTGTCTGTTCCTACACAACCAATGATGCCCTTGTAAAAACTGTTTTCAAGGCTCTTACAATCAGTGAGCACAGTACAGAACGATGCATGGACAAAGTTGCGCTCCTTGCAAGGAGCTTATGCTAAGCTCTGTAATTAAGACATATGGGGCCTTATTCACGGCTTAGAGAAGTCAGTGGAAACACTGTCTTGTAGGCTGGATGTGAAAATGGTGATGAAGCAGATGTTATTTTAAGAAATCAGTTTTTCTATTTGGGGCTTCGTGGCTATTTGAGGCTTCAGGGAAGAACAGTGCTTCTAAAAGGCAAAAATGAAGGAGGAAAATTAATAAAGTAGAATAAAATGTGTGTCAGTGTTGTAAATGGGTTTAACATGAGATCTGAAAAAAAAAATCACAAATGGTACAGATGAAATTTGAGTTATTGCTTCCTTTTTTAAAAATTTTGTCTTTAAAGAATCTACCCAAAATATAATTGAAGACTCTCCTCTTGTTTACACTGAGATGTAAATTATCTTTCAGAGTAGAGGATATTAAACAACGTAAGAAATACAGAACCTGACTCCAGACAATTTAATTTTAGGAGATTATAAGAAATAATTAAAATATTGGAATAGGATGGAAGGTACTTTTTCATCAGCAATATACAGTAGATAGAAATGTCAGTATGCTTATGGAGGGAATAGCTGGCAGGGCTGCTCCATGCAGATATTCAGTAGATTTGTTTGTGTGACAGTTTGCCTGTTAGCAGGAAAATATTTATTCCTTTGGCTTTGCAAATCAGTGCCCTTAAGTGCTCTGGCAAGAAATTCATAATGGCAATATAAAAATGAAGTTCTCAAGGAACAAATCTGGCCCTAAATATTTGCTGGGCAGAGGAAACATTTTTCTTTCTCACAAAATTCAAGCTCCCAGTTTTCTGTCTTGCAAAGTATATAGTAAAGGCCTAGAAAATAAAACATACAGTAAGCATGGTCTGTTGTAACCCAGACAATTATAGGCATCACAACAATGAATTTTTAAACAGTTAGGTAATATATAATAAATAAAAGATGAACAGGAAAGCACTTTCTGCTACTCCTCTAATGCATCTGGAAAGTAATTAACATTTTTTCCTCCTTTAAGAATGTAATGTATTATACCCTAGCAAAGGAGGAGGCTGGGCATGCATTCCCAATGAGGTTTTTCTGGGTTCAGACTCTGAGGGAGCAGACCCACAATCCATCCAGCTGGAGAACCATGTATATTTGGCATCACATCACTGCAAGCCGACCTCTGGGAAATGGCATGAGTAGCGCTCCATGGTGAGCAGCGTCCCACTAGGAAGCCCTTACAAGAGGGCAGGAGTGAACAGGGGAGAGTGAGCCCGAGCAAGGTCTTCTGAGGTGAGGCAATGGCAGACTGCTGGGTCATTACATATCTTCTCCAGTGGGAATGAGAAGAGCTCTTCAAGGATACATTACCAAAGCCAAGTTCAATGGAAACCCTTGAGGCTACTTTTAAAGAAGGATGTTTGCCAATGCAGGAAATGCATTGTCTTTGGCATTTACAATAAATGGAAGAGAAATTCCGTGCCTTAAGTTGTATTGCAAAATCAATTGCTGCTGGGAAGTTTTGGAGAATGGAAATGTTGCCAAGGGATGACTTTTAGGACAATATTAAATTTATACTAATTTATTTGTTTCTTAGATGTTCTCACTGACTGATTTGGTTTTAGGACAATTTTAAGGCATACTGGAGTTTAAGTTGGGCTACTACAATTCATGTAGGTAAAAAACATACTGCATTTGATACAAAAGAAAGCACAAATTGGACAAAACTCCAGGAAATATTTTATAGCAGATACCCTTGACAAACTAGTTATAAACAAATAGATTATTTGACGGGTGTTTTATGAAGTTTTGTTTTGTTTGTTTGTTTGTTTGTTTTTGTGGTAAACAGAGAAAATACAGACTTTTTAGAATGAAGAACTTTACACAGATGTAGTTGCATATAAGAAATGCTGAGACTGATGTTCTGTACAAGTGGTGTGAATTTTTGTGTCTTCTGGTCCAAGGTTCCTCGCTCTCCTGTCTAAATCAGAAATCCTTTCATGTCATTTCATTTGTACTTACAGAAATGAAGCCACAACCAGACACTTCTTTGGCTGATTAGTTCCTGAAAACATCTGTTACAGTCAGTCTATTATTAGACATGAACTTCTGACATGATTTGCAGACACAGCTGTACACAGAGATTAACCTCTCTTCAATAAGCACAGTCCCAGTTTGCATCCTGAGCAAGATAGCATGACCCAGATGCCCAGCTGCAACTGAGCAGCAGTATGCAGTGCAACTCCAAACAGGCTCAACTCCCTGTGTGCCAGTCCAGTCCTGCTGCAGAAGTTAGAACAAATCATGCCAGCTGCCAACAGAATGGGTCCCAGCCATGATCCCTCCATTCAGTTGTGTTTTGGAAGTAGGCAGCAGGAAAGGAGTTGGAGAAGATGCAAAATCAGGTTTGAGCTCCTGGGATATGTCCCCTTTGCTGCCTACGTGCACACTGCAGTCTCACTGTGTTTGCATTACACAGCTGAAGCTGTAGGTCTGTCTGGTTTATAACAATGCAAGACAAAGTCTAATGTAGACAGGGCCCTTGCAAAATGCAGTGTCAGAGCATTCCTGTGTCTGCACATGACGTATGCCTGTTTTTCTGTCTGTGCTGTTTTTTCCTGATGTTTGTTGTGCAACTAAAGCAAATATATAGAAGACAGTATCTTGATCCTAAAACTGGATGTTGTGGTTTAACTCGGCAGGTTGCTAAGTACCACACAGTCATTCACTCCCTCTCAATATTCCCAGTAGGAATATTCCCCACCCCAGTGGGGAGGGGGAGAGAATGGAAAAAAAGCAAAGTAGAACTCGTGTGTTGAGATAAAAATATTTACCAAGGTAGAGAAAAGGAGAAGTATACTAGTTATGATTAATATATGCATGAATGTATATAACAAGGTGTCCACAGGCAGTTGCTCACCACCCCCTGACCGATGCCCAGCTATCCCCTGAGCAGCAAAAGAGTGAGATGAACTCCCAGCCCCTTCAAAACACGTTCCACATGATATTCTATGGTATAGAATATCCTTTTGGCCAGTTTAAGTCAGCTGTCCTGATTCTGTTCCCTCCCAGCTCCTTGGGCCCTTAGCTGTAAATGGCCTTCGTTCTGTATTGCACTGCTTAGCAGCAACTATAAACATTGTTGGTTATCAGTAGTGTTTTTCTCCTAGAACCGAAACATAGCATCATGCCAGGCACTCTGAAGAAAACAATTCCATCCCTGTTGAACCTAAGACACTGGGTTTGCAGGATTCATCTCTATCCTTCCATATCTAGCTCTGCATATCCAGCCAATGTATAAACACATTCCCAAGAAGAACACTGGTACGTCACAAAATTCACCCAATAAATCTGTATTGAATACATCACATCAATATTTCTGGCAGCGAAAAGCCTAACTGATGCACTTTAAGAAGTCTCAGATTACTCAGTACCCATTTATGGTGCTTACTACTGCTTTTAAAAATCAATCCCTAATCGTGTCTAAGTGACACAGAGGAAATCTGTGGCCATGGAGTCTCCAGTGGCTCTCCCACAAAGCCTTCCTACCGCTTCCTTCCCTTCTGCCTCTCAGCTCCTCTGCTGTGATGAAATGGTGGTTTTGTCTCTGGCTGATTTTCCCATTTGAGGAAGGCAAATGCAGCACTCTAAAAAATGAAAAGCAGGTGAAGTTCAGTAGCGTGTTGCATTATGCTGTTGTTTGTAATAGAATAACCCCTCTCCAAACAGCTTTTGCTAGACTGTATATATTTCTTCATGTTTTAAAATTATTTCCTGATTTAAACTCTATGCACCAATTTGATTGTAACTGAATATAAAATAATTAACATACAGTAACTGTCATCCCTACTATCACAGTGTCCCCTGGCACCAGTGAGAGCACCAGCAAGGAGGTCTGACATTCTAAAAATCTTTTTATTTCCCAATGAAGAAAGGTATTTAGGCTATAATTAAATTTAGAATAGCCCACAAAGGACTCCAGAGGCCACACTTACTCTTCATGTACATAGGTCTGCTCTCATCGACTAAAGTCTGCACTTAGATCACAGATTCATTGATTTGCAGCTTTGATCTGAGCCTGCAGTGCCTTTTATTAGGAAGCAGCTTATTTTCAGTAAGTTTCATTTGCTACAGCTGTTGCAGATACCTTCTCTTTTGAAGCCCTTCCTGAAAAGCACTCATGATATGATCACTTCCTGGAAAACCATCAGTTGTTATCTCTTCAAAACCTTTGAAACGTTCACTGTAGTTCTCAGGCAAGTTGGCATAGAGAAAATTATTTCCAGAGTTCCAATAATTTTCTCATAACTACATATTTCCCAATTAATTCTCTAGACTAATAGGAGGAATTTAAATTTTCCAGTTCCCTGAAAGCAACACTGGCAGTCCTTTCCCTGTTGTATCAGATCACTTCCTCCTGAGATTTAACCAAATTCAGAAGTGATGCACAAGTTTGTGGTAAATTCTGTTTGATTTGTTTATATTCAGATGTATTTCCCAAAGGCTCCTTTCTAAATACTTGCAGACTCTCCTGGAAGAACTCAACTGCAATCTGCAATCTGTGAAGAATAAAAGCAGGTCTTATAGAATGGTAAAATATGGAGGTAAGGAGGAAGTCTCGTCTCTCCCAGTAGTGAGTGGATCAAAAAAAAAAGATTCTGAAGACAAATTCAATTTCTAATGGCAATTTCATTTGTAAACTTGATCGTAGAATTGGATGGGTTGGAAGGGAGCTCAGGAGATCATTGAGTCCAGCCCCCCCTACAGCAGGTTCCCTATAGTAGATTGCACAGGAAAGTATCCAGGCAGGTTCTGAATATCTCCAGAGAAGGAAGCTCCACCACTTCTCTGTGCAGCCTGTTCCAATTCTTCATCACTCTCACAGTAAGAGAGTTAAGAAGTTTTTCCTTATGCTGATATGGAACTTCCTGTGCTTTAGTTTATGCCCACTGCCCCTTGTCCTGTCACTGCACACCGCTGAAAAGAGCCTGGCCCCATCTATATGACTCCTACCTTTAGATATTTATAAACAGTAATGTGATCTCCTCTCAGTATTCTCCAGACTGAACAGGTCCAGATCCCCGTTTCATTGTATATCCACTAAGACCATAAAAAATGTTATATTAGGCCAAACCAGGAGTCTGTCCATCTATGCTTGTACTCTGTGACCGGTGTTGAACAGTAATAGTAACAGCAAGACAAAATACCAGAAGAATACAAATGGAAAATGAGGACTTTCAAGACCTGAGGTGGATTGACATCTTATGTTTAGTAACCGTGGTTTGGAGTTTTCATCTGTGAGCTTGTCTAATTGCTTTCTTAACTAATTTATACTCTTGGCTTCTGCAACACCCTGTGGCAATAAGCTCTGCTGTTTAATTATGAGCTGTGTGGAAAATTCTGAATGCACTTTCCTTTTAAAACTTTTGCTTGACAATTTCATTTAAAAGCCACTCCTTTTGCAATATGAGAAATAACGAAGAACCTTTCCTTATTCTTCCTTTCAGTAACATCCAGGATTTAAGAAATCAGTCATACCCCATCATTTTCTTCATGGATGGAAATTAGTTACGTGATATCTCATTGTACAAATGTTGCACAACAGCAGGCCTCTCTGTTGCTCTTTCTGCCAATTTGCTTACTCTTTTCTGCTTCCATAGAAGACAAGACTAAAACAATAGTCGAGGTGCATCACAACTTTATCTACTGAACTAAACCACACTTTGTTTTCTATTTGTCTTTTTTTCTGTTTGCTTTTCTCTCCTTCTTTTCAATTCTTTTGCTAGCATCTTCCAGCTCCCTGTATGACTACTCCTGAATTATTTTCATGGAGCAGAGCACACTGACCCAAAGATCTCATTCCCCGAATGACAGCATCCAATGCAAAGTTCATCACTTTGTATATAGGCAGGATTATTTTTTTTTGCATGTGCATCAGATTTTCATCTGATCAAAAGATAATTTCACCCACTGTTTTATTGCCCATCACTCAGCATCGTGCCCTTCTCCTCCAAATCTTCACAGTCAATTTCAGTTTTCATTACCCCTCAGCAAAGGTTTCGCTTTTCTTCCTTGTTCTTCTCTCTAGATCATTTGTAAATACAGTTGCAGAGCACAAGTTCCAGCAGTTCCAATCTCAGTGGTAGTCCCTTGCAGCATTTTCTGAACTGTGAGGACTGAGCATTTATACTCTGATTCATCTCCTGTCTTTTAGTCACCTATCAACCATGAGAAGAACTTAACCCTTCTACCTTCCTTCCTTGTGTATTTTTGGGGAGGGAAATTTTTAAGTGTGTTTTGTAAATGAGCCCATCGCAGAGTCATTGATTCTTATTGATTTAAATGCTTACTTGCACCACAGTGGGGGTATAATAAGGAAATTCCTAAGATAAAAGAAATGTAACATTTTTTAGTCTTCATACTGATGTTCATTAGCTCCAGAAGTACTGATTTATATGGAATGTGGTGCTTTTAAGATGGGTTAGCCTTGTTTCATGCTACATATGTTTGGATGTGTATGTCTGTAGTAATACATGGATGGATCTCAAAATGTTTCCCATGCCAAACAGTTTTTGCAATTCTTGGCTTCTTTCAAACAAATTTGTTGGAAGAAGAAAGGCTTAGAAAAAGAAATCAAAACAAACAGGGAAGGACACAAGAACAAAGAAGGGCTGGTAAAGAGTTGAGATCTCATAGTGCTGCCACTAGAGAGCAAGTTTAACATGAGAACATGTTGGAGAACCTTGGCAGATATCAGAGATTGAGAGAAATAGAGGAAGAAGGATAGGAGGAACAGATGGTATGAAAGCTTCAGCTGTAGGGAAAACCTTCAGTCAGATCTTATGATAAATTAGACACTAGAGAATCCAAGTATCAGTCACAAAAGGCTTCCAAAACAAGGCTTTAGTCACTGTAGGCCATCTTGTCTTGTGGTGATAATTGTTCTAAAGCCTCAAGTGTAAACAGATCAGCTGGAAGGGGAAGGGAAAGGGGAAGGGAAAGGAAAGGAAAGGAAAGAAAAAGAAAGGAAAGGGAAAGGAAAGGGAAAGAAAAGGGGAAAGGAAAGGGAAAGGGAGATAAAAGAAGTGCAAGGGAGATTTTAGTCTTTGTTGCTTTTAGCTTTGCTTTGTGAAAGAAACTGATGTACAAAAGTAAAACTGTCTGCAAAGCTAAATCACTATTGTAAGAATGTGGATGACAAGAACAAGTGAATCATGAGAAATAAATCAGTTCACTGCCTGGTTGGATCAACAGCTGTTTTATTTGAGGAAAACTGAGCCATGTAGGCTGATCTAGTCAACAAAATTACTGGTATAATTGTGATGATGACTGTAAGCAAACTTACAGTAACTAAATCCTTTTCACTCTGTTCTAGTCCTTTATCAAGCCTATCTGCTTCATTCTTATTTCTCATGTAAGAAACTAAGTACAGTACTGGCCTTTTATCTTTCATTTTAAATAACCATGTCAAAACCTTAGCCTGATGTTGTATTTCAAAATCCAGATCTACGTACACAAATATTTATCTCACTTCAATAAATCTCTATCAATAACATCCACTGAAAGCTGGAAGGAATTTGGCAAACTAATATTTCTTAATGAAATTTTATTTTGGTGAAAAAAATGCTAATTCTGTGAGAAATGTTTAATCATTCTTCCCAATTTCAGTAAAACATCTCCCTCTATAGCAATGTCAAAATATTCTACTACAAACCATAAAGTATCAGTTTTCACATAAGCAGCTTATCCTTTAGAAAGAACAATTCATTTTTAATTTAAACTTTTTAACAGATTTTAACTTCAAAATTGGTAGTTTCATTTTCAACCTGGCAATATGTATATATATGCATATTTGCTAAAAATATCACCAGTTGGAGATGGTATGTTTTACATTTGCCAGGAAAATGGGGGAAAAAAAAAAAATTACTTGCACATTTTAGAATTCAGAGCTCTTGAAAATCATGCCATTTTTGAAGTTCTCATCTGAATTTAGAAATTTTGCTTCAGACATCTCTAAGCAAAATAAGAAGATGCAGAGTCATAAAAATGCTCAGAATTTCCCAGATACCCACACAACACAGACAGATTTTTCTAAGAAGGGATTTTCAGTGTATAACTAGAATTGGTTGGAGTGCACAGTAAACGCACTTTCTTACTCAAGAAACAGCCCATGATGTAAAGAAATGAATGTGCTTCTCAGCACACAAATGCAACTACAGTATTCTTGTATGAGTATTGCATTCTATCTTCATAATATTGTCAAACATTTTCTGCAGTCTCTGAATAAGTCTGCAGCCATGTCATGGGCACTGCAGAAGATCTCTTGCCCCACAGAATTTATATTCTTTTGAGGAACTGATCTTATTTCAGGCAGATTTTCCATCACGGCTGGCTAGCTTTGCCCATAAGTGAGCTTTCTCGTAGATATAAATGCTGAAATAAACCTGTAAATGTGGCCATCTACCCAATTCCGTATCCACCAGGTTGCCCACCCATCTAGTCTTTATTTCATCAATATGGAAACTAGAATATTGATCAGGACAGTGTCAAATGCTTTACATGGCTCCAGGTATATGATGTCAATTTTGTCTTCCAGTTCTGTAGCCTCATCATAGAAGGCCACCAAGTTTGCTAAGCATGATTTGCCTTTAGTGATGCTATGCTGGCTGTCACCAATGATCTCTCTGATTTCTGCGTGCCTTAGCACAGTTACCAGCAGTTTCCATGAGTCTTGGCATAGTTTTTCTTCATCAATAAAATTCAAAAGGCTTCAGTAGCACTGCACAGCACATTGAGGCAAACCCTGAGTATTTGCGATCAGAAAAGGAAGCTGTGTTGATGACAGCAATTGTATCTGGGCAATTACAACCATTATTTTCAGTGTACTTGATGCACACTACACAATTACAACTTCTCACCTTCTTTTAACTTCAGTTTTCACTTTATGTCATGGTGTTCTTAAAATTTCCACCTATTTTTTATTTGGCACTGAGTTGGGAAACTGGTTTTACAACACAACCAGAACAGTCTGTCCTCTGCCTGCTGCAGGTACTGAATAGCTGTTTTGGATGCTCTGTACTCCTCACTGTGTTTCTGTGTATTTTGAAAGTGTAATGAAAGGATTTTTCAAACATTCGTATGTATCTTAAAATGGCACCAGTAAAAGCTGGATGCAAGTAATTAAACCTATTACCACGTACATAGCCAAAGTGGGAAAAGGTAGATTTTGAGTAGTGTTCACTTGAGCATTTTTTGCCACAAATAGATTTTAAGAACATTTCTGCCAGTATACTAAGTGCTAATATAGCATCATCATGCTTTATGCTGACTTTATGACCTGTAGCAGCTTAAATACACTGAGAAGTTGCATGTTCAGACTGACTGAACTCATCTGCTTTACCACAGACTTTTCCATCTCACGCTCTTACAGATAGGTAAGATTAAGCTTTGACTCCCCACCAGGCTCAATATGAAGGATTCTATAATTATCAATCTAGTGATGACATTTAAAAGCAAATGCATTATCATGCACAGAAATCATCTCATGTCCCCTACAGTGAGTTCCACAACAGAGACTGTCACTTTGTTTTACTATAACTCTGGTTTTATTACATTTAAGCATCTTCCATCAGCAGATTCCCCCAACCAAAAAAATAAAATTCTTCTATTCATCAATTAGCATGTAGTCTGGAGTGGCTGACAACATACCTAAAGGTCATATAATGTCAGAGTCATTATTTTCAAATCATCTACATTCATGAGCCCTACTTTGCAAGGCTAGATACCAAAACAGTAATAAACAGAGCGTGTGTGGCTCTGCATGACAATTTTTGCCCTATCATTTAAAAAATTGTGGAGAAGAAGAAGAAAGATTCCTCCCTATTTCTCCTCCTTCTCTCTTTATTACTCAACCACTGCATTCAACAGACCCTTATATTAAAAGTAATTAATAGCCTGAGCCCTTCTTTACCAACAAGTTTTTCTCCTTTACTCCTTTGGAAATCCAAGACAATACATTGACAAGCCAGATTATCTCTTACAAAGATGCCAAACCACCTGATATTCTACCCTGTCACAGATCAAATAGATTAAAAACAACATTAAAAAGCACGTGTTATGATACTGAGTCCAGTAACTCTATCCTGCTTTCTCAGTTCAGACTTGGACACAGAGCGAAGATGAATGTTTAGAATGGTATCTGAATTAATGCTCTGTTAACCAGCTGCAGGGATGGGGGTTGCTGTTTTCCATTTGTTTGTATGGGTTTGGTTTCAATAATTCAGGCAAGTTTCAATCACTGTTTGCAGCATCAGGAAGGCTGTGCTGAATCTGCAGTCCTGGGCTCTGTTAAAACGAATATTTCCAGCCTCACTCAAGGTGGGAGCCACGGGTCATTGGTTCAACAGGTTAACGTGACTGACATAGATCTCACTAACTCAAAGAATGATTACATTTATTTGCTGACCTGGATCTTTCGTAGATTAAGACATACTCCTTCCTTCACCTTCTTTACCCTCCCATTTCCTCTACCTTAAAAGAAATAAATTGGTTAACAGATGTAGGCAACTGGAAGGCTTCATGTTTCACCTCTGCTTTCTTTTTCTCAGTGACAAAAGCAGTGAAGGAGGAATAGGGCAGAAGAAATAACTGTCCTGAGCATTCCTCAGCCAGCTGTACCATACATTATCTCCCTCTGTGTTGTTACTGACATTGGTGTAAACATACTGTATGTGACACCAGACCAGGGATAAAACAAGAAGACAGACTTTAGGTTTGTGTATTTAAAAACTACCATGTTTACCAGGGCTGAGCTACATGCAATGCTCTGCATGAGCTCCAGTCAACAAAAAGCAATTTCTCCTTATATTACTGTGAATTATTTACTACAACATTTTGAACTGGCATCCAGATTTTTCCCCTCTGTTGAGAGTTTTATTGCAATGAAAAGAAGAGAAATAAATGAATAGCAGGAGGGAGGAAATAAATCCCATTGAAATGCACTGGTTGATAAAATAAGTGCATTTGAAACAGTGCCTTATGCAAGAATAATTGTATCATTTGTTACAGTACTGTACTGATGTACTTAGTTTCATGTCTGACTATGACAGAGATATGGGAAGCAAAGCTCCAGCAAGAGCATAGGTCTGTGAGATTTTGTTTATAAGGCTGTTAGGGAAGCTATGCCCAAGTGGTCAGCCCTGAAAATTAGATGTTTGAATCCTTCCTGGGTCAGGGAAGATAGCTCAGGAGTTTCCAGACCCATCAATGACTTAGTTTTCATCTTACGCAATGTCAAATGAAGTTCAGAAGCTGAGGATAAATCCCCAGATGTAATGCTTGGATCAGCTCATCCTTTCTCTTCCCAAACTTGCATTTGTTCCCAATTCAAATTCTCTTTTGGGTCAGTTGTGAGGGCCTTTCCCATGCCTCTGGCTCTTATTATTAATGCTATTTCTGAATCTCATGTGAATATCTGTTGAATTTTCCCTTCAGTGTTGAGGAAGAGACAGCATTTAAATCCACAGTTATCATTCCCAGGTTTCAATTTGCCACAAAGGAAGTTAAGGAAAACGGCTGTTTTGAATGTTCTTGCACTAGATTCTGCCTGAATGAGTTACTAAATGAAAGGAGCATCCATGAATTTTTGACAGGATGAAAACTTATTTGGACAAGTCAGCAGAGACACAGAGCTGAAGTGGCCGACTAGCAGGAATGAGAGGGCAGCACAAGATGAAATGCTGGGTTCTGCACATGTGCAACTGAAAACAGTCAACTGACAAGCTGATAGAGCTATACTTGCCAAGGGTACTTCTTATGGAAGCAGAAAGAGAGCCTGGGGACACACCTTCTGCAGCTGTTTTGCCTGCCCTTGAGCATTAATCTCAAGGCACCAGCAAAGCAGGCAGGCAGTGACTGATAGCAACAGTGACTTCACCACCAATTTCCCCCACCAGTGGTCAGAGTGCTTCCAAAGAAGACGTCAGTGTCCAGGGTGGCAGCAAAGTGTGATGAGAAAACCCCTCACATTAGCAGCAGATCCCCTTCTTCCTGCAGCAAACAGCAGAAGCTTAATACTTGATTCCCTGCAACTTTCTCCTGAGCTCCACTACTTTTCCAAGAAAGGTCACCTCCACCTTCATCATCTAAGTCATAAGTATCCAACCTTTAGGCTTGCCTGGGTTGATTTAAGTGAAGAGGAATTGTCTTGGGCTGCATATACGTAGGTTGCTCCAAAAGTAATGCCTCCTAATTATTTCCATAGAAGCAAAAACAGATATAAAAAGCGCAATAATACTGTTTGATAGAGCAAATTCTCAGCTACAAAACAACCTATTTCCACATAGTCACCACCATTATTTATGCATTTTCACTAGCAATGAACAAGAGTATTCTATTCTACTCTATTAAGAGAATATTCCTCTCTGATAAGAGGGTTTATGAAAGTCTAGTAAAGAGACATGATCAGATTTTTAATTGCTACACTATACATTCACAAGTAAGGTATTTATGTCAAGTGAAAATGCAGTCGCAAATAAACAAAAAAATTGATGATTTTTTCACCAATCTTGAAACCCATTCTCCAATTTCTGTATCAAACCAGAAAGCACAGCCACATATTTTTCACTCTCCACAGGACTGGGTTTATCCAATATATCACAGAAGCACAGAATCACAGAATGGCCAGGGTTGGAAGGGATCATGAATCTCCAACCCCCCTGCCACATGCAGGGCCACCAACCTCCCCATTTAATACTAGACCAGGCTGCCCAGGGCCCCATCCAACCTGGCCTTGAACACCTCCAGGGACGGGGCATCCACAACCTCTCTGGGCAGCCTGTTCCAGCACCTCACCACTCTCTCTGTAAAGAACTTCCCCCTGACACCCAACCTAAATCTCCCCTCCCTCAACTTAAAATCATTTCCCCTTGTCCTGCAATCATCAACCCTTTCAGAGAGTTGACTCCCCTCCTGTTTGTAGGCTCCCTTTAGGTACTGAAAGGCTGCAATGAGGTCACCCCGCAGCCTTCTTTTCTCCAGGCTGAACAAGCCCAGCTCCCTCAGCCTGTCTTCATGAGGGAGGTGCTCCAGCCCCCTGCTCATCTCTGTGCCTCTCCTCTGGACCCTCTCCAACAGCTCCCTGTCTTTCTTGTACTGGGGTCTCCAGACCTGGACACAATACTCCAGATGGGGCCTCACAAGAGCAGAGTAGAGGGGGACAATCACATCCTTGCCCCTGCTGGCCACCCCTCTTTTGATGGAGCCCAGGATACCATTTGCTTTCCAAGCTAATCAAAATCCATAAACTCATTTGCCATCACTTGAGCTGACACTGCACCATGCCCTGTGTCCCAGTTTCAGCCCAGATGGGACTCGCAGGACACTGATGTTTGGTTGGTTCTGAGAGGCTGGCCTGGGCTGTGCAGCAGGGCAGAACCACTGCCATGATGACACTGGGCAGCAGATGGCTTCAATGGGAGCTGGGCTGTGCTGTGCCAGATTGCATGTCGCACAGAGGTTGGACATGCCTGATCTAAGAGTTTGAGCTCTACATTCTCACTGAGTGCTTTTTCCAGCTTGGAAGCCCAGGGTCCAAATCTAAGCCCTTTTTGTATCAGATTGGCTCTGACTTAATGCAGTGATACCCTTAATGGAAAGCTACACACATCTGCTTAGCTGCATGCCTATTCTCTTGGGAAGACAACTTAACTGAAGCATTTTCCAGTAGAAAGGAGAGAAGGGAAGACAAGACTCTTAATGAGAAAGGCTAACATGAAGAATGGATGTATACCATGAAACCAGGTGTTTTTTGGGGGGAAGTCTTAACTGTAGAGAAAAGTACAAAACTTTATTTCTCTCTCCACAAATGAAGGGAAAAATCCAGCCTTCTTTATGAATAAGCCTCTGCAGGTCAGTCCCAAGACACTGGTGTCGTGGGGATGTAGCGGTGGGACAGGAACAGTCTCATTCCCTGGAAAGATGGGATTAGAGCCTGATTTGGTGGATGAGCTTCACTTGAACATCAGCCCCATAATTTTTGGATGAGCCACCTCAACATGTAAAGTCTAAAACCGAGACCATCTCTAGAGCCAGAGAAGTTACAGATGCTCAGATATTCATTGGATTTACCCTTGAGCATGGAGCAATAAGCAGAATTATTAGAGAGCTTGGATGTTGCAGATGCAGGCATGCCCAGTCCATGTGCAACCTCAGACCCAGATATTTCAATAGGCCTGGTCTATCTGAATGAGGGCAGACTCTTTCCCTCCTGATAGAATCAGATACAGGGTGCAAAAGGCACTGACAGTCACCTGCCTGTGGGTTCCAGCTCCTCCAGAGGCATCCATCGTTTGCCCAGAAATCTCACTTGATTTCTTCAGAGAAAAAAATAAAGGTCTTCTTACACCATCACCCCATTCAATATGAGATGTGGGAGGTCTCAAGGAGAAAACACAGTAACTCTAGACCTTAGACCAGGTGAAAACAAATCTGGGCTGGTATTAGAAGGTCATCTCCTTTCTTCCTCTTCCTTTGCTTTAAATTGTTCCAGTTCAGAAGAATTCAGAAGTAAAATTCAAATAACTGTCTTCAGAGGCAGTAAAGTTAATGATCTGATGTAAAGCCTCTGATGTAGGAATATTTTCATATGGTCAAAAGGTGGAGAATGAATAGGCAGAAGTACAACATTGTAGATGCCATATGACTCTATATGAAGAACTTGAGTTCTTCTTTCAGCCTTTAGAAGGGGTTGTGCTCAAATGTAAAGGCTGTAAAACAAAGGAAGTTAGTGAATCAGTGCAGAGGTGCTCTGAAGCAGAACTGCCACAATAAGCAAAATAAACACTCTTTCTATCTCATTGAAATTTAAAGTACACAACAGGATTGAGCTCTAGTTAGCAAGGCTGCACCAAAGGAGGTGTGTTGTTACCTCCTCAACTGCTCCATGCGCATTGAAAGGAGCACACACTTCCTTTTTGTTAGGGAACGCGGACAATCCATGCCTACTGAAAGAAATGCTGCTGTTCCGTTCCAGATATGTTACTGGAACATCAAAAAGAATTAACATCCTGCCTCCACTTACACAAAGAGAGGGCTCTTGTTTGATGCCAAATGGCCATGTGCACTGATACAGAAATAATGTCTTGGCAGCCAGTGGGAGAGAAAAGGAGCCAAATTACATCATTCACTCTCCTTTCAATGGGGACAGAAGACTCTATTTACTACTTTGGCAATAGCCAGCACCACAGCTGCCACTGGTCACAAGTAATGGGAACAGAGGGAAGGCAGTAACAAAAGATTGAATCTAGAGATCCTAAGGATCTCTGCAAAATGCCCCATTCCTGGTGCAAGTCCTAAGGTGCTGATGTAGGACATAAGAAACCTCTGGCCTTGTCCTTTCACTGCCACTGATGTCTGCTGCATGACCTCGACCAGTCACTTCTCTCTTCTTTCCTCCAGGTCTTTGTCCTATTTATTTGTTTTGAAAGCTTTAGAGGGCAGAGAGTGACATATTGTATAAACTGTACTCAGCTCAGCCCTCTGCCAACTCTCACCTGGATCCTATAAGCACTCTTTTAACAGAATAGAAACAAAAGGGGATGTAGAATCATGGAATTATAGAATCATTAGGTTGGAAAAGACCATTAAGACCGTCCAATCCAGCCACCAGCCCATCACACCATGCCCACTGCCCACATCCCTCAGTGCCACATCCACACAGTTCTTGAACTCCTCCAGAAATGGTGACCCCACCACCTCCATGGGTGGTGCCACTGCCTCACTGCTCTTCCTGAGAAGAAATAGTTCCTAACATCCACCTGATAATGTATTTCTAATACAAAATAGAATACACTGAAAGGGCAAAAAAAGGGGTTGATTTCTGAATGTAAAGCATGAATACGTAAGGTAAATATTAGATGGAGAGTTCTGCCACACCAGAGCACGTTTAGCTGCACAAATGCTTGATGGAGTACAAGAGCAGTGATGAGAAGTCACCAGTGTTTCTGGAATGAGAAGCGGAAGCAGTTCAAGTATTTTTTAAAAAGAAACTATCAGAGAGAACAACTGAATTAATATGAATAAACAAGGATAAATGCCTCTGTGAAATGTTGCCAGATTTCTCCTTATAGGAACTAAAGTATAAAAAAAGAATAAAATACACATATAGGGCATCACATATAAATCACATAAGGCATCAGATCAAGAGCAAGTGTTGAACTTTGTAGCCTAGCCAGTTGTAAGCTTTGTCCAGTTTCTATCACAAAGAGTCTTAAGCCTGTCTATCTGGCAGCATTTTTCTTTTCTACATTTCAAGCAACTGATAATTATCAACAACAGAAGAGAGTGACCCCATCTTAATTTAAAAGCACGCTCAAGTGACACAACTCATTTCTTATTGCTTGAGCAAATCCCTGCAGAGTAGTCATTTGTTAAGTGAAAGCTAAAATATACTCCCAAATTCAGGATGGAAAGCAGTGTCAATTTGTGAATTTATGTACTTCTGAAATGAATCTTCATAGTCCTACAGGGAAGAGCTGAGGAGACACTCATCTGTGGGTTTTTGTTTGTTTGTTTGCTTTCCCTGCAGAACAGACCCACACAGCTTCATTAAGGGTATGTTGCATTTAAAAGAGGCTCTGTCTCGCTGGCAGGCAGATCATGCTTACCTGGCAAAGCAGCCCCACACAGAAATGTTCCAATGGGAGATGTCCTTAAGAAAGATAGCCATTGTAACACCACCAGACTGCAGAGTCTGACAGCATTTATGACTTTGTGGAAGAAAAGTGACTGATAGGAGTTAGGAAGCAAACTAACATGTAACAGAATGTTCTCTCGACCTTTTTATTTTTCAGTTAATGACTGTGAGATTCTGCTCATTACAAAGCAATAGTTCTGCTATTTTCTTTACCTGCATTCAAAAGTCATACTGCTGCCCTCCAACTTCTGCAACCCAGAGCTGGGATTTTGTTTGAGATGGATTTCTTTTTGCTGGTATCTCACCATCACCCACAGCCCTGGAAATAAAGCCTTCAGGGCCAACAAAGCTAAGAGGTTTGCTGCTCATCTCCTAGTAGGCTTGTCCTCAGCTGCAATCCTCACTGGGACCATTCGGACTGAGATGAAGAACAAACCTGAAGTCCAAATGTGAAAAATCACATCATTAAATCATTGGAATTCAAATTTCTCCATGTGTGAGAGCCAGCAAGGCTCTTGATCTGTTGGGAAATATTCAGACACTGATCTGTGTCCTGTGTTCTTGCTCAGAGGCTGACTAGGACAGGAGGGGGATAACAAGATCTCAAATCTGGCAAGGAATGGTAAATGCAGATGAGAAAAGGGAAAAAAAAAAAAAAAAAAAAAAAAAAAAAAAAAAAAAGCCACAACAAAATAGTGAGCTGAATTGAGGATGGAGAGAACTGTCTGAGACGCAGAATAATTCTACCTGTTTTACTTCTCCTCTTTAATATACCTGAAAACGAGATGAAAAGGAGATCTGGAGGGGAAGTCCCAAGTAGAATTTTTATGAAAGGCTTTTTTTTGGCCCTTAATACATAGCAGATTGTTCAGCATTTTATTTGAATTGTCAATATATAAGAGCTGAAACTGTCTACACTAGATGGTGAATGCTACTACAATAACATTTAAATTTTAAAGTGACAAAATTGACCTAAGATGACAAGTGCAGGCTAGGTGTTCTCATTCTTCATACTTAAGGGGACACCATGAGGAATTCCTTCCCAACTCCCTTGTATTGCTGTTCACTCAAAAGAAAACAGCTGAGGTGAAATGTTAAACTTTGATCCATGTGTACTTGGGGGAGATGAATCTCTCTGGAGGTCACTGCCAGTTGGTACAATCACAGCCTGCTCTAACCCTGTGCCTTCATCATGTCTTGCAGACATGTAACCTTGCCACAACTCTCCTCAAATGCCTGTATTCTGGAAAGTGTTTACAGCACTTGTAGAAAGACTGATCTCTCTGAGCTCTGAAGCTCATGGCAGAAGAAAAACACTCCAGAATTTGAAATGTTTCTCAGAAAATCTCTTTTCCGTGTCTGTCTTTTATATCAAAAGATTGTTGTTATGCTGATAACCTCAGTTGTGAGTATTTGATAGGAAAAGACAACAGCCTTCAGGCAGCGTGAAGCCAAATCTGTTGGGGATTTAATTCTGAGAGGAGACAATGGGTGTCTTCCTATTTATTTTAGCTGGCTCTAGAAAGATTCCATGAAAACAAAATCAATATTAAGCTGTGCTCAGAAGTCAGCTTGTAGCTTACACAGTCTGTAGCACTCTGGCTACATGATGCCAGCAGAAAACTCTGCTAATAAATGGGCTGAATCATCCTAAACAAGTTTCCTGGGATAGAAAGACATGTGGAACATATGAATGGTTTAATCTGCAAGAAATAAAGGCATGGTTAAGCAAAAAGGTATTCTTTCTTTATCAAGACTGAGTGCCTTTCCGAAGGGATGGGTGGTGTCCTCTGTTGCCCAAGGAGGCTGTGGATGCCCCATCCCTGGAGGCATTCAAGGCCAGGCTGGATGTGGCTCTGGGCAGCCTGATCTAGTGGTTGGCAACCCTGCATATAGCAGGGGCATTGAAACTAGATGATCTTTGAGGTACTTTTTAACCCAGGCCATTCTATGATTCTATGATTCTATGACTTACGGGCAAGTCCAGAACTTTATTAATCCAGTCAAGATTTCGTTTAGACCCTAGGTAGCGTCATGCCCTAACAATTCCACTTTCTTTAGTCTCTGAATAAGATTTATGGGTTTACAATTTTTTTTGTTAAGCCATTAGCACTCATGAAATGTGAAAGCATGTACTGGTTAGTGAAGGGTTGCCACGATGCTATGCCATTGGGATATACCATTCAGTTCAGAATTTGAATATCTTCTACATGCTGAAGATACTGCGGTATTGAAGGTGACTTCTATTTAACTGCTCCTGTAATCATGTCAGAAGAAGTTAAAAGAGAAGCTTTGTTCTCTTTGGTTTTACAAGCATTGATTTCAGAGCTTTTTTTTTTTTTTTCTTTTTTCTTTTTTTTTTTCTCCAAAGTCATATATTTTCTACACGGTGTTCACAGAAGGCCAGAAGGACAGCTGAAACCTTGAAACAGTCTAGAGAAAGGGCAATTAATTGTGGAGACACTGTAACATTATTGAAGCTGAATACCAAAAAGAAATTTATATACATTCACTCCCTGGCCTTGTTTTCCCTGCACACAGTGAAGCAAGAACACCACAGCTGCTGGAGGTGAAGGACTGGAGTAGAGTGATGCTAGGCAGCAGAGTGATACCCCATTGCAGCAGAGATGCCCCTTTCCCCTGTGACATCCTTTAAGGAAGGCTCAGTCCCTCATCTCCCACCCGCTCCCTTCTCTCCCATGTAAAGGATCACCAAGGAGTCAGCAGGCTCAACCCTGTGAACTTTTCTGGAGCTTTACCTCAGGCATCTCAATGGAGAAAGTTGATCTGTCCCCCTAATGCACTGGTGTTTTTTCAGATGACAGTCATCCTCTCCTCTGCAGATGCTCTACTTCAATTAAAACCATGCTGGAACCCATGGAAGCTCAGAAAATCATTAATGGATTTGAGTGAAATAGCCATTTTATAGATTGTAATTTCACATACGGGTAGCTATACTATCTATGGAGTTCATGGTTGGAACAGTTTAAAGCACTTCTCACCCTCACACAAAGGATACGTTGGCTTTATGATCTTCTCTGCTTCCTCTCGCCCATATTAAGCACAAATGCATGAAGTGAACAACAAAGTACTGTAAGTTAGATCATCAGGAGGAGCTGGAGATACATCTACTACTGTAAAAACACAGCCCTCTTCAGAGCAATATGTGGTGCCCTGCTACTTCAGAAAAATAACCTGAAGCGTTGCAGCTTTTCTAGGTAAACAATATATAAGAACATGGTTTTCATCAAGCCCAATGTAAAGCTTGTTCTACCAGAGTGCTGATAAAGGTTGACTGGAGTTGTTGTTTCACAAACTTACACAAACAAAGTACTTTTCAGGATCCATTGCATATTTAGCAGGCTGAGCAGACAGCATTTGATGCAGACTACATCTTGTGGTTGACTTGCCAAATATGTTCTTCTATAGCATGCTAGTTTTAAAATATGTAAGAGATAGACTTTTACTCTACAGAGATGTGTCCCATCTCCAGTTGTTGTGGAGCATGACTGGCAAGTAAAAAATTGTTATAACACAGGTGTGCTACTCTGCAAAAACCACAAGGATTATAAGAATAATTTGCAAACCTCAAATTCAAGGCCCATTTCAATGTGATATTAAAAATAATGGGTTTTAGTTTGCTTTGCTTTATCAAAGATCTTATATTTCTCACTTTTAATCAGCATCTGGGATCCAATACATAGATTTCAATCAGTCTTTCAAACCAGGTATTCTGCAGAAAAGCATTTCTACCCCATTCATTTCACCATCTGTATGTTGCATTTTGAAGATCCTATCATAAGACATGGACATGTTTAATGTTATTGAAATTACACTGCTAATATGCATATCAATTATGCTTTGAGATTTATGTTTAGTATAGATATTAATGCAGTCTGGCTTTTCCATTTTTACTTCTGCAAGTATAATTTATTGAGACATAAATAGTAATATTAAAGCTATCGAGTACAAACATCAATACTTGACAGCACTGTGCAGTTTAAGAGTTACATGCATCTTAATTCAGTTCCAGTAGTTTCTGTAATCATACATCTTAACTGCGAACTGCAGCTCTCCAAGAATACTGAGTCTGGGAAGCATCAGAAGCATCAGGCTGTTAAGTGATACAGTACTAACATCTTGAAATAAGTATGTCATAAGTGCTGGGGAGTCAGCAGCACATGAGCTGGACACTAAAAAATGTTGTTTTGTTTTTTTCACTCAATATTCCTTGTTCACATTCAGTAACCTTTTTTTCCCAATCTTTCAGTATGTTTCGATTAATTATACTGCTGATGTGGGTCAAGAACCAGAGAATACAGGAAAGTGAGCTGGAGGGAACCTGATTAGATCACCCATGCTACACTGAGACCTCTCCTCACAGACCAGTTTATGCCTAACAAACATTCTGCACTGATGGGAATGCTACCTTCCATTAATAATTTATTCCTTTTCTGTACTGTTCAATGTATTAGAAAGTGTTATCTGATTGTAAAAAAAACAGAAGTAACTGGTAAGCAATGGTATGTGGTTTTGGAAAGAAACAGCATATATGGCAAGGCTTGCAAACCAGATATTTCTTTTATTTCAAACAGACATTTTCTTGGTGAACCTTCATTAAAGAAATACCTTCCTTGAGGTGAAAACTCACAAAGTATGGATGCCTACTGTACAATGAATATATAGCTGACAATAATGGTGGAAGGACAGTAAATAATATAAGCTTTTTATCTCAGTTTAGTGTAGACATGGATGGTGTGAACTGGAAGGACTTGTCCTCTATAAGTGCTTCTCTCTCTCCACTTGCTATAGAGGGGACCTCATTAACTTAACATAAATTCCTAATTCACTTGAAACTGTGTACAAAGAACTACAGCTTCAGTCCATGCAAAAGAACAAAATATATTTAACTTCTGTCACTGTAACAATATTTAGATTTTTGAATATCAATGAATGTGCAGTGTTACTTTTGATTTTATGTTAAAAAAAACTAGTGTTTCATTATTTTCATGGATGCTATAAGAAAACAAGCAGTATGAACTACTGCTGGCATACTTTGAGACTACGTTTACTCGTTTTTCTATTAATGCGCATTTTAAGTGGAGCTCTTCCAAAATGATACTAACCCAAAGCTTGCCTCAGTTCAATTGAAGTGTAAGTATTATCAGGGTCCATGGCATCTTTTGCATTTGATTTATCTAAGGACTGGGCAGAAAGTACCTTGAGATAAAACAAGCAGAAAAGGAAACAGTGAAAGTCATGCAGAAGGCAGAAGTTCAGTGGTCTCCTGATAGAGACAGATGCTTGTAGTTACCAAGAGGGGCTACTTCTAGCAAAAAAGAGCTAAAGACTAGACTGAGCACTGTCAGACACTTAGCAACCTACTGGTACTTTAAAGTGTAAACCTGACCATGCTCTGTAACTAACTCAATAAGTTCTTAAGCTCATCGCCCTTTCATCTGGTATAATATTTTCCTTCTTCTATTTGGTCTTATGTTTTTATTAGGATATGTCAGAGTAGTCAAGTGTACATCTGAATAACCTGAGAAATTTAATGGTGCAAGTAATGGAGAATTATGTCTTATTACATCTGGAGGCACCTGCCTTTAAAAATAGAGCTAAGTCTGCTGCATGCAAGAATTGCTACCTTTCTATCAAAAAGCTGTTTAACACAACCCACCTTTGCACATAAAATACTAACCAAACACTACACTTTCTGTATATTCCTGCGAGTCTGTCCAGGAGAGGTATTTAGTACTATTTGCTTATTTAAACATCCTCTAACAAAGTAAGGATGGAACATTTTTCACCAAAGAAGGGCTTCCACTATTACCAGCTCTATAGTATGAAGTGCCAGTACATAGGAAAAGGCTACCCACATCACTAGAACTGTGACTGAGGGTGTTTTTAATAAACCTCACTCAGCCCGGGCTGTCAGCCTTGTGCCTCAGGGTAAATCCCAACCAACAATTTCAGTGGCAGTCTATTGCTGTTTCCCAGATTTGGAAAGCTTGCAGGGTATGGATATACAGTCAGAGAGGATGGACACCTGAAAGATCCATTAAAAAAAAAGTTACTGTTGACAACACAGATGAAGGAATACACGTGTGGGTGTTTAGTGGTTCCATAAATTCCGTTTCAGGAATATTTGTGGGACTGGCTGCATTTTTTCACCCCTTATTTATTACCATTCCTGAGCCGGTGGGGAATACACTAATATTTTAGGACTTCCTTTCATCTTTCAAAATTTTAAAATGTAGCTGTCAGCACACCAATCTGGCTCACTTTTTACCCTTTGGAATAAGTTTCAGATTTCAGTAGTAGTCATCTAATTTTAGCCAAACTCAATGCTGATCAAGTTAAAATAAATGTGGCACAGACCATGAAGGCAGCATTCACGTGCCAGCAAAAGGCAGCTACTTTCAGGACATGTGCTTGTTGTGGAAAAGGTAATGATCAAATGAAAGTGTCAGCAAAAAAAGTGCAGAGTTACAGTCTCTGCTGTCAGGAAATGTATTAATCTCAAAGCATCATTGGTGGTAAACAGAAAGGTGAATTATTAAGATGTAAATATTCTATTTAACCAAAATTATCTCTATATAAACTGAATAATACGTGGGTTTTGCTTACAGCTGTGCATATCGTTTGACCATGATTCATCACATATTCTCACACACCTTGTTTCACCTGATGGCTGGAAAGGCAGATTCTGCTTTCATTTGAAGTAGCTGAATGAGAATAATACCACTTTGCTGCTACTTAGCCCTTTTTTGCTGGTAGATCACAAACTACTTTACAGGAGCCATCAGCATCATTGCCTCTAATTTACTGATGGGTATTCCAGAGCACATCAATCAGTGATTTGGTTCTGAGGACCACCTATTAATAGTATTAATGGTTGGACTGAATGATCCTGTGGGTTTTTTCCAACCTTAGTGATTCTATGATTCTACTTCAGAGCTGAGGGCCATCCTACATCTGCAGGTGGTATTATTTCAAGCACAGCATAAAGGGTGATGCTATGCATGCTCTCATGCTAAGCCATGGATTTGGAAATTCCTGAAAGCACACCTGCCCACCAGCTAGGGAGCTTCCTTCAACGGTTCAGACTCCATTTTCTCACACATTTACCAACAGAAACCGTGGTTCTTCTCAGCCTCATTCAGGTAAATTAATCCGGACAGGCACTTCTGAACATTCGCTCTCAATTTTCCTAACCATCATAGGAACCCTTATCAATCTTGCGTTCTACTTCTATGCAACCATTTTTGATCCTGGGTGATCAAACTATCTTCCACTGGCCAGCATTGTGTATGTTCTCCTCATTCTGCAGGAGACAACTCACCTCATCCATTCTGGGATTCCAGAAACTTCGCCTTTTCTGTCATGTTGACAGCCTATATATGATGATATGTGTCTTTCCTTCTACTCTGCCATCCCAACTGAGCAGTACCTATTCTTAAAATTAATATGTCCATATATATTATTTGCACTCTGTGCTGTGAAACTAACCCAGCCTCTATACTCTGTCCTTGGATTCTGTCTGTAAAAGATTCTGAACGTCCTGAGATGTCATAAGCAAATCAAATTATACTCCCACTTTTTTTTGTGAAATAAACCACATCTCCTGCAAAATCAGACCTTAAAAAAGTCCATATCATCCAGCCTAGGGTGTCCCACTATTTCACTGATCTTATAGGGAAAATACTTATTTCAGCCATCCTTAAGAGTCAAGGCTGTGTGCATGATTGTGTGTGAGAGAGAAGGGGAAATGAGGTAGAAGCTGGAATAGTTGCTCTCACATTGAAAATCATTTGGAGCTAATGGACAAACATTCACAGTGAGAAATAGCAAAGGTCTGAAGATAGCTGTGATGCTGCAGCGAGGTGGAAAAGTAAGGTGACTTCTATATAGACTAACTGCAGTAGTGCATGGCAGCATTATCATTATAAAAGGACATTAGCAGTCTATACACAAATCAAGAAAGGGAATGAAAAGTGAAAAGGTAAGAAATAAGCAATCATATTAGAAAAGGTGCTTTTTCCAGAGGACTGCATCTCAAGCAAGATAACGTCTTTAAAAGAATTAAAATACAGTGAAATACTTCAGGCATCAGAAAACTGAGAATCTTTTACATACATTAAACTTACCATCAATATGGCTGACTGCCTCTGGATGGAATAATTCTTGACATACATAAGAACAAGGAGGCACTGCTTCAAATAAGAGTGTCCATAAAAGAGGTTTTGGAACCACATGATGAGCTGAGCTGTTTAGGTGTTGCCACCTGAAGACTGAGAAACTGGACTGAGCTTGTCATCAAAGCATCTCAAAGACAGAGAGGGAAAGAGAAAGAGCAAGAAAGTTCCTATGAAGAGACTGATGCCTGAATCAGCTAAGAAGAATTTTCCTTTTTAAGTCCCTATCAGTTCTATGCATCAATCTTAAAATAAATTCTGTACAAAATCACCAAACTACTAAGGGCTAAGTCAGGTTTGGTACCTGTTGTGGTTTAACCCATTGGCAGCTAGGCACCTCACAGCCTGTTGTCACTCCTCACTATCCCAACAGGAGAGGGGAATAAAATCAGAAGAGCAAAAGTTAAAAAAAATATATGGATTGAGCTAATGGTATTTTAATACATAATACATGAACAAGTATTAGTTAATTAAAAATTACATATAAACAAAAGAAAGAAAAGGAAACAAACAAAAGATGAGAATAATTCAGTTTGGATATTAGGAAAAACTTCTCAGCAAGAGCAGTGAGGCAGTGGCATAGGCTGCCCAGGAAGGTGGTGGAATCACCTCCCCTGGAGATGTTCAAGAACCATTTAAATGTGGCACATGGTCAGTGGGCATTGTGGGATGGGCTAATGGTTGGACTAGGTGATCTTATTGGTCTTTTCCAACCGTAATAATTCTGTGATTCTATGAAATGTCAGTCTTCACAGTATAATGCTGTTGTTGCTCATGGTACTACTAAGAAATTGGAGCTGGGCTCCTCAGTATATTCATATATGTTGCAAGAAGCAGATAAGAAGGACACACATAATTTTAGCTGATACGAAATGATTCCAAAATCACTAACCTAATATTGACTATGAAGTATTTTGAGAGATTTTTCCTATTTAATTCCATGTTAGTAACTGCAGTGTGATTCAGAAAGGTAACATTTTGCTCATGTAGAGACAGGCAGTAAAGATATACACATATCTGTATAGCCATGCATGTATGTACAGGCTATTATATGGAGACGGGTAGGTGGCAAATTAACTGATGTTACATTAGAAAAATATTTGGAGTCTTACAAATTTTGAACACACAATGTCAATGCTCAGGAACTACCTAAGAAACCAAGGCTAATAAGAATTACTGGGAAAAGAGAAGAGAAAAAATCAAAAGGCATTATGCTACTGTAAAGTATTGCTGTGCATCGTAAATGCATTGTTCACCTCATCCCATCTCTAAAGGATATGCTGAAATCAAGTTACAGAGAAAGGAAAACCAATTTATGAAACTGTTTTGTTACAAGGAGAGTGGACAGATTAGATGACAGACAATAGATCATAGGCCAGATAATGGATGACACAAAGAGGGAATATGGCTGAGGGAGAGGTGATGAACAGCTAATGATTTATTCACTGTTTCTCACAATACAACAGTAGGTAGACTGATAATTATATTATCAAATGGCAGTTTGAAAGCAGAGACAAAGAGTACCTTTTCACACATGACTGGGAAATTAATTCTCACAGGATACTGTTGAAGCCACAGTGTAAATTTACTCCTAGGTGTCAGCAAGAATCCCTGAATCCCTGCACCTCTGGCCTAGAAACATCTGAATGAGGTCAGAAAATTCTTCCACGAGTGGTTCTCAAAGCTGCAGATATGTGCTGGAAAAAGGAGCCCTCTACATTTGCCCACTCTCTTCTCTGAAATACTCTTTCCAATCAGATGACATTTTAGATGCTGCAAAGAAAAATCACTGGGACACATGTGCATTTGTAGTTTTAGTACGCTCAAATAAGGTTACATTGTACAGACTTTAAAATATCTCCTACCTGTTTATGTAACTCTGCATCCTCTCTTAGAGAAGGAAAAAATAAATAAGATTCACAGTTTCTCTGATTCTGCTTTCTTCTTGAGCTCTTTCTCCAACAGAATACTGATCGTCAACACTCCTGGTTTTATTACTGATACCTTTGGGTTTTTTTGCAAAAGTAATCTCTTCGTTCTGTCCAAAAACACAGAATCCTGTTCTTTTTTCCCCATTTGCTTAAAAACAAAAAACAAAACGAAACAACAACAACAACAACCACTGTGCAAACAATAACAGTTAAGAATGGTCAGAGCTGAAGATGCGTAGAAATCACATCCCTTGGAAAGAATGAATTAATACAGTGATATTGGCTTCAGAGAAGCTATATCAATTCACAACCGCTGAATATTGCACCAGCACTACAACTCAAGCTATCAAGAATGTGAAATGTTGCCACATTGATTCAGAAAAGTCTATTTGAATTTATTTTGCTAAATTCATTTGTTCCGAGATCCACTGAATGTAGCAGGGAAATGCCTATCAAGTGCAAATGTGTAAAATGAGTTCAAATACGCCAATGCATTTAGGCGTTCTCAGGTCTTCTTAGGCTCCTATTCACTTTATGAATCTGAATCTGATTGCATAGGTTTGTATAAATAACCTTTACAGCAATCACTCACATGGATCTTTTTTTAATGTAATCTTACCACAGTTATTTTTTGGCAATGATAGTATTCCAGTAGCACTGATAGGCACTGTTTTCCAGCAAAGCTATGGACATACCCTGCTTTGAGATCTCACGATTTATAAAGACAGCATATGAAAACTCACTTGTACCAGCAGCCCTTCTGCCCTTCCCATTCCAAAATGTCTAATTCCCTCCAGGTATGTTAGTAAAAATGGCTCCTGAGGAAGATCACGAAGGAGGATATGACCTTGTGGGTCAGTTTTTATCAGACAATCCATCCATACAGTCAAGGATGGAGAAAGTCTGAAAGGCTGTATTCAGATCAGCTTTATAAATGTGTAATTTCCTCATTGTAACTGATTCTCTCCTGTGACTATGAAGTCTGGCAGCAGTGCTGGCACCATGATTTGCTCCTTTCTTAAATCTCTTAAATCTCTTCACAGCAGCAACACTTGATTTATGTACCCCAAGCCTACTGCCTATATATACACTCAAGACAATTGTGGATAAAGAAAACACACAGACAGACAAATCTAGTGTTGTTAGCAAGGCTGAAGGGGCAGGGCACAGTATAGTGACACTGAGGACAAGAAAACATTTTGATTTTAAGTGCTTCAATGGTGAAGGTGTTAATTTTGAGCTGAAAACAGTGGTTGGGAGCTCCCATGAACAGGTAATGACACCGTGAAATCAAGGAACAGAAAAGTTACTCCTTGCTTACAGGCAGCTGTGGATAATCTGAGGCCAAGATGGGTACAGCCAAGAAGACTGGCACTGCTCAAGGAGTGAGGTGAGAAGGCTGAGGTGAGAACTCAGTGGCAAGCTGCCTAAAATGCCATGAAAGAAGTTGCCCTAACAGATAACACCCTCTAAGAAAATAGGAAAGCCGATCACATCCCTCTGGTACCAAGGAGAGGGCATGGCCCAAGTTGAGGGAGCAGGAGAATTTGTACTTAGATGGGGGATAAGGCCTCTGTCAAATGGTTTGTTTTCAAACTATACCACAGGCCATATGGTTTTGGATGTGCCATTACATCTATTTACCAGTTCTCCATTTGTGGAGTGTAAATCATGTTTCACTTCTGATGCTTGTCTTGTTTTTAAATACTTGGCAGCAGATTAGCTGGGAAAGGGTTACACACTGTATGTATGTATATACATGTGTGGAAGCAGCTTCCATAACAGTCCAGTTTTCAGTGGAGCCTCTAGAAGCAACTGTGAAATGAGCTTTGGTTTGTCAATAGAGCATGATTGCAAAATTGCAGGCCTGAATGACATGAAAATTCTAAGATTGTTATCAGCAAAAAAAAGAAAAAGATGATAAAAGTACAAAACTAAGGTCTATCTTTTAGATAAATAATGCCTTCTCTTCACCTACTTGTACTTTTGACTTTCACCAAGTCTTCTACAGCATTTATATTAAATCTTTTTAAGAATTTAGGCCATTGCTATAAAGAGGTGTTAGCCTTATAGAGAGCAATGGCAACCTTTTTGTTCCTTTTTTTAAAATTTATTTATTTACAATGTCTGTAACTGGCATCTACACTTGCTAGCATCATAAATGAGGGAGAGAGGGGGACAGTTTTTCTCCATGCTCTGTGTATTTATCTTGTCTTTGGCAACATTTGGAACCAGACCAAAACCAATTTAAGTCGATATTCATTTCATTTATTCCCTTTATAGGCCATTTCCCCTCTTGTTTTGCATGGATATTTGCAACAGCAACAGAGAAGAGAAAATATTTCAAAGCAAAGCAACATGTGGTTATATAACAGCAAACAAAGGCAGGAGGTTTCGAGAGGAAAATGTGACTTGTGAACATATATTTAAAAACTTATCTTTACACAGATTGCTACGTACACTAATACAATTACGGAAGTACAAATCCTACACCCACAAATCAGTGCGCAGAGTAAATGCAGTTACATCAGTGCTTATATCACTATAGATTATCTTATTACAGAAAGAGGAAAAAGCTGTGCCTTCGTACACCTTACATCCATGTGATTTTGCCTTAAAGATTTATACTTCTAACACATACAGTCAGGCCAGTACTAAAACTAATTGTAGAACAATTCTATCTTTCATTTTCCTGCCTTATTTTTAGGTTCTTTGTCCACTGTGCTCCTCTTTCATGCTGTTATAGGACCAGAGGAGGTTCATCCCACCTACTGGAGGGAGACTTCATTCTACTGTTATGCTGCTTACCATAGAATCATAGAATTGTTCAAGTTGGAAGAGACATATAGAAGTTTTTTAGTCTAAATCCCCTGCCATGAACAGGGACACCTACAGTCAAATCACAGTGCTCAGAGCCCTGTCCAGCCTGATCTTGAGTTTCTCCAGGGATGGGGCATCCACCACCTCTCTGAGCAACCTGTGCCAGTGCCTCACCTCCTGAACTGTAAAACACTTCTTCCTTTTATCTGGTCTAAATCTCTCTGCTTTTAGTTTGAAACCATTTCCCCTTGTCCGGTCAGAAAAGACCCTGAAAAAAAGTTTGTGCTCTTCTTTCTTATAGCCCCCATTCAGATACTGAAGAGTCGCTTTGAGCTGTTTAACTCAAAAGGGTGTTCCCTGATTCTCTGGCAGCTGCTGAAGGTGAATAATATAAAGCTCTAGCAACAGTATTATAAACATTAGGGGAAAAATGGCTTAAACCAAATAAAACGTTTTGAGTTAAAAGCACTGTTAATTCAGAGGCTGGAGGTGTGTGTCTTCTTAATGGCTCACCAGATACTATGCAAAGAAGATCTTTCGCATCCCCTCCGGTTTTGCCTTTAACAGTGTTATGCCACTCCATGTCATTCTTAGAGCTGATTGAGACAGCGCAGTGCATTTTTATTGTAAAACATGTATAGCCACCTACAGAGAAGGAAGAGATTGATTTCATTTTTATTATTATTTTCTTTGCCATACATAGCATTAGATAACACAGTTAACTGATTGTAATAAATGATTTTCTTCCACTTAGATTTATTAATTTTTTCTCTTTCCTTTTTTCTCTTCTTTTAAATATTGAGGAATTTATATCCGTCACAGGTTTGATGTCTCTTGAAAAATGCAAGGTTGAAAATCAATTGGTAGTGCAGTTAGTAATTTCAAATCTGCATGAATTCAAATAATTTAATTTACTTCTTAGCAGCTGATGTAAGGAATACAAACTAGAAGGTGGAGCTAAAGTTGTACTACTGAAGTTGGAAATCCTCAAAAGAAAAGATTCTGGGTTTCAGGCTGAGAAAAAGATAGGCTTTTTAACACAATGAGAAATAAACAAGAGAGATACAGAGCATGAGTTTAATGAGCACATGTTTGTTTGGTTTCTTTTCAAGAGATGTAGAGGCTGGCAGCTCTACAGTGTGCGGCTGTGAGGATGGTTACAAGGGCACAATGAGCACTCTTATCCTGACTTCCTTTGGCTCTGATGAACATTCAACTTGCTGTTTGGCAGAGAAGAGTACAATAACTGCTGTGTCATGGGCGAACCTCCTCCACCTCCACATCATCACTGAGGGAGGGGAATGCTCATACAAAACATCCAGTCAGGGCTATGCCCCTATTTGCTGGGAAATTTGACCTGAAAAAGGACATTAGAGCTGTTTATCTTACCCTAGGCAAGTCAAATCAGTTCCTACATCTGACAGCAAAAGAATGCCACAGCAGTGAATTTTTTCTTCCTCTCATATTTTGTTTCAAACAAGGCTATAACCAAAGCATGAACAAAACATGGCGATTCCTCAGAGCACTTCAATCATGCTCAGTTGTGTTTTATGTACAGTATTTCCCAGCCACGGTCACTTTGCTTACAGCTTTAGGGCTCTGTTTCTGTTTACTTCTTTTCTCAAAGCAGAGATGTACACATCCAGATTTCCCAGTTCACACTTAATGCCTTCCAATTTGAAAAGTAATTATTTTACACTAGAATTTCTTACTTCAATTTTTCCTTCTATCTTCCATATAATTTTGCTTTGACTACTATTTCACAGGGAATTTGAATCAGACCAAAAAAAGCCTTGCATTTTTTTTCTGACTTTGATGAGTCGATTGCCATCCCAAGGCCTTCCTGGACTCCTACATTTGGGATATGTGCAGAAAAAAAGATGCACCCATCACATCCCCCTAGCTCCATCACAAGTCTTGCACTTCTTTCCAGTTTATCAATCAACGAGCTGTTGCAGCAAGCTTGCAGAGAAGGGTCGTAGTGGATTTGATGGCCAGAGACTGAGCTATAAGAACCATGTGGTGCTCCGTCCTAAAAGGGTCTGATTCACAAGATTCACAAGTTCAGACATCCACTAACAGATCTTGAGCTTTCTTGGCAGCTTGGTTGCTGCTTGCTAATTTCTGAAGTAGGAGCAGGAGAATAAAAAGTAATGATGGGAGTGCTTGTTGCCATCTCCTGTGAATTGCAACATAAGAAGCAGTTAAGATGTGTAACCAAAGCAGTTTCAAAGCCAGATTCACTGACACCTTGTACTAATGTCCTGTTAGAGTATTCTCTAGAGGAAGGAATAGTTGGTTGGTTTCTCTAAAGCTTTAGAGAGCTCTTGTGAATAAACTTGCTATGGATGGGTGCTAGGGCTCTTGGTCTGCCTTAGTCTTCTGTGTGTATCCTGTCTAGTTTCACACAATGCCACATAACCAATATCATGCAAGGTAGCTCAGGTCACTCCTACAGAACTCCAAATACACTCACTATAAAGCTACAGATAACTTTCAAGCAGCCTAAATTCAGGTTCAGCTCTTAGGAGCCAGATTTAAGATGCTCTATCAGATTCTAGGTGCATCAATATCTGGGCAGCTGGGGAGAGGGCAAGTGCAATCCAGTTGATCCTGCTGTCTTCCTGTTCCTTTCTGCAACGCTGAAGACCATCTGAAAACTTGTGCCCTAGTTCCCAAAAATCTTTTCACCAAAGCAGCAACAGATAACTAAGTAGTGGCTTGCGCTCCATGCTTTTTCTTGTACATTGCATCCTTTCAAAAAATACCTTGCATTTCAGACTATAACACATCAGAGTGAATTTCAGAACCAGGCTAAGAATGTGCAGCTCTATTGATAACTCTCACCTGCTCCAAAATCTCAATTTTTTTTGCCAGTGTAACCCTATCACATCAGGGTACACTCAAAGAATGCATCCCTTGATGCAGCTCAGAAGGTATTCTGTGAAAAAGAAAGTGTCTCTTTCATTGTTCAGTTGTACATGACAGCCAGTGGATGAGCTTCCCTATCTAATGTTTTAAACAAAGAAGTCAGTGGAGAGAGGCCCCTATCTCAGTTTAATTTGGTTTTAATTCCCCGGGAAGTTCCTGCTAAGGAATATTAATGCCACAATAGAGAACAAACTACTCTGGTGTGTCACACAAAGTCAAACCTTTTCATCTGACCTGAGAGATAATTTCTCTAAACAATATCACCATAGTCAACAGGAATTACAGTTAATTAATTGAGAATATAATTAACATTCATAGAAAATAAGAGACTGCAGATGCTCTTAGTGCCTCATGAAATTTTTCTTAGGAGTGATAGGAATAAACTCAGAGGCTTGAAAATCTCTTTCCATTAATCTCATCTCAGGATGATCACATTTCCCACTTGCCAGGCAGCCTTTTGGAAGTATGATATATTAAAAAGCCACATATCAAATAAAAATACTGGATTGGCTATTACAGAAATTGTGTCCTTCACTATTAATGGCTGTAGAGCAACCAATCCTCTTCATCTTCATATCTACCTAAGCAGTCAATTAGCCTTGACTGCAACTTGACTGCTTACAACTGAATCTTAAACTGATTTATAGATACAATACCAAAAAAGCTCGAAGGCTGTTACAGGGACACGCATATTTGTATCAACTACAATATCATCAATTGAACCCGTACTGTTTTTTTCTCTGGTGATCATACCTCTGCTTACTTAGCAGAGGTAGCCCTATTTACACTCCTAGTGGTCACTCATTTGTCCTTTGAAATATTTAAGCAGTAAGAGGGCGAAGCTGAGCAAAGAGAGGCAGCAAAGAGCAAACTGGTAAGACTTCAGTAAGCAAGCCTGTTGATTCACAGACCACATAGCTCTAATTCTGCAACATGGCAGCAGTTAAAAACAAAAGAACTAACAAACAAAACAAAACAATCTTAAAGAATATGAAACAAAGAAAGGATATGAGATTTATTACCATACACTTCCATTGACCTCTTGAGAAAATAAATGGATGATGTTACTTTCTTCACCTAAAACATAGATAGGTAGTTTATCATATTCCTCCAATTGCTTTGGCTAAAACTGCTGTACTTTTTTAATCCATATAGAAGATGTTGAAATAATTGGTTATACATTGATTCAAAATTTTGCAATGACATTTTGTTTTGAAATTACCCTCAAACAACATTCAGAAGGGTGAAAAATATAAAGCAAAGAAACAAACAGCCAGTTTGTCTAATTCAAAAGCAAATACCTTGCTGGACTTAGAATAAAAAATAAATAAAAGATATTTTGCTGAAGCATGAAAAGTGAAAACTATTGAGTAAATTTAAAACTCATTTTCTTTCCCTATTGTTCAGTTTAGGTATTTGCACAGATTCATTTGAGACATAATAGATTAATTGGGCCTCAAGAGCTCAACAAACCTATTTGTTGTATAATTTCTGCACTGTAAGTAGCTGTTTGCTATCGTACTTCATCACCAATTTTTATGACTGAATGATGCAGTTCTGTAGGAATGCAGCCGGAATTCTGTTGTCCACATGTTGCAAATGAATGCTCATTATTCTTATATTATTTCTATATATAGGATGACTGGAAAGTAGAAAAACGTATCTTGTATCTATCAGACAAGCTAGTAGAACCTACTGGCATGTTTGAAATGCAGTTTAAATGTTATTTTATTTATCACAGCACCAAAACCAGTAGAAATCTGCTCAAGTGATATGAAGAGATAAAACACAGTAGAGAGCCCATGAAAATCTTTCCTCATTTAGGAGCTTGGGGTGCCAATTTAGATTATTTCTTTTTAATTTAATTCTTCTAAGTCAATGCAGTGGTTATTTATGGTTCTATCAAGTTGCAAACAGACAGTGCTGGGCTATTCATTGTAAGGAGAACACTATAGTTATTCTACTTGAACATATATGTATATATTTAATTTAAAAAAAAAAAAATAAGAATTAAAAAAAACCCCACATATATTTTCTGGACTTGTCAATTTGTATTTTCTCATTCTTTCCTGGATTTGGAGTTCAATTCCCTTTTTATTTGTCAGCCAATAGGCAGATAAAGGGTTTTAGGACCTGAATGTACAGTGTATTAAACCTAACTAAAATATGAGTGTACAATGCAGGAATTATACTCTGCATCTGGTCAGGTAGAAGTCTCCGTAGTTGGGCAACTCTAGTTGTCTACACTGGGGTCTCTCAAGATATATGCCATACAGATGAAACACTTCAAAGTGATACCACCTCAATATGCTGAGTGGTTCATCAGAATGGTCAGGCACCGTTGTCCCTCATGTTCTTATTTTGCTGTGGTCAGCTTTTCTCTATGCAAAAAGGGCTTGCATGCTCTTGCTCTGGGAGAGCTGCTTGTGCACTGTGTTCTGTTCAGGGGAAACTAACCCCATTAGAATTTTTTTTTCATAAGTTTGAGTGTAGATGAATGATACAGGATAAGTAGGACACTTATCCAAGGAAAAGCAACCTGTGTACAACAGAAAGTTGTGCTATTTAAACCAATAAAGGTTTTGTCCTTGGGTTCACTGAGAAGAGGACTCAGGCCCTTCTTGCAGCTGGAGAGATGGAGAAAAGCAAGTACTGAAAATAAACACTGTGGGAGGTAGCTATGGAATATTGTGGAGTAAAGGGGAAGTTATCCTTTCTAGCAACACATCAAAATGAATAGGATGAAGAGATTTATTTCAGACTGAGATCAGGGCACTGCTAGCAATGCACTGACGCTGCTCCTTGTCTCTGTTTATGCAGAACCCTTCTTCTTAAGACTTCCTTCTTATTTCTCAGCTATACCAATATAATATACATATACCAGTGTGCTTTCTTAATTCATCTCAGTAATTTAGAAAGAGTTTTCTGTCCATTTGAGAGTACGTTGCATTGTATTTACACTCTAAATTTTCTAAAATTTTCCACAGGCATAAAACATCAACATCCATATAGTTTTCCCCACTCCTTACTGTTTTTATTTTTCTCTCTCCATTCGTTACTTAATCCCAGGAATCCACACTTAACCATTTGCACAAAAGTGATGAGAAAGAATAGCTACATATTTAAGTTTAAAATGTGACACTGAAAATGATTATTTTGTGAATGGTAAAAACAGTGTATATGCTAAACTGTGAATAGTTGGCTTTAGTAACACAGCAATAATTGCTTTTGCTGGGGAAAAAGCAGCCGAATCAATAAACACTGAAGTTACAGACTGCTTTTGTTGATTGATCTCATGACCTCAGTACCTCCCAAGCAGTACTGTTGCTCCTTCTGGCCATTAAAAAAAAAATATGCATGTTCAGAAGATGTACTAAACAACTGAAACAATACTATTACTTTTTAAAGCCTCCAAATCCTACCATCTCAAATAAATTTTAATCATTGGAGATTGTTGCCTTTGTGTGGAATACTTCAGGGTATATTTGCGCACTTCAATTTGATTGTCTTCTGCCTGAAAAGCCATTTTAGAAGTCACTTGACTCAGAGAAGTTTTGCTCAAGCTTTTACTACTTCACTGTTATGTCTAGTCTCCATCATGACCCAGAAAGATAACAACATCTCTAGCTCCCTTCAGAGCATACAGAAGACTCTACAAAGTGTGTTTCTTGATGAATGTGTTATAAAGCTTTGTGTGTTATCACATACAAAGCTATAAAAGTAAAACATCCTCTGTAATTGGCTGCAGGGAGAATTTCATTCATAAAGGATAAGGGATATGTTTATATTGCATTTAGATGTGAGGTCATTTCCTAGATGTTGCTTTTACATTGGTGAATGGTTTGTTTATTGTCTAACCAGATAGTAACTCCACTATGCCCAAGGGACAAGAACATTTCCAGAGTATCTTTAGAAATCAATGAACCTTTGTGGGAAGTATTAAAATCTGAGATCTTCAGTATCTAGTTTATGAATTGTAATAAATCCTCAAGGGGACATTTGAGACTGGAAGGAAGCTGATGGAGAAAAAAAGTATTGGAGAAGACACTTGTCTCCAGTTCAGTATCCTTTTCAGGAAAAGCAATTATGCAATCAAACCATCAGAGGATCAGCTCCCATTTGACAGAAGTGAAAATTGCCACATAGATTTTCAACTGAATAGTATAGATACAAACTACCCCAAATTAAAAAATGTACAGATATTAGCAGAAAAAGTTTTCACATTTTCTTCTCTACTGCCGTCCCTAATATACTATTACTCCATTATGCATCCTGTATTGAATTACTTTGTGTTTACAGTAAAGTCTAGCTAATTTCAAGCACAACTACAGGACATGTGGGAAATTATGGCATCCCATTTTCAAGAGAACAGTCGACTAAGTTATTGGTGCCTAAAATTTTGATTCAAAACCAGCACTTTGTGCACTAAGCTGAGTCAGCTGAAATAATTTGCTGGATCTTGTCCATAGAGTAATGTTTGAAGGCTACCAAGGGCTACCAAACCTGCTGGGCTGCTTATATGTTAAAATGAAGGGTTAGAGAGATACAGCTACACATATGCACATCTTCTGTTGTTCTTTAGTATGTTCTCTACTATAGAGACATTTAGACAAGATGTTTCCTTCAGGTGTCCTTCCATTCCTTCTGCTAATACCACATTTGCAGTCATGATCTCTCTGCAAAGAAAGGTAAGTAATAAGAATGCCATGAAAATACTAGGCCTAAAGATTACTGGGGGTAAAAACATGATCAAAATAAGAATTTCTTATTTTTGTTGCTTTAAATCAATGAAGAATTTTACATGGTTAGATTAAAGGGGAAATTGCAGTCAATGTGATCAGAAATAGATAGTAGCAGGGAAAGTCCTTTCTTTGAAAAGTGATTTAAACTCCAAGTAAAAGTCAGTTGAACACAGATAAAGGGTCTGAAGAGTTCTTCAAGCTGTCCCACTCTACACTGCACTGTTGTTGCCTTACTTTGAGCACTTCATGCAGGTTTGGGTTACACAATATAAGGACATAAATCTATTAGAGAGCATCCAAAGGAGGGCTACAAAAATGGTGAAGAGTCTGGAGAACAAAACGTACGAGGAGTGGCTGAGGCCCCTCAGTGTGCTCAGCCCAGAGCAGAAGAGGCTGAGGGGAGTCTCATGAGCTGTTTCAGTGGAGGGGCAGCTGGGGGCTAAGGAAAGGGTCTGCACCAGAGGGGGTGGGCATGAACAGGCTGCCCAGGGCTGTGGGCACAGCCCTGAGTGTTGGAGTTCAGGAAGCAATACTCTCAGAGACAGAATTGGAATTTTGAGTGGTCCTGTGTGGAGCAAGAGGTTGGACTCAATCCTTGAGCATTCCTTCTAGTTCAGGACAGTTCTATGGTTTCATGATTCTATAAAGTTACTTAAGATGAGCTTCATGCTCAAGTTTATAACAAGTGGAAAGGATGGAGCCGGGATTTACGTTTTGGCAGTAAGGCTAAATTGAAGAAGATTATTCAAGATATGTAATGATCCATAACTTCAGCACGGTTGGAGAGAAGAAGGGGAGGCAGTGCTTTTATAAAAAGAGAAAGAATGGACAGAGGAGCAGCAGGACACCACACTTAGCACCAAGATGGGTAATGTGAAGGAAGGAGAGGACTTACACAGCGAAAACTTTAGGCAAAGGGATCCAGGTCTCTAAATATCAAAAATGAACTACTCAGATTTTTTAGATGACTGTACAATATTCAAGTGGTATGGACATCAAAAGAGAAGGAAGGAGAAGCAACACGAGGCAACGAATGGCAGACAAAGGGGGATGCAGTGGCATGCAGAAGCTAGAGGACACTGAGAGAAAACATGCAATGGATGAATTGGAGGAATGGTGAAGGCAAGAGAAACATTGTCAAAGGCAAAAACAGGCACACTTTTAAAAAGGTAGGGATATGGATCTTATCCTGGGTAGTGGTGGAAGAGTCTGGGAATATAAGGGAACAGAGAGCTTTCAAGGGAAATTCTCCAGGTTCATGAACTTTAGAGGAGATGCTGGAGTGAGGAGAGAGAAAGTCAGAAGAAATCTTAGTGAAACAAATGAGGAGTTGAAAGCTGAAGCTGGAAAAAATTGCAGAAAAGGAAAACTAAAAATCTGCCTCTGAACAGTGTTTTCTGTTTGTTTCAGGGAAGGTGAAGGAAACAATACTGCTTGAACTCCGATCTCCCTTGTTTTGCTTACAGCTGCCATTTTCCTGTATGCAATGCAACACTTCGTTCAGAGACAGGAAAATTCCCTTTAGAATGGAGATGGCCATTGTCTGCATTTCACAGACAGCTGTGCTTCTCTGTCAGCTAGTTTATAAACAGAATCCTGGCTAAAAGGAAACTATTTTTTTTTTCTTGGCAGAGTTATTAGTACTAAATGACTTTTTCTATCCTTCATTTGAGGCAATGGGCAAAAGCGAACTTCAGAAGTATTCATATGAATATTTAAAAGTAGTGAAAATAAGCAGTCCAGATATTCTGCAATTCCATCTAGTTCCCACAGGCAAAATGATGCCAATATATCACTCCAAAGAGCTTTTACACTGGCATTTATTGGTCCTTGTCAGCTGCTGATTGGAGGGGAAAGGAGATAATATTCAGGAAACAAGTATACTAGAGGGGCCCCATTTCATGCTTTGGGATCTGGATTTGTTTGCAGTATTATTCAGCCCCACCAATTCATTTCTCTTGGCAAATATAGGTTCCATAATGAATCTGTGCCTTCCCTTCCCTGTACCTCCATTACTGAAGGAGGCAACATGGTGAGAATTGCAAGCAAAAGGCGATTTAGGGTTCCATGCATCAGTGGTTTCTGAGGAGGACCCTATACTTATTTGTGCTTATTGTTAAGATATTTAAACCATATTTATCCCCTTTCTTACAGAAACAACACCATTCTCAATTTTTGCTGCAAAAGTGAATGTGCTCTCAGGTTCTGTGGAGACAATCTGCAGGTTTTAAAAATATCCATACTACTTCTAGTTTTTTTTTTTAGTTTGGGCTGTACAATTCTTGCTTTGCTTTTTTGAAGGCTAAAAGTCACTACTTATCTCTACTGAGTACAATTTTCTTTCTTGTGCCTTCCAGTTCTGACAGCTCACTGACAAATGACACCTAACTGCGCTGTTTTGCTGGAAACCCTCCTACTTCTTGTGTTCCATAGCTCAGCACATGGAAGAAAGGACCAGGAAAGCTTTCAAATTCTAGGATAGGAGACAAAGAGTTGTTGGTCAGATGCAGCAGAAAAAACTCATAGCTGCTGTCTGTCATTGCCTACATTCACTTTAACAGTTAATCGCATGATCTCACATAGTCCATTTAGTTTGTCCTCTGGGTAGACAAGATTCAGAGCCCAGCAATGAAAAGTCTGGGAAGAGCTGGATGCTGGCAAGAACAAATTCTATCTGCCAGAGACCTAGAGCAGCCCTGCCCCAAGGTGTCTCTGATGTAAGCCAGGGGAGTATATTGGCTTCATTAGGGCAAGATTTGATGACAGTGAAACATACCTCTTCCTCAAGAAAATCTTCCAGGACAAGATAGTTGTGCAAAACCTGTTTGACTTCCTGCAAAAAGCATTCCCCAGTCTACAATCAAGAATACATCTGCTATTGTGCAACACAGCACGTAGATAAGCATGAAACCTCTCCCCTTCCACCTTGCCCATGGGTGTAAAACGAGCTCAGTAATTTGAGAGGGAACCAGCAGCCTCCTCATTATATGGCTAAGGTGACTAAAGACAGGTAAATAACAGGTAATATGATTCCTGGCCAAAAAATAAAAACTGGCTTTGGTCAACCAGATGGTAGAGTAAGTAATGAAGGAGGAAATATGTTTTGTAATTTTTCCCTCCATCCAATGAATGCAGTTTATTTTTTTAATTTGTCTTTTTAAAAGACTTAATCAAACGTTTGAAAAGTCCAGTTCAAATAGCCATATTAAATGAGAAAACCCAAGACATTTCATTTTGAAATTCCTTAAGTGAAATATTTCACATCGACCAAAGATCATTCGGCAAGCATTTCCATAAATCCATGAATAACTTTATATTGACTAAAAGCTGCATTTTCCTTTGAAATAAAAATTACCATAATCTGGCTGTGACACGCTTTCTGACACTAAATATTTCTGGATCAGTAGATACAGCAAATCTCAGCCCACATGTAACCACCATGGAAAAAAAAAAAAAAGCAAGCTGATTGTGTTGTCATTGCTGAAAGGCAGTTATAAGAATTAATGGGGAGAAAATCATACTCCTACTAATGATAGGAGGTTCTTTCAGAATATACTGTCTTGATATTATCTCTTTTTTAACCTGAATAGTATTAACACATAAATTCCCTCTCTGCTTTCAACAATACTATCAGCAAATATTCCAGAGTTAAAAGTAGAAACACTGAAAACATTATTCTTAACTCTACCCTCTTTTTTTATTCGTAAAATAATGGTGAAGATAGTTAGTGTGCACAAAGGTGGTTATTGCCAAGAGCTTTTCAATTAACCATTCATAGTTGGTGTTTATCAACATTTTAATGTTGACTGCTTGCCATGTGTTTCCTTTTATTTGGAGAAGTCTCTTCCTTCTGACTCACGCAGGACTTTCCAATCTTGATGCATACATGTCTGCACACACTTGCACAAGAATACTCATAGTTATCAGTCTATGACTGATCAGCATCAAATTAGGATGTCTTGCAAACAGTGCTTGTGAAAGATTTGACTATACCAGTTCACATTTTTGTGGTAGGTGTGACTGTTACCTGCCTCCTTTCTGTTCTAAGCCATCAATAGTGCTTTTCCGGGATCTTTTCTGAGGATGTTTTAAAGGACTTTCAAAATAGCTGGCTACACAATCACCCCCAAACAGTGCATTTGAAAAGGATAGAACTCATCGTAGTTTCTCCAGGGATGGAAAGAAATAACAAATAATGCTAAATGTATACCCAGTGTAAAAATATTTATTACTTAAACTCTCTAGAGAATAAAAGCCCTTTGATATAAACCAAGAATAAGAAGCACTTGATGTTGCATAAAAGATACTTGTTAAATATATAGCAAGTTTTCAACACCAAGACCTCATATGGCCAATTAAAATTTAAAATATGTTGTTCGCATGTGGTAACATGACCAGAAACCTATTCTGAAGTGACCTGTCACACAGCTACATGCCTGCAGTGAGCTGCTCCCCAAAGTCCTTTTAGCTTTCTGCTCAGGGTCAGGAGTTGCTCTCAACAGAGGGAGCTTGAAGCAGGAACATCAGTGAGTGCATTACACAGCTCCAAACTCCATGCTGTGCCAGCACTAGAGGTAACCTCCTGAGGGAAAAACATCGGGCTCTTCTGGGCTTGTGCAGAGTAGCAAACCCAGAAAGAAGGTGACGAAAAGCACCCACTTTTCTCAGATCATTTAAAGCATTCAGGTCCATCCAGGCTTTTTTTAGCCTGCCCTTTTTCCTGCTTTAAACTGCCATCCATTTCTTGATCTCTCACCCTTTTTATATTAATGATTTGCCCTGACACCAAAATACCATGGAGTAAATGAATCACTGCAGTAGTCATTATGAAAATATAAATCACTGGTTATCTGTTTCTGCATGTGTAGGCAAACAGTATATTCAGCAATAAACCATGTGCTGAGATTTATCTGGCACATAATCTTTGGGAAAATGCTTGCACTAATAGGAATCTGTGGAAGTGTGATCTCACCTGGTGTCCCTGGGAGGGGAGGCAGGGTATGGAGGAGCAGCATTGGCTGGGCTTCTCACAAAAGAAAAACCATTGCCAAGAATGCATCCAGGACAGTGTGAAAAGAAAAAACTCTCCACAGACGAATAAATGCAAAAATAAGCAAAGAGAAAGAAAAAGCAGTAATTCACATAAGGGGAAAGAGACTTGTTAGTAACAAACAATTTCCCAAAAAGTCTCACATCATTCAAAAAGAACCAGAGGCAATAAGCAGATGTGGTCTTGGTAGCTTCATTATTTCTTGAAGTGCCCCCTGACTGCATTGGCAGCAATACAGGTAATTCAGAGAGGCTTGAAAGGGGCCAATGTAGACAAAAAAAAAATTCCATTCATGAAATCCTCCAGTTCTTTTTACCATATCATGTCCTGGAAAAAGACAGACAGAGAAAGCCAATCATTGATGAGAACGTTAGATTCTTTTGACAGACTGAAGCATTGATTGGATTTGCTGTTGATTTTGGTAGAGATAAGGTTTGCATGAAGTCCTGCAGGGGAAGACAGTGTTTGTAAATGACAAATATAGCAAATAGAGGCAATAAGTATTGTCTACACTATCAGTGAGAGGGAAAAAATAAGTACAATCTAAATCCACTCTCACTGCATAAAAGAGCACATCTGGGAGGGGTAGAGTGAGCTTTTTGTGGTGAGGCGTTTTTTTCCTCGAGACAGAGACAGCTCTCATCAATACAGCTTGCCCTTTGCGGTGAGAAATGTCAGTGAAAGCAAATTGCTGAGAACATCTGCTCTAGAAGACCTTCTAAAAAATTAATTCAAGTACTGCAGCAGACTGTGAGCATAGGGAGAAGAGGAGAGGAGAGGAGAGGAGAGGAGAGGAGAGGAGAGGAGAGGAGAGGAGAGGAGAGGAGAGGAGAGGAGAGGAGAGGAGAGGAGAGGAGAGGAGAGGAGAGGAGAGGAGAGGAGAGGAGAGGAGAGGAGAGGAGAGGAGAGGAGAGGAGGAGGGGAGAGGGATAAGACAAACAGCTCTTGAGTATGCCAAATTTCTGAATTTCCTCTCCCTCTTACTTACCAGTCTTGTGGGATATCCTGAAATTTAGGCAGCAGCATTGAACTAAAGTCAGGTCCAGACCTGCAGCATACCACCCTTGGGTCAGTGTCTTTTGTGTCACAGTACTTGTGGGTTATGTCATTAATGAAAATCCTTCCATGTGACAACTTTGTACCTTGATTTATTTCACCACAGTTTTAAGATGGAAATCCCATCAATTCAGTATCAGCTGAATTAGTTTCATCGTGCATGCACAGCAAGCACAGTGAAACTGCCTCTTATGTGCAAGTGCAGCACAAGTGTGTGATGTGCATGCTACCTGGGGGTGTCAGGCACTTTTAATAACACCCTCCTTTAATTTGATTGCCAAGCTGATGTTCTATGCAAATGCAGGGAGATATTTTTATTAATCACTGTGTGGAAATACTTTACTCATTTTCAATGTCTCATTTATAGCCTATCACGCTTTGCAGAGCAATAGATAGGAAGGTGTTTACCTCTCTACGTGTTCAGACAGAAACTGAAGATTCAGATCTAAGAGGTGCGATCCAAATGCCACTGGAATGTACCCATGCAAGTCCCATGACAAACAGCTGGAAAACTGTGTATGTGCCCATGAGAGAGACTTTGCTACTCCATTTTTAAGCAGAACGTTGAAAGCTGAGAAAAGCTGAAGTGGTGGTACTTGATATCTGCATGGTGGGAACATCCAGAGAAGTTGGGAACTTACCTTAAGCTATTTTTCAGGGGCTAGACACAAATAAAAAGTATGGTGGGTCACAAACATGCCCCCCACACACAAACACATCTCATGCAGTTCCTGCCATACACACAAAACAGATCTCTTTTATCTGTAGAAAATAAATGATTTGAGAAGTTTTCTGAATCACAAGATGTAGGGACCACCAAGTTTTAGCTGTAGGTGCCCCTATTCATTGCAAGAGGCTTGGACAAGATTATCTTTAAGAGTCCCCTCCAACTCAAATGATTCTTATGGTTCTTCTGATTCTTAAGATTCTGATGACTCCTGACATATTCCAGGGTTTTATCTTTTTAGTTCAGAGCCTATTGATTCACTGAGGTTTTCAGAAAACCTATCTGAGACTTAATGTAGATTGTACCTAGGATATGTTTGCTCTGCTTTGTACTGACTTCCCATTGGCTGGTAATATTGACCAAAAATTTTTTTTCTAAATAACCAGAACTGCTATTTTCTTTCTTTTCACTAAAAATAAATAAATACATACATACATACATTCATATTTAGGTTAGGAATAGTTTTCAAGTTGAACTCAGGAAGACACTGATAAAAAATGCAGATCGGTAATTTTGGCACTGAACACACACACTTAAAAATTCTTATAAAGTAAATTACCTTTGCCCCAGGCATGTTTTCACTTGCAATTTTGTTTTTCAGTTCAATGAACTGGTACACTTTTATTGTCTTGCTAAAGTTGTGACTGCAATTGAAATTACGCTTAATGCATCTAACAGATTAGTTAACTGAGCAATATCATTTAAAGTTTTAGGTGTATGTGTATGCATATAAATACATATATAAGGGCTTTAAAGTTTTTCTTTGTGGATGATCTCTGTAGGTTATTACTTCTTACAGGCAAAAAGCAAGAAGTTTCTGGAGGGCTTAATTAGTTTATAATTATACTTTGATAGGGAATAATTTTTCAGAAATAGATTCTTTTGTTTTTCACATTCAGAGCTGTTGAAATTGAATACAAAAGACATCTTTTAATTCTAGGAGAGCAGTTTTAAGCTTCCACCTCCTCTGTGGTACTTTGATTTCTAACAAGATGGAAATTGTGTGAATATGGGTGGCAAGCCTTAGTACCTCTTGCTTTCAATACTCTAAAACAGAGGAACAAAGACGGATTTTCTTTGGAGGAGATATTTTTTTAATACCTCAATAGAAAAATAGTCTTGTTTTTGAAGTACTCGATCCTATTAAGGTGTCAGATCCACATCTTTATCTTTTGATTTCCCAATCCATGGAATAAAATAGAACTGAGCATGTGTTAAATCTTTCAGCATATTTGAGCTAATAGAAATCATAACTTCAGATAACTAGACAATAGATGGAAGAATTCTTCCAAGTTCTTAAAATTGTTCTGGGCTATCAGGAGAGGAACTCATGACAGCAAGCCGTGGGTGGCTTTTCTGCTGGTGTTCACTCACCCCTGTCATTTACTACATAGCTGATTATCTAGTCTGGCAAATTAAATTTTTTGTGAAGTGAGGAGACACAGGAGGTGGTACAGAGGGGTCAATGAGGTTCTTAAGGATAGTAATAACTAAATTGCCTCACTACCAGTTACTTGATGTTGGGATATAATTCCTAACTCCTTCAAAATACCAGCAGCGGGAAGACATTGTGAAGTACACTTATTATCATAGTAATGGTTGTATGGGCTTTCAGACCCCTCCTCTAGAGAAAAGAAGTATGCAGAATCCTTTCCGCAAGGAGTCTGTGGAGTGCTGAGATTCCACACCATGTATAACAAGGTACGTATGGATATTCTTTCCAGCTATAGCTCTGAAAAGCAGCCCTGCCTCATTTCCAGATTACATTCTGACCATCCATAAATTGACACAAAATGACAAGTTCTCAAGCATCAGCTGTTGTGCCATATAGTCTGAGTAAGAGTGGCCTGTGATAAGCCACAGACAGAAATGCTGGTGGCCCAGTGAAACATGGGCTAAATCTACGCTAGGTTATTAAACCATGCTAGATGTTCCTGGACAACAAGATGCAAGCAGTCCTCCAAGGCTGGGGTAGAGCAATCCCCATACCAGCTACCACTCTCCCAGACATTCCCCAGAATAAAGCCAGGGACCACTCCAAAAAAAAAAAAAAAAAAATCTCACAGTTTAAAATAAGAGATCATGTGGCAACACAGATGAGAGCCTTTCTATGCTGATTGGTTTCAGCACCAGTGGCTCCAGGCACATTCAATTTACAAGACAGAGTTGCAGCAACAAGGGGCAATCTGATATCCAAGAATTGAAGCAGATGGTTAAAGTCTCAACATACAGTTATGTTTCTCCTGCACCACTCTCTGACTGAACTAGTCAAATGTACCCATGGACATTCTGGTTTTTGTCTTTGGAATTGTTTACATTTCCTGTAAAATGCTGTAAATGTCATATTCTTTGTTGTCTTATCTCCCCTACTTCAGCTCAGTTGCATTAAGGGGGATTTGGATCAACATGAAGTTTCCTCGCTGCTTGTAATTTTAAATCCATTTTATCAAGATGGCATTTATTATAAAAAAGTGGGAAGATGTGCTTAATAGTACCTACCTGAACAACTGAAGCATATTTTATCATGATCAATTACTTAATCAAAACTATTTTGTTTAAAAAAAAAAAAACGACAATTTGTAAAGCTTCTCATAACAAATAGACGTGTGGCAAATATTTGAGTGAAGACTTGTGGCTGATTTATATTACTTAGTCCACAACAATCAGCTTTTCTCCTCCTCCCACTCGCAATTTCACATCCAATTTATACAGTAGTCAGGTAAGGTAACCTGTCATCTACCCCATACAGTGTAGACAAACATTTGCTTTCAAACAGCTGTGCTGGTGGAAAGGTCACCACCTCCGCTCACGTCCATTTTTTTGCTATCTGTTAGCAGAGCTGCTTGTCTGATTGCTCCCTAAGCAGTTTAGTTAAAATGACCTCTATGAACAAACACCTGCTGCTTGATTTCTTTAGGCTAAACTGTTCCTTCTGGACTGAAGCAAACCAGGGAGTGTTCACACAAGAGCCTGTGCTGACAGATATATAAAGCAATAGCAGGGAAGAGATGAGAAGGGGGGCAGGCAGTGATAAGCGTTGTTTTCCACCAACAGAGTTCATCATGGAAGACAGCATATGTCCACAGCCCAAGTGAAATGGCATCACATCATTTTTTTTTAAAAAGGTGACCATGTGAATGCATTCCATAAAAAGAATTTATTATTTTTCACCACAGCATGTTATTACTGTATTAAAAGCTGGAGTGAGATGTAAGCATATTTCCCAATGATGTAGAACTGCAGATGTTTACGATACATAATTTGAGGATGGAGGAATTGTTGTTGTTGTTGATTTCCCTACCTCAACGGCAACAAACAAAACAAAACCAACACACACACACACACACACAAAAAAAAAAAAGAACAATTAAATTGAAGTAGCTTCCTTTATGTATCAGCTTTAGAAGAGGAAGAAATCTCTCCTTAAGATCCACCTGTGTCTACACAGAAGAGGTCACTGGCCCTGTAGAGCACGTTTCGTATTTGCATTTTAAATCTGCCTTAGCTGTCAATTTTTTTCCACAAAGTGACAAAGGAGGGCTGTACTTTTTGCTATACAGATATTTTGAAGTCAATCATTTCAAAATGAATTCTCAGGGAAAGATACTAAACGTGGTCCTGTCTACGTTAAAGGGAGCTGGTTTAATTTATGGGTTATATACTAGAATTCCTTAATCCTAAGACCTTGCTGCACTGCACTTTTAAAATGGCATAGAACTAGCTGATTGCAAGCAGTAAGACAGACAGGAGGATTTATGTCACCCTTGAAGGGTTCCCAGTATATATGATCTTTTTAGCAAAGTAAGAGGAATGACTCCTTGCAGAACTTAGTGTTTGATTTACCTGCAGGTAATACATATCCAGACTAATCAGAGGATCCCTGCTGTAATTACAGCCACAGCACGGACCTGGACAAGTTATTTTGGTTGGCCTGTAGCAGCCTGTTATTTCTGCCACCGGCACCTTCCACCCATCTTTCCATGTGGTACTTAAACACTTGTACATGACTAGAAAACATCTGCTAAACAAGTTCTGCTTGACTTCCAACAAGTCATTTTAGTGATTGTCTGCCATAATAATAAATAATATGTACTTTTTAGGTATTTTAGGATATTACACTAAAGGACAGAGCACTAAATAAGCAACTATTTTATAGTTGTATATATGCAAATTACTTTTCAAAATAGGGACCTGCTTCAGTGCTGTGTTTGGTGGAAGAAGGCAGTGACTGTCTGGGGGGTAAGCCTCAAAATCTCAGAACTTGTTAGGTCCAGACAGAAGTGGTAAAATAAAGCTGATGTTAAAAAAAAAAGTGAAAAAGATGTTATCTGTTACAAATCTATGATGGCATGCCCAAAAATTTAGTCTGCCTTCAAATATTTCAGTAATTACTTCTCCTGGTCACCTCTGCCCTGCAGCATTCAGGTGAAAGTTAGGGAGCTGGTGTCCTCTGCCCCTACAGACAGAAAAACTGTTTATGAATTTTGCAACCCATTTTCCTCTAACATTCATGCAAGGATTCAGATCTACTCATTTCTAATCCCAAACCATTAAATGATGATTCCAAAGTCTTTCTCCCAGCCCTTAATTGTAAAGAGAAATGATAGCAATTGAACTTCTCATGGGACGGAAAGCCTAACATCTTTGGCTGTTGTCCTTTTAATCCTGATATAATTAAGTCCCAGGAAAGTTCCATCTCAACAGTAGTGAGTTTGATTTTGATGAATAATGCTTTCTCTTTAAAGACAGAAGTGTGTCTGAAGTAGAGCTCTCTGCTATATAAAATGCGATCTTGGAGAGCAGAACTCGCTTGAACCACAACCTCACCTTGTGGTATAGCTAGATGAGGTTTCGGTATAAAAAGGGCAACCTGTGTGAACATGTTCCCTTTGTACTTCTTGAGCTACTTTCTCCTTTTCAGAAATAAATCCTGAGACAGCCTCAAACACCACAATGCTTGGAGCCAGTAGATTTTGTGGAGCAGCTACATGAGCTGCTCAAGACAGACCCAGAAATCTGACATAACCATGTTCTTTCTATACCAGTTCAAACCTGTGATTTGACTATAATAATATACATAAACGCTCTCCATCAACTCAAAACTGCTGAAGCAATATCAGGATGTTACATTCATACCTGCAGACTTCAGAACGTGTCATGTATTCACACCACACTGTGATTCTTAGCAGGTATCATCAGTCCTGCCAGAGTTGGCAGGAAGCCAGCATGAGCTCCTTATCACTTTCTGGGCAGAAATGCAGCCATGCACCCATGCCTGACCCACATAAATTTTACACGACTGCATGATTCAGCAGTATCGCATACAGCAGTATCTCATACAGGTCATGGGGGCGGCTCCTCTTTCCCGAGACTCTGATCAGAAGGAACAGAAGACTGCAGTGCTGATTTTCCCCCTTCCCTTCCCTTCCCTTCCCTTCCCTTCCCTTCCCTTCCCTTCCCTTCCCTTCCCTTCCCTTCCCTTCCCTTCCCTTCCCTTCCCTTCCCTTCCCTTCCCTTCCCTTCCCTTCCCTTCCCTTCCCTTCCCTTCCCTTCCCTTCCCTTCCCTTCCCTTCCCTTCCCTTCCCTTCCCTTCCCTTCCCTTCCCTTCCCTTCCTCCTTCCCTTCCCCTTCCCCTTCCCCTTTCCCTTCCCTTTCTCCTTCCTCTTTCCTTTCCTCCCTTTCTCATCCCTCCCTTTCTCCTCTCTTTTCAGAATATACTCATTAAAACAGATCTAAAAAAACAATCCGTAATCAAATCATAAGATATGTGATATGCATAATTTTTCAGACACAAGCCTCTGTAAAAGTTAAATGACATTTTAGCATTAATATGGACATCTAACTCTGTGCCAGAAGGCTGCATATTCCTGATTTGACCACAGAGAGAATGTAGGTCTTAACAGGATTTAGCAGATCTCCTCATCTTTAGGGGTTCAGCAGTCCTTTCCTCTTAGCTGGCAGCAGCTCCTGATCTTTCTGGCTCATTCTCCATTAGAGGAAAGGTGTATCAAACATGTCTGAGTACAAAAGACTCTCAGTACACCTTAGAAGGAAAAGTCCACTAGCATGGATTAGGACAATGTAGTTTTTTCCTTTCTTGTCATGACAATAGGTATCTCACTGCTAAGTCCAGCTGTATAATACTCATGTTTACTCTTGGATTTAAAAAACAAAAAACAAAAAAACAGAGGAACAAAATCAGTTATAACATTCAGGAAAAATTTACCACCATCCCTCCCAAAATATTGAATCCCTCTTTTGATGACAAACGTGTCCAGTTATATCAGTCTTTCTCCACATATGCCATTCTCTTGAATAAATATTAACTTTTCTAATCGAGCATCAAGCAATTACTCACACAAGCCTCATTCCAAACATAATGACAATGGCAAAAAATGATAACACACAGGCCAAGTACTTTCAAACCTACCAAACCTTCTGTGTTCATAATAGGGTGGTTTGCTGAGATGTGTTACATTACTATAATACTATTACTTGTTATATTACTATGTTGTGAACAGACTGTCAGCAGCAGATGGACTATTACAGATAGGCAAGTAGGTGAGATGCAGTGGCTGGGCAAATTAAACCATTGTTTGCAGATCTCTGTGTTAGTTTCTCCTCAGTAGAGGGCCATAACGATGCGGTAGGAAATCCTCAATATTAAATCATCACTGATTTTTTATATTATGATATAAAAAGTATTGCAAACAAAAATTACTGGCGAGTCATGGTGGTGAAAGCCATTTCTGTGCATTATTAGCATACATATTTACAATAAGATGTAAGATGCACGGGGATTTAGCTGTGAAACTCCCATAGGGAAGCCATATGTGGATTAAATCTATGCACATCTTACTGCAAATTTACTTAAGCTTTAAGTGTTTGGGTAACGTTATAGCTTGAATTTAAATGTAAAGTTTTAATGGCTAGATTTGGCAGATTTTAATGCTTTCAATTAGGGAGAAAAAAATCTTTGGTCTCAAAAGTGAGGCCTAAGTGACATTTCCTCTTAGAGATGGCATATTAACAAAATGTTGTACAACAAAGCTTATTATGTGCTTTTATCTTCCCTAACATTAGTGGCAATGTGGTCCTCTGGCCATAACCAGCCTACGATGACAAAGCAATTGGATCAGCTGGTGAACAATAGCATCCTCACAGATGGTTACCAAAGTGGCAGCACACAAACAGACTGTGCATCATGTGTTTCTTAAGATGATGTACCTAACCAGAATGTAGAAAGCAGCCCCTGCTGAATTGAGTCACCTCTAGGGAAGGAAAGGCTGGTCCAGTTCAGGATTAATTACTGCTGCTTATAAGTTGCCTTCACAGTTGCTCACACAAACTCATTCACTGGAAGAGGCTGCTGGCATGTAGAAGAGTCAGCAAGTTCCTTCTGTCCCTTCCTTTGTACCCTCAAACACCTGAATAAAATCATAAAATCATTGAATCCTTAGAGTTAGAAGGGACCTTTAAAGGTCACCTAGTCCAACCCTCCTGCAACGAGCAGGAACAAAGTAAGTTCTGTCTCCGTGGCAGCTTAGTTTGATTTCTGCTCATCTCTCTGAACCTTCTGCAATTTGAATGGTAGGCAAAGAAAACCTGTTAGAGGGTAACAGCAGCAGGTCACAGGGTGGAGGGATGCCCACATAGAGAGCTGAGAAGCACAAGCAGCCCTGCTCATGTCGGAAAACTATGAGGGGGGCTTATCACTTCTTACACTTGCACTGCTCATCTGGGTGCCAGTACTTTGCCTCTTTGTTGCAGATGGCAGGTGCAGCCAAGGACAACAGCTCTTTTTTCTCAATCAACAAATAGCCCAGCCATGAAATGAATGGTTGTGTGTCAGACTGCCCAGAGAAGGATGCAGACTCAGGACCACAGCACAAACAGCAGGGGTTGCTTGGATCACACCTGGGAAAGTAAGAATTGGAGAGCCCAGATATGTGTACATAGGTATATATTGAGCAATGACTCAATGCCTTCTCTATTGGGCAGTCTCCTTCCACTCTGTTCTGTCATTCAGTCATCAAACTGACTACATTGGCCTTCTGCAAGCTATATCACAGGGGAATGATGACAAACAACTCCGTGATGAATTCTTTCAGAGCCATGATAACAATGCAATAACAACAGTTAAGAGACACAAGACAATGTACAGCTTCCTCTCTCTCTTTTTCATATGCACAGGTACACACATGCACACAAAGCCCAAAAGTAAAAGGTGGGGATTCCTAGCACTAGCCTTGACCTTTCTTGTTAATGTTTTTTAACCATAAGGCAGCTGGCTCTCTATCCCTGCTGTCATGTATAGGCACCATACACAGACTTCTTCATCCTACTCATCACAGGAGTGCATCACACATCTCTGGCACCCCAAACAGAACTCAGGTTATACCTTGTTTGCCATTGCCAGACAGCAAATTCCCCTTTTCCATCTTAAGCGTCCTCACATGCACCTTGTCCCTTTCTAGGTTGGATAATTTATTTCACCAGCACGCTTCTGCCTGTTTATGCAGTCTATCCCAATGGAAATTAATTAGCCATATTAAAAATTTCAATCTAAAAATAAAACATCCCTGTAGATGCTATCTATGCCCTTAAAAACATTACTTGTGCTATCATGCAGAAATTCCAAATATCTTTTATTTTGTCATAAGTAGCTAGGAAGCTCATTTTCTTTCATGCAGTTTTTGTCTTCATCATAAGTTGCATCATTGCGGGAGGTCATTGTTCAGTGCTGCCTTTTCAACACTCTGTCAGACCCCTCAGCTGAGGCCTTGGTCCAGTAGAACACTGAGGACAACCTCAGCTCCAGCAAGTCCTAGTTCCAGTGTGAAACCAGATGGTGAAGTGGTTTCCTGGGTAGGAATACCAATTGGTGCTGTAATGATAGACTTGAAGTAAAAGTAATCATTGCCTGGTAATAGATGTGTTGTTTTTTTTTTCTCTTCTATTAAAACATATATGTATATATGTTTCTTTGAAGTTGATGCTAAAAGAAAAATGTTCTCATAAGTTCCTATTTTTAAGAAGAACTCTTACTGGCAGTTTCTTGGAAAATGCACTATGTCCTTGCTCTTATTAAATAGAGTACATTATCATTCCAAAGCTATAAGAATACCCAGCATTTCAGAATTGACTGTTTACCCAAATACCTGGAATTTCTGAGAGAAGTTCAGTTCTAAATACTGGGAGAAAAATGCACAGCTTTTTCAAAAGATATTCTAAAAGCAGCTTGTGAGATGAAGTATGATATAGGATTTTTTTAAATGTAGATGTTATTCACTATGCAAATGTCCATTATATATCAAAACAGATGTCCATTCAGAACCATCTCCAATAGCTGCAATGAGCAGATCCCAAGGGAAGAGTAAGAACAGGACAAGAACATATTCTCCTCTCATATTCTTCTAGTCTCCAATTGATTTCAAGCAGAAATATTTGCAGTGCTAGAAGTGGTTTCTGTGTAATTAGTAACACAATGTGCATTTCCTTCCTATGTATTCATCCAGGCTCCCCTGAATACACATCAGCCTCTGAAATCTCCTGCCAGGTTTTCTCTTACAAAGGGGAAGGTTTTCAGATTCTTTATTTTCTGTCTTTTTTTTTTTTTTGCTTTGTTTATTTGTTCAATCATTTTAAAGGAAGCTGAGATGATCAGAGAACTGAATGGTCAGGCTTCAAGAAGGGCATAATGTACTGTGAGTGCTGGAAAAACTAGAAATTGGGAATAAAGCTTTCATGTCAAGGCATACACCAGCTTATAACTGAAGATGGTTAAGAGGAAACTAGCCTTTTGTTTCATTTCAAAATGCTTTACTAAGCTGTATTTTGCAGCTTTCTTTGGGGCATTTGCTATTGCCAGTGGCAGGTGACTAGTTTGCCTAGACCTCAAACATTTTCTGTTTTCCTGTTTGAACAGTTCATTTTATTTATATATTAACTGAAGAAATATGCAGATTTGACAAATGGTTGGTTCCCTTCCAGAGCTAAACTTCTGTCAGCCACACTAACAAGTGCTTTATCCATTGACCTAAAATATATTCCTTTTCTAACTAGTCTGTGGCGGGGATGAGCACGCATTTCCCTATTTTTGCTCCTTTGTATGTTTTCAAGCTTTTTGCATCCTTACTGGTTTATCTTCCACAGTATTACCTCTGATTAATCATTTTTAAATGCTACTAGTCTCTCATAACCTACATGAAAGGAGATCACAGCCTTCCTACTGATGACAGCCATGTCTGTAACCCTTGAAATCAAGCTGAGGAATGTCCAAACAAAAGATTGTGGCCTTTATTGTCGTCTTCAATCTATCTGGCCTGAGTACACTATAACATGTATATACAAGACCTCAGGCCTCATTTCCAGTGAGAAACACAGTGCTATATGCCAAAGGAAGGACATTGAGGGGATGCACAAGCAAAGCACATGCTACAGTATTTCTAGGAGCATCAACCACCGCAAGTAATAAAACTGTTCTCATCTGTCCTAGGGGTATGAACTATATATGAGGAAACTGATACTAAAATCAGATTCTGCTTTTTAAAATGTTCACCTTGAACTCATCATGTAACCTTCAGTGGTCACATAGCCCACTCCTCTGAGTGCTTCTTGGACAGTAATGACTGATCAAGAGTCACATGAAAATTATTTCCATTCCAAAAATTAAACCTTAACTCTTTGTCTTCTTTACTTACAGTACTGAATTTATATGTGCCAATGGAAAGAAAAATAAAGGACAATACTTCAAAAGGAAGCCTATATCCTGAATCTGTTGCGTTCCTGACACCACATTGCCTCCAGTGATACAGTCACAAGGGTGTGTTTTTTTAGAAGCAGTTTATCACTGTGGATGCCCATAGACTCAGGTATTTGCTGTGAAACATCAGTGGCAAAAAGCTTGGAGATGCCACAATACTGCCTGAAATCAACAGAGGGTGGGGAGGCTCTTCAACTGCTGAATGTCTCCAGGTGGGCATTAAAAAAATTGAAGGTACCCAAAATGAAGAAGTTTTAGCAGATCTGCTCCTTAATTATCTCTAAATTGGCAGTAGTAAAATTCAGCTGCTCCAGCAGGTTCCTGTAAAGGTTAAATAGTGGTATTATTAAAGTGCTTTAAAAAGGTAATTAATCAGCATTTTTATTTTTAGAGCCGAAATTAACCATTAAGATAAATTGAAAAGATGTCTCATTTTCCTGGCACTTGCCTGCCGTTTATGCCTTAGGAAAATCCATTTCTAAGGACTGCTGCTTTTTTAACCTACATCAAAACTTCACAGTTAATGCATGCCATATCATAATAATTACAGTCTTTTTGTCATTTAACGCATTATGTATCTGCCAAACTCTCTCCTGGGCTTATTCTAAGTGTGACTGAATTCAAGTTGAAAGAGTAACCACGCTAAAGCACTTCAATTTGGAGCAATTTCTCTTCCCTTTTCAAGGGAGTGAGAGATGGACTGAGCAGTAGTCAGTGGCAAAGTGGCCACAAAACACAATTTCTCTCATTTGGGAAATAATTTGACTTTTTTCAATACCAGATCAAAGGAAAGGCTAATTAACAGAACTTTCTGTGGGACACAGTTCTCCTAAATTCCAACACATTATTGCAGAGAGCTCAGCTGAATCATAGAGTTTTTTTGGGGGGACAGGCATTTTGATAGTAGGAGAGAGCAAGGGATCCCAAAGAATTTGTAGTGCATCCATAAGGAAAGCTGAGAATATGAAATTATACTCACTTTGCAGCAAGAGCACACAAAGGTAAAACTCTACTTTGGTGCTGAAAGTAAAGCAAAATGGATCCCTCTTTATTTAAAAAAGTGAAATAGTGATTTCATCTGAACATAGAGAAAAACATATTTTATTTTGATGACTTAATGAGAAAGCAAACATTTTGGTCTATATAGAGAATTCCCTCTAGATACTGTCATGCTTCTGGAGAATCTGTTTTCTGACAGCAAAAGGACAAACATTTGACAGAAAATTCCCAATCAGTCTAAGAAAAAGTCTCAGTGACTGCCAGTTCAGAGCTACACAGGAGGCTCTTCCAGCAGCACTGAAGAATTTTAGACCTTAACTCTTGATCTTATTCTCTACAGTGTTTAACTGAAAGTTACTGTCTCACAAAATAACTATTTTCATAGGGATGCATTATTTCTGGCCCGGTTAAGTGCTGAAAAGTGAAACTGTGCAGAATCTCTGCTATACAGGAAGCAGCAAAAACTACAGAATTGAAATTGCCCATCCTGAAAAAGAGCTGTGGATTTGACCTATACATGTACAGCAAAATTCCACTCAAACAAAAAATCATTAATTTCCATTAAAAGTAATAGAAGATTATAGCATCTTATTGATTTTAACAGATATTTTACAGATATTTCAAAAATCATCAAGTAAGAAATACAAATATGTATTTTCAAGCCTTCCATCCCTGAGATCAGAAAGGTTACAGTATCTCATAGGAACTGTACAGATGGGACTTCATGCCCTCATTCATTTTTGTGGACCAGAGTCTCTATATGGGCAGCGATTCCCACTGTTTAGCACATTCCAACATTTTGGAGAGAAGAGTAGATGCAAATTGAGAATAACCAATTCTAGAATGGCATCATGAGAGACAAAGTGGTGTTCACCACTTCAGTTCACCTTGGACACTGAAGGTACTATGAACACCCTATAACTACCAAAGTCACTGCAGCAATTCAGTTTCAGCTTTCAGGTAAAATTTTCAATTTTGAAACACGAGTTTCCAAGCAATTTTTTTCTCCTAATTCTCCTCAAATTATTGCTCTTGACAGGAAGATCAGTTTTCTCAAAAATTCTATTTGCAAGTATGACATTTTATAAAAGGAAGATGGTCAATCAGTCCTATTTTCACATGACAATGATTTTAGTGTGGTTAATGTAATCATCCTCCAGATCAGTGCCTTCATTCTGTCAGTCTGATCTACTGCTCATAAAGAGATAGTATTCACTAACAGCAATGAAAACTACAGCATGAATTACAATAGCTTTTCCTGAAGAAGATTACTGTGGATGTTTATTAGCGGTAAATATGTGAACTTGGTAGTGATATGCTTCATTCTGGCCATTAGAAAAGCATATATGGGAGCCATTCAGGCTATCCCAGCTCCTGGAATATGCCATGATGCCTGTCAGAGGTGGTGACCATGTAGGTCAAGAGTACAACTCCATATGAGAGAAGATCTCTATATCCTATACCCAGGATATAGAACAGCGGAGCAGGAAAAAGGCAACTGAGCATGAAATAGGAGCACAGAAGAGCAACTCTCATGCTCAAAACCTAAGACAGTCCAGACCTGCATGATGACCCATCTCTGGAATATTTACATTTGTAGATAGCTGAGATAGCTGAGAACAGAAGCAGAGGTGGAGGTGAACACTTAGATATAAACGATCTTCCACTTCCATGGGTGAAGAGTCAGACATACCAGTCACGTGAAGAGAAGTCATTTCAGTACAGCCCTCAAAGATGCTGTGATTTACCTCACTTGGTGTTCCAAATACTAACTTCAAGCAGGAGAATATGTAAAGTCTTATTTCCTGCAGCTTGAGGGGAAGGAAGCATAAATCTGGTTCACAGGACTGTAAGTACATACCAGGTAGCTTTCATTTAAAATGGGTCAGAAGTGCTGTAAAATGTTCTTCTGAATGGACAGATGAAGAATAGTATCTTCTAAGCTCACTAAAAACAGTGAAGTTTTGCATCAAGAGCAAGCAGCATTAAGGCAGACATGAAATCTCTCCACCTAAATTCTTCTGCAGAGCCCATCTGGGTCCAGTCATGCCTTTGTTCCTTCCTATTTCTTTATTCTAGTTTTATAATTTCTACTTTCTCAACTTTCTAAACTGAAAGTCCTAAGCCTTTTGGGTTTTGGTAGAGTTAACAATGACAAGTGACTGTTTTAATCCTTTCATATTCCCAAGCACATCCGTAAGTAACTAACTTCTCGTGACACTCCTCTACTGGTTTCCTTCATTAGGTTACTTTGCCTTGGTCCTCTTGATGTAGGAATATTGCATGACAGTATTCATAACAGATATGAATCCTGTTCATCAGAGACTGGGTTGAAGATACAAGCAAGGACACAAATAGCATTTGAAATACAGTTCAACTACCTAAGCATAGTGTCCTACAGATAGCTCTTGCTGACAGTGGTTTCTAGTAGGAAAGCATCCCACCACTTGGCACAGCTTGGCCCAGGGACAGCCTGCAGAAGGAAGAGGTGGAATTTCGAGAGGCCAGGATGAAGGGCTAAGGACTGAGCCAGGCAGGCAGACTGACAGCATAAATGCCTGTCCTGAGAAAGGCACACATGCATGGAAACTCAACCACTTTATTTTTTAATCAAGGAAAGTATACATATTTCTTTACAGGGTAATACGCCCTGTAGGCTCAGTCCAGGTCTCAGCCTTTGCCTCTACTTCCTGCCTCTGGTTTCACCACCATGCCCAGCCACTGCTGATGGGGCACATGTGTTTTATTCACTGCCTTATTTTGCTTACTGCAGTACATATTTCTTAGAGGTTCTACTAGTCTGGCCATAAATCATGTATTTCTCTGCTTTCTACCTTCTTTTCTGAACCTATTATAGATTTCTGCAAGCTGAGTCTGAACAACTGGTTTCTGGTAACACTGGGCACATAACAGACCCCCCTCCAGCACTCATTCCTCCTCACTGCAGACCCTTCTAAAGTGCTTCAAAGAAGAATTACCATTTGATGCAACCCTCTCTTGCACTCCACTTAGTAACTAGATTAATAACAAAGAAAGAGAGAGCTAAGGTATTGAAGTGGGAAGAAACCAATACACTTACATTCAGCTGGCTGGGTGCAGGAGCAAGGGTTTGTCACAGCCTCAGAACCATAGAATCACTGAGGTTGGAAAAGACCACTAAGATCATCTATTTCAACCACCAACACATCACCACTTGCCTTCTAATCTCACGTCTCCTTCCCCAGCAATGCCCACAGCCAGCAGACAATCTCTGAACAGGCCTACTTAATATATTGATTATTCAGCGTGCTAAATTTCATCAAGAATGTGACTATGTGTATAACAGTTTACCCCTTTAAAAAGATATTTCAATGCCAATATCTGTTTCTGATTATCTTGTTTTCACAAGATTTTCACCACTACTGTCAACAGAGCCAGACTAAACTAATACACCTGGAAGCAGAGTCAGCATCAGACATAGCTGACAGTCTCACTTTGAGAGGCTTCGTTATTTTTGGTTCTTTTTCTTGTATCATAAAAGTCTATTTCCAACATAAACATCTCTCTTGCTGCAGTTGCTCACAACACCTCCATTTCCAGCTAGTGATGTGCTTTTTCCTAGAGCACAGTTCTGTATGTACCTCAGTTTGCTCGTTACAACCTACAGTTTCTTCTTCCACAGCTCTGGGCCACTGCACAATATAAACAATATGTATCTTGAAAACCATCCAAAACAAACGAATCTCTGTGCCTGTGCTGCTTTTGGATCTGTAACGAGAGCTTATTGTATACAGTGTTTGTTTAATCCTGTGAATAATCTGGAAAGTATGATATAATGATCATTTCTAACTGATGGGTTCTTTGTTGGAGTTTTGTTATAGAGAACTTACCCCTGGATTATTCTTTGCTCTCTGCAGCTAACTTAATAGTTGAGCAATATTTCTAAAGCTTTTTTTTTTTTTTCCCAGTAAAATTAACCATCTGTAAAAAGGCAAGAAATAATAATAAAGGGCAAATAATCACTCTCCATCATTACAACTTGGCAAAGCAGTTATAATAAGCAGCTAGAACTGGAGTCAATATTTGCCATACTCTGAACATTCGGAGGCATGCTGTGCACCTGGGATTTCTACTAATATTTCCTAGATACTCATATTTTTCTTTTTGCCTCCAGCACAGTTTCTTGCCATCTGAGTAAACTCCTCAGAGATCCTGTTTTCACAATCTCCCTCACTTTATAATTCAGTGGCAGTTTATCATTTCTTTCAATAATCCATACTGGCATATACTGTAATATTCTGCTTCAAAATTGTCAGGTATGGAATTTCCCCTCCAACACAGAGCAGCTGGTTTGCTGACCTAGTCGTGACAGAATCTCAGGTCACAGTGGACAGATCTCAGTAAGACAAGAGATTAATGTCTCTGTGAAAGGATAGGCAGTAATTTGGGCAAGTAGTCTTAAGAGGATAAACTGGAAAAACAGCCAGCTCAAGTTAGAGACTTATATATTTTTTCTCATATCAGTCTGTGTCATACATAGGCAATTAGATTTATTTGGAGATTGTCATCTGTGTTTTTCTCCTCCTCAACTGTTTCCAGCTGATGAGTCCCCTTTGTGCAGCATGCAGATTTCATGTGAATTCCTAAAGTCACAGCTCTTCATTGTATATAGTTACATTTTCTGATTCCACGATTCTAGTTGTCCAAGTTGCCTTACTCTTCTATAGAAAATCTTGATCCGCCTTTACATTGACCAAGACTTGTAATTTTCTTAGCAAACATCTATTTTTTTTTTTTTTGGCCAAGGTAATCTATAAAAGACATTGAACATTGCTTCTCAGAACAACCCTTGAGGACCAACCTACTCCCACCTCAAAATTTTGAAAAATTCATTTAGCAACCAAAGGAAATTCCCACTAGGACTATAATAATACATTTATACACAAGGGATATTGGATTAATTATTCTGCCTATCAGCAATTAAAAAAACTGAATATCAGTCACAAGACCAGTCTTTGCAGAATGTGTTAATCATTCTATTCATTGTTTTTGATTCCACTCTCATTACAAGGCTGTTATCTGCCTTCTCATCTGTGCCTTATCCCCTTATAAACTTCAGCATAACTAATAACTTCTTGTGTGGTACTATACAAAAAAGAAAATCCAGATAAACTAGATCTACTTTTTTCTTGTCTAGAAAATAAGTTATGTCATCAAAGAAAAACATGAATAAACTTTCACCCAACTTATTTTTCATGAAACCATTTTGCATTTCATCAGTTCATCTTCTTGCTTTCTTTCAATGGTCCTGTTGTTGGCTAAGTTGCTCTTTCCTCCTTCTGTTATGGTAGACAGTATATTTACTGTTTGCATCTCATATGGTAATAGCTCTCGGTTTGCTAGGTTCATTAAAAAATTTTACAATCTCAGTGCTATTTCATTCAGAATACTGCCCAGCCCATCTGATTCATATGCATTGCCCTCCATGAGTTTTGTTTCTACCTTAGGGAGAGTAAATTGCATTTCCCTGCATCTGTGCCCTGACTTACTCAAATTGAATCAATTTTCTTTCTCAGAAATGAAGTGTTCATTTAAGTGTAGGACCATTACATCCTTCTGGGATAATGGCCCCATTCGTTTGTCTCTTAAAGTGGTTTTTGTAATCCCAGATGTTTAGTTGTTCTGATACTTCACGAGTATTAAGATGTAGTTTACTTTTCTGATCACTTCTTTTTTCTCTTCCTGAAGGCTTTTTTACTACTCATTTTTCTGCTTTTATTATGCACCCATCATCTTCCAAGACCTACTCTTTTTTGGCCTTCCTTTGCATGCAAGTTTCAAATACATTTTTCACTTCTGTAAACAGGAGAATATGGTCAAGTGAAGGTGTTTCTAATGAGGTTCTGCAAGGACTGATCCCTGGCCTTAGGCTGTTGAATATTTTTTTTATCTGAAATGAAAAAAACACCACTATCTTCAAAATACGCAGACGACAGAAAGTTAAAGAATTATTAAACAAAGAAGAGAAAAGAACTTGATAGAAGTAATGTATTCTTTAGATGTATAAGCAGGAAGAAAAAAAAAAAGTGGAATTGTTATATTAAATTTGCATTTGGCACTAAAGAAACTGCTATTAAATCCAGCTCTGTTAGACAACTGGTTGAATAGAAGTAGATGAATGTGGGAGAATCTGAGAACTTCAAGGATGATACAAGACCGGAAGTTTTCCTTTATTGTGAGTGATTTAGGGAGGAGCCAACCTGCAGGGAGCAGGTATCATGAGTATCTTTGACAAGTCCAGAGTCACATCTGTGAGACTTTGATATATCACTATATCTGCTGTTGGCAATAGGCTATGATGGAAGTACTGGGCTGGCATGGGATAAACTTCGTGTCTTTCATCTTTCCTCATGCTATCTTGTCCAGCTTCCCCTACTGTAAATATACCTTTTCTTCTGCCCTTACACTGCAAAGCAGGAAATCTGCTTGACAGATCCCATCTGTTTCTGAGATGCTCTCTCCTGTGTCCCCATCTAACTCTCTGCAGTGGTCTTTTTCTGGTGGAAAATGATTTCCTCTGCATGCTGTAGTTTCCAAAGAATCTCTGCCCATTTAGGAAGATGCCTCTGCTGACCATAGTATATTTCACTTGTTGGTACTGCAGCATCCAGTGAGGACAGATAATTTACTCTCCTGAACTCTTTACAAGTTCTAGAAGTTCAGATTTTCTCTTTTTCAAAATTAGAAAAGACTAAGAATCAGCTGCTGCTAATAACCTTTCAAAGGACAGACGTCATCCTAGGATTTTGTATATAGCAGGATTTTCAATGTTCTAAGATGCAGCAAGGCAGCTCCACTGATCATCATGTATCCCATTAAATCATTTATCACTGAAATTTCTCTACAAAACCTCTTTTAAAAAACAGTGAATATTTTGTATTATTTATTACAAAATCCTGTTCTGCCAACAGTGAAACTCACATCATACAGAACTTCAGTAATGGTAAACTAACTGATTTACTACAAACTAACTGATTTACTGGAATAGCTTTTACATTTTTAATAGCTCTGTCTGTGTCTCTGCTGTTATTTGCACCCTGCAAAAATGGTAAATGAAATACAGGATAGATGTTCTGAAAGCTGAAAAAGAACACGTTAGTTTTAACACACGCTCCTGTTAGGAACCTTTGCTGAAAAATATTCCATTTCTAGGTGGTTCTGATGAACAGGTGTTTAAGCAGGTTAGAAAGAGTTATCACCCCTGTCACTGCAGCTTAGAAAGGCAAACCTCTGATCAGTAATAAACAGAGTTCATTTCCAACAGAGCAAAAGTTTATCAGTTTAAGTTCATAGATTAATTTTGTCTGACCAAAGATCAAATCTGAGGTTTCATTTTGGACAATAAATTTCTCACCTTCTTCAAGAAGCAGCAGTCTAAGATTTAATTATGTTTTTATGCTCCAACACACCGAAATAGTAGCTCAATTTTCTCTTCACAAAGTGGACACTTATTCCAGTGGACTGGAATAGGAACAGACATACTCTATTCACAGTGGAGAACTGCTGACCATCATCATTTAAAATAACCACTAACCACCAGGAGTGTAAATTTAAGCAAACTTACAGGACAAAGTATAGTGTCCATTCTTATATGTTGGAAAGACACAACAGGACAAATTCATCCCAAGTCCAACTCCTCTGAAGCCCATAGATTAGAACAAATTTGGTTTGTTGTATTGAAAGTGAAATGAATCATCTGGAGACTGGTTGCAGAAGTTACTTCTTATTCACGACTCATGAGCACTGCACAGAGAAACTGAAGTAGTTAATGCTACCTGATTCCTTGAAATTCAAAACACTGTGCCAGAATACCAATGTGCCAGAATTCTGGCACTATGACTGAACTCCAGTGTGCCAAATGTACCAGAATTCAAATATGCCCAGCAAGAATAAACAACAGATTGTTTCTACTGAGAGCTGGAACCGTACTAAGCAAATCCATGAGGAGCAGGTACCTCCCAGTCTGGTGGTGATATTTAAAGTCATTCTACTGAATTGTTTTATTTTTGCCCTCTGCAAACAGCCTGTAAAGCTTATGGGCTTTGCTGCTTTAGGCACCTCACAGTTTTGGATGTAAAGCCTCATGAAAATAGCACATCTAAACAGTTTTGTCTCGGCTGTGTGTAGACCTTCTTTGTAACCCCATTCAATGTCATGCATGACACAGAGATTTCAATTCAAGCTGGTTAATCTCATTTTAGAAAGTAAATGCAAGAAAGCATGGCAGAGGATTTCTGAAAGCGTTGGTAGTTGCCTTTTTATTTTGATATAAGCCTATCCCAATGGCATGTAGTTTCACATGAATATTGTGCACTGAGATTATATTGATAAGGAGAAAGTCTGTTGAAGCAGGTTTAATGCTACTCAGTAACATGCACTAGAAATTATATCCCTTCCTTGTAAATGCTAAGATCTTTCAGCTAATAAATAGTGTAGGAAAAAAAAAGGAAAGTGAAGATTTCAAAGGATTATTTTATTTACTGCACGATTTAGGATTCCCAATAATGGTGCTCCATTAAGGGTTGCATTAAGTCTAACAGAATCCCTGCTCCCAAAGTATTAAGTCCTGAGTTTCAGACAAGATGGAAGACACATGATAACAGACAGATAGGAAGGGAAAAAGAAACATCAGTGAATACCAGCCAATTTCAACCCTTCATTTACGTCACAAAAACATGGCAAAATCCTTTACCTTCCCAGTACTGTGCTGGAATACTGTTGTCAGGCACAAACAGGAATCACAACTCCATGCTTCCCTCTAGCCTTGAAATGAAATCAACATAATGTGGTTAACAAGACACACTTATATGTGAATAAATTGCAATAAAATGCAAACCTGGCAGTTCAATTATAAAATATGTCAAGGCCTTCCAGAAGTGATTAGTTTATAGCATTGAGTAAGGTTACCAGAGGCATGACTGAGTAATTGGCAATGCTAAATTTATTTTCAAATGCCAAACAGAGTCTTATTGATATGGGTTGCTAAATGGGCAACATATAGCACTTGTAACTGATGGCCCACATATCTTAGGTGTTGATCTGTATGTCGTAGAAACAAACAGCATCCAAAGGGGTTATCAGCTGACTGGCAAAAATCACAGCTTAAACAGTTGCCTTTGATAATGTCTTCCTTGTGTTCCTAGATGAGAGACACTCTTAGTAAGGTGCTCTTTAATAGTCAGAAATTATGTATTGATTTTAATGGAAAGATACATTTCAGATGCTATAAAGATATTGTAACAGTGCTAGCCCAAAGGAAGCTGAAATAGAGCAATTGGTAACTGATTTGGCTGCTTTGGAAATATGGGTTTGCTGAGAGATGTTTACTTCAACTCCTTCATATACTTGCTGAAAGGCTCCTGCACTGCATTCATTATCTTAACTACTTATAGAAGCATCTTACCTGAATTGTGACATGTGGGCTGGTGTAGTAGAGGGAAAACCAGTATGTACATCTCCAAGATACAAAACAGAAACAGCTGGGGAAAAAGAAGGGACAAAGAGACATCACAACCCTAATGCAACAGTAGGACTATTATTGTTGAAGTACGCAACAGCAGGTCTTTCTAAGAAGGATGCAATAAATGAGAAAAGAAAGTAGGGGGAAAATACCTCTACTGAAAGGGTAAGGAGAAGGATTTGATTAAAATATAATTCTTCCTCTACATCTTTAGCAGCCGTAGCTGTGATTTGCATCTGCCCTTGCACTATAGGGTTTCAGAGGAAGGTGGAATGGTGTTCGATATGGGACAGAGGCTCCAAGTAGTTTCTTAGCTTTTTTATGAAGACAGCATCCCTATTTTCACTTTGTTTCTGTCATCAAACTGCCTGATCAGGAAGAAGTAGATGAGGCTTTTTTCAGACAACTGGAAGAAATCCTTCTGAAGAGCTGGCCCACATCATTGAAAGGCCGCTCTCAATTATAAGTGAAAGGCCATGACAGCTGGAGGAAGTTCCTTGAGCACTGGAAGAAAGTAAATATCACTGCTGCTGTCAAAAGAGAAGATTGAGAGAGCCACAGGCTCGTTCCTGGGAATGTGATGGAACAAATAATCCTGGCAATTCTTTCCAGATATTGTGAAAAATAAGCTGATTGGAAGTAGTCACCATAGATTTCTGAAGGGGAAATCATGACTGACAAACCTGATAGCTTCTGACTGCCTTGGTGGACAAGAGGAGAGCACTGGGTATTATTCTGAGTTTGGTAAGTTGTTTTGCACTGTCTCCAGTAACATCCTCATTTCTGAGCTGATGAAGTAGGAACTATACTGGAGGCCATTCACTACTGGTCTACCCCAGAGTCTATGACAAATGCTGTTTATCATCAGCATTAATGATCTAGAGGATAGGACAGAGTGCATTCTCAGCAAGTTTGGAAACAACATAAAACTAAGAAGAATGGCTGGTGCAACAGCTGGTTTTGCTGCCATTCATAAGAACCTCAGTAGGCTGGAGAAATAGACTTACAGAAATTTCACAAAGTTCAAGGAAGAAAAATGTGAAGCCCTGCACCTTGAACAGAATAACTACACAGGCAGGAACTGACCAGCTGGAAAGCATCTCTTCAAAAAAGGCCCTGAGGGTCCTGGTGAATACCAAGTGGCACCTGAGCCAGCAATGTGCTCTTGCAGCAATGAAAGCAAACAGCATCCTGGGCTGCATTATGCAGAGCACTGCCAGCTGGTTGACGGAGGTGTCTCTTCCTCTCTACTCAGCCCTGGTGAGAAACCTCTGTAGTGCTGGGTGCTGGACTTCCCTGTTCTTGTTCGTGGGCACTGAGCAGGTAGCTTATATTTATCAATTAAAAATGCATATCATCATCTTTTTGGTCAGCCTTCCAATTTGCCTTCTTTTAAGTACGGAGTGCTTCAGTTCTGTAATGCACAGATTCTAGTGTTTGTCATTCAAAACTGGAGTAAATACATACTGAAAGACAAAGTTGTTTTCATGAAAAAACTGCTCGGTTAAAGCAATTTGACACACTGATCAGATATGTCTGCATTTAATTTTCTTTAAATGCTTTCTGAATTCTTAATTTACAAATTATGATCTAGCTAGAACTTTGGAAAAGTATCAGAAAATGAAGAAGAAGGTAGTAGAAAGATTTATTATGATTCTTGTATTTCATTTACTGCTTTTTCAGGGGGCAAGTGGAACCTTCTACTTGCAAAGATTCAAATGGAGAAGAGTTCTTTTAAAAGGGCCCAACCAAAAGGCATTGAAAGTAATTTAAATAACTGCTACTGCCATTGTTTACTTTGCTTTGATAACAATGACTCTGCACGGAATCTCAGTTCCATGATCTAGTATTTCTAATGTAAATTATTTTGATCAATATATGTCAGAGAGCAGAAAACATCTGCACTGGAACTAATAAGACTACAATAAGTCATGCTCCCTGAAATGAAACCTTTGCCTTAATGAGTATTGCTCCTTGAATGAGTTATTGATAAGGCATGATTCCAAGATTCTGAGCCATCTCCATGAGAATTTATAAATTATAGAGAATGTATTATATTACTACACAATCAGAGACTTTTGAGTATTGCATATTAAAAAATAAATAAATAAATAAATAGGAAGCTTAAATATTAATAAGAAACTCATTTACAGCAATGTCAAAGGCATATGAGAAATAAAAATTGAAACACCTGGCAAAAATGCGTTAAAGCACAGTGACTGAAAGAACAAAACAAAACACAGCAAAGCAAAAAAGGAAATAAATAATGGATGAATTAGTCGTTCCTCTTGCATTGTAAAAAACACAACGGAGGATCAAATGACATTAAAAGAGAAACAAACATAAAAGCTTCTTTCTAGAAGATGAACTGTCGACATTCACAGAATCCATCTTTAATTCAGCAAAAAAAAAACCAAAAACATAAAAAGGAAAGAAATACAAACAAAAATTCACATAGCTTATAAAAGATTTGGAACTCTACTTTCTCCTCTTTTGGGTTAGTTTTTAGTCAAGTTATTAAATGTGTAGACTTTGAAAAATGATCTTTGTTCACTTTGGGGTTTGAATAGGAACACTGTATAAACAAAATATAAGGAAATATATACAAAATGTATGCAAAAATCTTAATTCTATAAAAAATAAATTTTATAAAATATTCATCTTTAATGCAGTCCCACATTTTTTCTACTGTTTTTCAGAATGTCTGGTAATTTCTACAATGACATCTCTTCCAACAGCGACTGATCCCTCCTCGCCCCTCTGTCTTTATTTTATTTGATTCTTGAGTCCAGTGTTCTGTTACTGCTTTTATTAGAGCCCTTGGGAGTTTTGCCCTCTCCTTGTTTCTCATTTTAATGAAAAAAAATCAGGCTCATTTTGTTGAAACCTAAAGTAGAAGCTATTTCCAATGTGATATTTTTTGCACAGTAGTTTCAAAACCTAGGCACAGGAACAAGTAAGGAGTACTTCTCACTGGTGAGTACATGTGACAAAACCTATTAAAAACAACAGATATATCTAAAGCAGCATGTTTTTTTCTTTATTGTTTTCTCTGCAACAGTGAGGCCTATTGGTCAGACTGACAACTCAAGTGAACATAAGACTTTATTGCCCTTCTGGCAATGAAGAAGGTCATGGAAGGTGCAACTTGGGCCAGCAGTTCAGATGCATATATCCTCTGCTCTACTTGAGAATTATTCAGAAGAGCAACACAGACTGTACTGGGGAAAAGCAGAACAGCATGTACTAGACAACCACGAAGAACTGAGGAAGGTACTATGTTAGTGAGGTGGAGGCAAGAGAGCATCTTGCTTTCCCTGTGGAAGAAAGCACACTCAACTTGAAATATCTCGATTTCTTAAGAGTGGCATTCATCAAATCTTAGAACTGTTTAACTTCAAAAGACCTTAAAGATCACCTACTTCCAACCTGTCTGCCATAGTCAAGGACACTGTCCAGTAGATCAGGTTGCCCAAAGCCCCATCCAACCTGGCCTTGAATGCCTCCGGGAATGGTGTATCCACAACTATTCTTTGGCAACCTGTTACAGAGCATTACCACACTCACAGTGAAAAATTTCTTCCTTATACATAATTTAAATCTACTTTCTTCTAATTTAGTACTGTTACCTTTTTTTCCCGTAACTATATGGTAAAGAATCCTTCCCCACCTTTCTTGTAGGCCCCCTTTGCACACTGGAAGACTACTACAAAATTCCTCCAGGGCCATCTTTTCTTCAGGCTGAACAAGCTCAGCTTAGTCGTCACAAGAGAGGTGTTCCAGCCCTCTGATCGTCCTTGTGGCCCCCCTCTGGACCCACTCCAGCAGGTCCATGTCCCTCTTGTGCTGGAGGCCCCAGAGATGGATGCAGCACTCCAGGTCAGTTCTCATGAGAATGGAGTAGAGGGAGACAATCACCTCTCCTGAATTGTTGGTCACACTCCTATTGATGCATTTCAGAATGTGTCTCAACCCATGTTGGCTTTCTGAGCTACAAGCACACATTACAGGATTGTGCTGAGATTCTCATCAACACCCTCAAGTTCTTCACCTCAGGACTGTTCTTAATCCATTCTCTGCCCAGCCTGTATTTTTGCATAGGGTTGCCCCAGTCTGTCTGCAGGACCTTTCACCTGACCTTGCTGAATTTAATGAGGTCACACCTCTCAAGCTTTTCCAGGTCTCTCTGGATGGCATCCCTTACCTCTGAAGTGTCACTTGTACCACTCAGCTTGCTGTCATCTCGAGATTTCCTGAGGATATATTCAGTCTCACTATGTTGTTAATAAAGTTATTAAACAGCACTGATCCTGATACAGATCCCTGATGGATACCACTCATCACTGGTCTCCGTCTGTACTTTTGAGTTGTTGACTGCAACTCTATGGATGGATATCCAGTCAATAGGTTATGCAGCACAGTGCCAAATTAAACATTTGTGTTGCAGATATACTAAATCTCTTGAACTGTTATATGGAGGGGTTGTGAACTACTATATAAAAAACAAAGTTATGTGTTTGTAATGTTAGATAAACGCATATTTTGAATGTGGTTTTCACACGTCATAATGAAGGCCAAAAGTAAAAAAAATTGGCTATTTCCATCTCTGTGGAAGACAATGAAGGGTAACAGTTACGTGCTCTGATGTGGTCCTCACATAAGGCTTTTCTCTTCACAGATGCTGAGAGAGTTCTTTTCTCTGCTTAAACAACAACAACAAAAAAATCTCAATGCATCCCTGTCCCATCAGGAACAGCTTGCAGAGTTCCTCAGAGGCTGTTAGAGCTGGCCAGGAGTCCACGACTTCTCTAGCTCTCCCCACGCAACAGCAGCTGCCACTCTGATACTCCTGAGAGGTTTTCTGGGCAGGCCTTGCAATCCCAGAAGCAGATCCCTGAGAATCTAGATCTCATAGCAGAATCCCAAAACTGCTGTTCCTGTTCATTTGTTTTTCACTCCACTCATCAAGGTAAATTAGGCTTTATGATCTGGCATTACTGTCTGTGTAGAGCAAGAGCTGTCTGCCTCAGTCATCCCTCTGAAGCTTGGAGTTACTCTTCTCCAAACACAGAGAATAGATCTATGGCCTTCTGATGGAAACAAGTTCAGACTAAGCACAGAGCTTGCAGAAGAACAAAACAGGACAATCTAAAGTAACAAACCTACACGCTGCTTACAGTCTAGACAGCAGGGGAAGGCAGAGGACAAAGCATTGCCTCCGCTTTATAGACTGCTGACTGTAAAAGAACTGGGCTGGCTGATCTGCATGGAGGACTCATAAAGGATAGGAAACCAGCGGCAAACAGTTTGAAACAGCCAGCAAGAAACCTTTTTCATTTCTGTTGTGTGTTGTTTTTTCATAATACCAAAGACTGCCAATTTAACAGTCTTAAACTACATGTATATGTTTAGACAATGTATCATACATACAGATGAATATTAATGGATACTGTGGGACTTATGTCTCTAGTTTCATCTCCCAGTTGGCAGTTCTCCACTATAAAAAAAAAGCAAAAATTGTGGCTTACTAGTTGAGGGAGAGTAGTAGATACTGTAGATACTGAGACTTCAGCAAGGCTTCTAACACTGACTGCCATAAGGTCCTCATAGGCTCAGTGAGGAGACGGGGATTGAAAAAATGGATGAACTGCTCAGTCCAGAGGGTGATGATCAGTGGCAAGAAGTTTAGTTGGCAGTCAGTAACGAGTGGGACACACCAGGGGCCAATACAGGGTCCAGACCTGTTTATTATCTTTAGTAATCATTTGTTTGAAGAGTCAGAGAGTAATCTAAGCAAGTTTGCAGGTGACACAAAATTGGAAGGAGTGACTGATCAGCCAGAGGGTTGTGTAGCTATCCAGAGGCATCTGAACAGGCTGGAGAAAGGGTCTGAAAGGAATCTCTTGAAGTTGAACAAGGGGAAGTTCACAGTCCTGCAGGTGCAGGGAAGCACCTGCAGGCACAAGTACATGCTGATGGCACCATTCTGGAAAGCAGCGTGGCAGAAAAAGACCTAGGAGTCTTGGTGAATACCAAGTTGAGTCAGCATTGTGCCCTGGTAGCAGAGAGAGCTCACGATATCTTGGACTGCATTAAGCAAAGCACTGCCATCAGGTGAAGGGAGGTGTTTCTCTCTATTCAGCCACACTGAAGCCACCCCTAGAATGCTGGTTCCAGTTCTGTGCTCCCCAGTACAGGGGAGACATGGACAGACATACTGGAGAGAGGCCCAGGGATTGGCTACAAAGATGTAAGGACCAGATGACCTCCAAGTATCCCTTTCAACATCAACCATTTTTTGAAAATTTTCTGAGCCTAGATTTTGATTGAGAATGTTTTGATAAAACTCATTTTTCAGTAGGTGATTTCCCTTTCAGTTTTTATGAAAAATAAATTTTAAAAAATAAAGATCTTCAGGATTTTTCCCAATTTGCAAGACTATTTCCTATAAAGGCATACTTGAAAGTTGAATGATCCATAATTTTCAGATTGCCAGTCCTTGAAAAACTTTCATAATTTCAGTTTTCTTTCCCTCTTCTGTGCAGAGGAAAAAAAATCTCAAAACCTCCTCTGGGATAAAACAAATAATTTCCTTCCCATTCCCTATCATCAAGTCCCCAAGTGAAATACTGGTACCAACAGAATCAACAGAAGATTACTACTCACAATTGCCTTAGGCAAGGCAATATCCTTATGGATTTTTTAATGTACTCCATTTTAAGTATAAAGAATTTATTTTACACTGATAGAATCTTTCAAAGCAGTGAGCTTTCTGAAGCTCAGTCTCTGTGAAGTTGCTAACCTTTTTAATTAATGCCATGAAGGCACTCAAATCTCTTTTGTACAATGCAGTGAATTTAAATAAGTTTTTTTTTTTAAATCTCGTTCACTTGTTCCTATGAATTACTTGCAGAATGTCCTGCCAAAACCATAAGTTTTTATCCACAAAGCCTGCCTTTTGCACTTTCAGATGGGACAAAGTTTCTCCTTTCTTTATTGTCAATGTGATAAGGTCTATAGGATGTGACTATGTATATTTTGAAACCTAGGAAAACCTAAGTCAAATTCAGTATAGTATTGAAGATATCATATTCAGCCTATAGGGTGAATTTTCTGATGCTGAAAGATTCAAATTTCTGGCATGCAGTACATAATGCAGATGTGTGAGATAATACAGCATTAGTTATCTTGTCATAAGATTTTATAAGATCATAAAGCATATTAGCAAAGTGGTGTTTAGCTCTGCACCTTTGATCACTACGGAAGGATTGGTAAGATGGAAACAACTGTTTGTGATGGGTTCAGAGAGCATGACTCAGAAAGATTTGCCTAAGGTGGCTTTTGGCTTAGAGAATAAAGAGATTGTGCGAGGTAAAGAAGCCCTAGAAGAAAGAGGGCAACAAACTGATGCAGTAAGCTGTTTATGATAGCATCTAATTTGTGAACAGACAAACTTGCAGACAGTTGTTTTTGGTTTTTTTTAACTTGCTTGTTAAAAAAAGAGTGGTTGTAGTGCAAAACAAGTATTTAAAGGCAGGATGTGTTAAAAGAATGCTTGTAGGATGGCTAGACACACTTTTCCAAGAGAAGAGGTCAGAAAGGTGATGTCACTAATGGGATTCTGAACAATGTCAAGGTGTCTTTACAGGAGCTTTACAGGAACAGGCCTTAGTGGACCATATGGTCTTCTCCTGCCCTCAAACACTCCTGACTAATCTGAAATAAAGACATATTTTTAACCCTAATATAAGTATGAGTATGAAATTAGGCTTTTCTGTCAGTACACAGACCATGTAACATCTTAGAATGAAAAAGTCTTGTAATAGTTAAGAAACAGAAAGCATCTGCCACAGCACAGAGTGCAGAAAGTCTCCTGTACATCTGCAGTCTGAGCTGCACTCAGAAGCAGGACCTGTAGGTCCTGATATTCAGAACTGGTTGAAAGAGACTTTTTACTACCTAATTCAGCTTTTGGAGAACAAGTCACCCACCACCAGGAAACCTCCTGCCTTATCAAGTCTCGTGTTCTTAGAAGTTTAAGCCCATGCATACATATTCCTTTAGAAGCCCAAGGCAGCAATAGAAACCACTTATTTCTCACAATTGTAATGTGAAACCCACCCACACACTCAGCTAGCAATGACTTACAATCTCAGTGTGCTTTTGGTGTCTCAGTTCTTTGCACAGATTTGCAAGGACTCCCAGTACAATTGTCAGCATTGTTATCAGAGGCAGTATATTCACTTGCTTTGGCAATGTTGTCCTCATTTTTCATGATGAATGTCCATCTGTGTCTTACCAGTGCAAGACTGACATTAATGTTCTTTATCTGCATCCTTCTGAAAGCTACAGATGGTACTTCTGTTGCCTCATACACAATGATCTGATGAAGAAACTCTTTAACATGGACATAGTTGGAACTTTACAGTTCTGCTGTGTCACATTCATGAAGCAATACCAATTGCAAAGATGCAACATCACATTCTTTGTCTTGTTTAGTTACTGTCTCACATTTGCAGATTTCTGTTTCCTCAGTCTCTCATGTTAAAATCATTGCAAGTTTTCACTTGAAAATGTTTCTCTTAGCAGTAGATCATACTTCAGTGGTCTCATTTTACCATTAAGCAGTGCTTTAGTAATTGTTTAATTTCACCATTTTCAGGAGACATTTTGTTATTTGAACAGCATTTCTACCAAGATGTTGGACCTGATTACCAGGAATTAGGATTTAGATGTCTAGTCCTAATTCTATCACAGATTCCTTAGTGGAGGAAGGATAGTCTGTTTTAAGAGCAGATATTAGCTTCCTTTAAAACACCCCAGGAGAAATAGGTTTGAAATACATCAACTCCTGGTTAGTTGTGTCAAAGAGGGCAGAATCAATTCCCAAATAAGTAACAAATACAAGCTAACATATTCATTTGTTATATCAGAGTCACAGCCTCTCAGGAAAGCAGTCTCCCAAGGAAGAGATGAACTTCTGCTAGTCGTGAGCATCAGAGAAGTGTTGATGCCCATGAACTGCTCTGACAATAGCAGATGCAGATTCCATGTGAAAGGTAGGAGGAAGAAAAAGATCCATCAGGATACTCAGTTTGAAGCTGCTTTTGTCTTCAGTGTGCATCATGCCTTCTTGCACATCACTTTGTGGATAATTCTAGCCTTTACCAACTGGAGAGCGTCCTACCTTGAACAATCAGTCACACTGGAGAACATGTTGGGACTGCCCTTTCAGTAGAAGATCCTCAGTTTGTTCTGCATATGTATTCTTTGGGTCTGTTTCTTCTTTCCGATATACTGCAGATACAGTAGAGATCAAGTACTGCTGATCACTTTAAAAGAGACAGCTGTGAGATCACCCTGACCTCTGTGTAAAACATAGCAACCACAAAAACTTTTGTGTCAACAAACTGTAACAATAGCATATGTCATTTTAAGGCCAGATCTCAGTAATTTTAAGAATTTAAGTCCAATAAGTCAATGTGAAATTGAAAATCTGGAGTGAACTAAAGGGAAAAGGAATCAGACCCTCAGGTTACGAGAGCCCTCCTTCAGGGAGCAAAGGAGCCATTTCTCAGTGTGACTGTTCTTATATAGAAAGGATGACAACAGGAAACAAACAGTATTAGATGTCATGATATCTTCCACAGTCTGCAGGCAGTCTGAGTAGCGCCTTTGAAATGAGGACTCCTCTGCCATCTTAGAGTGTTAAAGCAAGGCTGACCTGTAACATCTCTCCTTTAACAACACCTCCACTATAGTTTCTAAGCAGGAAAAGAATCTGCAGGCTTCAACAATCTATCCAGATATACTATGTAACTACTAAATTATGGAAAGTAAGCCTGGCTTTTTTTCTCTCCAGAGCATGTGGGAACCCTCAACATTTCAGAGGAAAAGATTCCTTCTCTAATCTGCAGTTAAATCAACAACAGCAGGACACTATCTGATAAAGATAGTAAACAGCGCCCAGTGTCTTTCTAGCTTCCTCTATAAAATACATCAGCAGCCTATCAGCCCTACAGCTCATACTTTCAACCTATATTCTACAGTTCTCATCCTTCATCCAAGGAGCAAACAAAAACATTCACTTTTCCCTGTATTTGTCACATTACACTAAAGAAAACCAGCTGCTGCCAAGTAGGATGCCCATTTCAATTCAATGAAAGTGGAATGAGGGAGGCTAATTAAAAAATAATTTGATCACCTTTTGATGATCTAACATCCATGATCCTGTCTAGATAGTTAATCAAGCTAAATATTAAATCTTTAGTCAGGATGCAAAACCTCCTTTAAAAATTTACAACTCCAGCAAGAGGTGATGTTGGCTCATTTGATTGAGGTCAAAGTGCATTATCCTGCACCGTGGAAGTCAAAGAAAGGAAGAGAGGAACTGGAATGTTCCACGTCCATTGCATAATAATCCATGGACTTCTGTAACCTCAGTGATTTCCTTGCACTATCTCAATGATCTTCAAATTAAAAGTCCTCTTGTCTCTGTTGCCTCTTGGGACATTCTATACTGTAGAAAAAAAGCAGAAATACATTGCAGATGATAATGACAAACCTACATTCTCACCACACCCAGAGTGCCTCAACATAGGCTCCTTTCTGAATTTCTAAACCTTCCAGACTTATCTATCTAGAGTGAAAGAGAATTATTCTACTCTCCGTAGTGTTGATATGATCTTCTCTGATCTGAAAATCACAGAATCATAGAATGGCCTGGGCTGAAAAGAACCACAGTGATCGTCTAATTTCAACCCCCCTGCTATGTGCAGGGTCACCAACCAGCAGACCAGGCTGCCCAGAGCCACATCCAGCCTGGCCTTGAATGCCTCCAGGGATGGGGCATCCACAACCTCCTTGGGCAACCTGTTCCAGTGTGTCACCACCCTCTGTGTGAAAAACTTTCTCCTAATATCTAACCTAAACCTCCCCTGTCTCAGTTTAAAACCATTCCCCCTTGTCCTATCACTATCCATCCTCGTAAACAGCCATTGCCTCTCTTGCTTATATGCTCCCTTCAAATATTGGAAGGAGAAATCTTCATCACTTCAACTTCCAGTAAATCAGAGGAAAATCTGTGGGCATGCATCCCACTTTCCTGGATTCAGATGCAGATTCATAGGCTTGCTTACAAATCCATACATGCTAGTACCTGTATAGTTATACAGAAAGGTCAAATTAACCACGTTTGGCACTCCTGGTAAACATTATTTTAAAGTCTGGTAAATATGCACGGTCAGGAAATTCATGTTCAGAAAATACATACTAAAAAATGTATCATTCTTCAATATTCAAGAGGATAAGTTTGTCTTTGTGGGAAGAAAAAAAAAAGAAAGTTTAAGTCATTAGCATTTTCTCTAGCTCAGATTCAGGAAGCTTATGTTCCACTTAGCTCTCTCTTTCTTTGTTTCCTGCTGGTGGTCCCAGGTTTTCAAAAATGCCAAGAAACAGTTCAAGGCATTCATGCTTCAGGCCTCTAACAGAAAGGCCTGTCCATTGTCCATTGCCTGAGCACAGTGAGAGGCCCAAGGGAACGGCATGGAGCTGTGTCAAGGGAGGGGTAGCTGGGGGTTAGGGGAAGGGTCTGCACCAGAGGGCATGGAACGGGCTGCACAGGGCCGTGGGCACAGCCCCAGGCTTCTGGAGTTTGAGAAACATTTGGATAAGTCCCTCAGAAATATGGTTTGGATTTTGCGTGCAGCCAAGAATTAGATTAGATGATCCTTGCAGGTCTCTTCCAACTCAGGATATTCTAAGATTTTATGAAATGTCACATTTTTCTCTCTCCTCCTTGGCTTGTTAGGGACATCTTGTTCACCCTGACGCTCTATTGCAGTGTACATACTCACTGCAGTTTTTGGCAACACAGACACGTACCTTTCAACCCGTGAGCCCAACCCAGATTCTGGCACTCAGACCACTTTGATCCTTCCCTTTTCTCATATCCACTTCTTCCCTGAACATCCCTCCCAGATGTTCTTCCTTTGCATTCTGTTATGTGTCCCATATCCCTGTAGGAAGCAACTCCTTTATTCTGCAAGGTGCTGCAGAGAGTCCTTCTACTGACTCACTGAGTGGGCATCCTCTAGTCCATTGGGCTGAGGTTTTCTGGCATAGCCTGGGAGGCTGTTATCAAATAGTGTTATTGTGCTCTTTTCTCTGTTGTAGTTTCTATGGAAATAAATAGGAGGCATTACATTTGGAGCAACCTATAAAGATCTACTTTATGTTTTTTAAACAACTCGAAAGACTCACACAAATCTCTACCTTTCAGAGCTCAGTTTTGTACCAGCCTTAGTGGAATATCCATCCTCACACCTGGAGTTACTTGATGATAACCTCAACAAAACAAGTAAAGATATTTGATGTTGCCCTTCATACTTCTGGGACATCTTCTGGTCTGTCTGTGGATATTTACTGCATTCTTTGATCCTAACCTCTGTCCCACCAAAGTTTGCTGTTCTGTGATAGCCTGAAAATTAGAAATAGTCTGCTGGAAACTGAACTCCTTTCTCAGTATCACAGAAGATGACAGGAAACTTCTTTAAAGTGGAAGGCGACACTTAATCTTCATAATAAACTTAAGGACATAATAGAAAGAGTTAAATTGACTTTATCATCTTATTTGCTGAGTCTTGTCCTTTATCTAGTCAATATTTGTCATGAGTAAGCCTGTCTTTCTCTAATTTTATCTAAAGATTTTCCAGACCAATCAAATATTATGAGTCTTAAACATATGATACATTTTCTTCACAGGTTTTCCAGAATTTTCTGGAATGTGCTATAGTATACATTAACATCAGGCAAGAGAAAATAATCCCCTTCTAACACCAAGTCAGGCTCTGAATATAAAGGTGCGAATAGATACATAAACCATTTAGCCATGAAAAAGTAGTACCATATAGAATCCACTATCTTTAAAAAAATCATTTTTCATGATGAAGACTTCTTCGTAGCTTTCTAGTATCTCAATTTCAAAAACACAGCAATGAAAAAGGAAAAATTAAATCAAAAATGGTGTTTTCATGTAACTCATTGAAGCTTTATTAGTGATTGTGTTCCACATGGTGAGAATATCCAGCTGCATAGTTGTGTATACCACGTATACTATTGCACACACATACATTATATAATTCATAATAAAGAATATATGTGATATGAATAATATTTAGATTTATTACTTTGATATGTATTTATTGTGCATTTAAAGTAATATTAGTTATTTATGTTTTGTACACATCTGAGATGTACAAAAATACAGTCAGGTAGTAAATTGCTGATAATTAATGCCACAGAATAAAGACCCAGAGATCTTCTTAAAACAAACTTAATCATTTACATATCATAAGGGGAACCTTCACCTAAAGCAACGACAGATTTGATGCACTGGAAAACAAGTTATTCGCCATCTACATATGAGAAAACCTATGGAAAACTAAGTAGCTCTAGAAGTCATACTAGCAACATCACTGGGAGAAAATATTAAGGTCAATAAAAAAATGTAACATGTTTTATTCAAACAGCTGCTGTTAGAAATTGTGTTCAAGCTTTTGAGCACACAAGCCATACCTCAAGAGCAGCCCAACGACAGGCATTACAGGCTGAATTACAACTTCTCAGAGAAATATTTACTGTGAAGGAAGAAAGGAATATCACAAGTTCAGCCATTCATGGCAATGTAGCTGAAGTTGGATGTTTGAAGTGTGTAAACAAGCCCCATACGTTTTTTTCATTGATTGCAGGAATTTCACATCAAGCTGCTGTGACTCCCCTCCAGAATATATCTTTCCTAATTAGCTTGTGCATGCCTTTAACTACATGTTATATGGGCTATTAAACAGAGGAAAGGCAAATTAACAATGAATCAATTTCTTCCACCAATCATTTCCCATGGCCAAGATAGTTACAGAGAGTACCTGCTAATGCAGGTGCACCTGATAGGGTCTGTGATGGAGCAGGTACTTCTGGTCAGTCCTTCTTCACAGTCCTGCAAGCCCAATCTTCTGCTGCCTCACATAAACTGTGTAAATTCTCCACCCCCATGCCTGAGTGCACGCTCAGTAAAGTCAATGATCTGAACTGTTCTGTTTCCTTTCCTCCTGCTTATGCCTACCAAAAGCAGTCCTTGGAGAAGCACATAATAGGTCTTAGTGAAGTTAGGGCAGAATTAGATGGAATTAGGAAAGGAATAGCTTCTCTCTCATACAGATACACATATTTCTCTTAGTCCCAGGCGCTCTCTTGAAGAAGGCAAAATGGGATCCCCTTAGCTCTCCCTAATTTTGATTGTTCACAACAAAAATTAAGTCAAATGCACAAAATGTATGCATGTTTTGAAACTGAAGCCGGCTGCATCATCTCAGTCCCAGCTAACTGTATGTTGCCACTGAATACACAGCAGGCTATGTAGAAGTCCTGAGGAAGAAAAGCATCTGAGACAATGTGTTGTGTATCAAAAACATCGCTATTCGAAACAACCAGAAAACCTTCTTATTTCTGTTTGGTAATCAAAGACCTTGCAGAGGCAAGGCTCCTTAAACTGATGTAAATCACCATGTAGTTTCCATAGCAAGAAGGGTATTTCCATCCAGAGTGCTTGCTCTGTTGTAAAGCACTTCTTACTCCTATTAGAAAGCAACAAAACGAATCAAGTCTCCTCATCCTAACACCTGGGGAAAAAAAAATAATTAAAAAAAAAAAACAAATAAATATTCAGTTCAAGTATTTGCCATCTTTTCAAGGATGTTCATTCTCATGTGATCACCCATTTTCAAGTCTTGTTCACAGCTCCTTTACCCTTTCTCTCTCCTATTTTTGGACAGGAGGGAAGAACTCTTCATGCAGAAGGCCAATCCTTGTTTGCAGTGGACCTTTCATGAAAGTTTTCATCCATCTGGGAGGACATGGAGAGGCATATTTCCTGCAGTTACTCGTCCCCCTGACTCAGCTTGAAGACTGAATGCCCATATTCTGGAGGTTTGATCCTAGTCATCAGCCTCACAGAAGGAAGTTGGGTTCCTGCACTATTATATAATAGTTGGGTAATGTTTGTAATTTCTTAGCTCCAGTGCTCAGGTTTTGGTTTTCAATGACGTGTTGCTTTTCCCACACTTTTCTGGGCTCCTGTGTTTCACATAGGCAGTCACCAGGATGGCAAGTACAATAGCAGCCTCCTGAGTGTTCTCAGCCAATATTCCAAACATATAATGGTTTTTCTTTTTGTTTTTTAATAAAGTTGTCTGGATAGTGGCTGTAGGTATTTGATGGGCTTGATGTATGCTCCACATTTCCATATAGGAAGATTATAATGCTAATAAAATGATTATTTGAATAGTATTTTAGGATTTAAAAGGAGCGACTTCATACACATGTACATAAGTCCAGACCTGGAGCTATTAGACCAATTAAAGTATTCTGCACTTAGGCATGCATTACAGCTAGCACTCAGGAGAAATAGATGCATTTGTATTTTCAGTCTGATTATAAAATTGAATCACTGTTTGCCTCCAGCTTAACCCCCTTACAGCTGAGTGGCTGTAAAAAAAAAAAAAAAAAAAACTACAGATAAATCTAATACACTAAATCTCTTCTTTGAAGAGGCTAACTAAATTAGATTGGGCAATTTTCTGTCTCTTGCATCTTTCTGCTTTGTAGTACCATGCACTGCTGAATGTTCCAGAGGACTCAGAGCTCTGGTACACTCTGCCTACCCCATAAGACTGGAAACAAGAGCACTCATCCCTACCTAAGGTCTAGGCAGCAAGGGACATCATGGACAGCACAGCAACAGCCATTGCACTTCAGTCTCAACTGTAACAAGAACAACAGAGAGATCATTCTGTTAAAAAAGGAATACAGTATAATTTTAAAAGTGGCATTTGATAGATGGCATTTTATATATATATTATATATTTTTATATATTTTTTATATATATTTTATATATTCAAAGTGCATCAGGAGCAGTCACTGAGACAATCTCTTTCCACAGGAGTTGTCTATGACCTACCAGCAAATTGCTACAGTGTTGGAAGAGGTAGAAGGGAACAATTGAGACATCAAATCAATTGGGGAAATTAATAAGCCTTAATTACCATGAGAGACTTTACCTGGGCTTCCACTTGCACTCTCTGTCATGGGCCATTTAAGCTGAGCTTTGAGTATTCACTCTGAGAGTTTACATAAGAACTTTGTTGAATAAGCGTACTCCAGCTCAGCCATACCTGTGTCTGCCTGGCTTCGTCTAAGGCATTGATTTCACAAATGATGTTGGGCCTCCCTTGCCTTTTGGACCTGGATCTGATCTGTGGATTAATTTCTTGGTTTGATCTTGGATCTCATGCCTTATAACCACGAGCTTGCCTGGTGGTCTGCACACTCTGTGATCTCTGGTCCTGCACCTCATCTTACGCTAGGGTTGGTTTGATGAGCTTTGTTGAGGTTTTGCTGACTCCACACAAATCCCTGTGCCTTTTGGCAACCAGGGAACTGCTGGCCTTTGCTGCACACTAACATCATCATTCCATGAAGCAGAGTTTCGGTACTTCCTTGGCTAGTAAAAAAGGAGTGGGATTGCTTTTGGGGCTGAATGAAGCCAAGAAGAAGCTTTAGCTAAGGAGAATTAAAAAATCACAGATCAGAACTAAAGAAGGGAATGCTGCCAAGTGAGGAAATCATCTACAAGCTTCCCAGGACCTTGACTGAATGACTTAACCCCTTTAACAATAAATATACAAGTCAGACTTTTTCAGCTTCATTCTTCAAAAATGGAAAGTATGTGTTGCTTGCTACCTATATACTTTCAGGGGTCTCCCCTGACTCTTAAACTGGCCAGCACTCAAATGAATAAGGCAGTGATATTAGACAGTGGGAGCCCCTTGGTGTATGTTAATCATATTAGTCAGAATGATAAAATCTTTAGCTTTTGGCACTGACTGATACATTCAGTTTTATTTGTGGAAGGAGTGGATGTGCAAACATAGGTACTTAGCGTGATGATTTACCATTTAGTTGTTTGCCAGACTGATGGTACAACTAACAGGAATTCCTTCTTGGTGCATCCTTGCTGCATTCTGGAAAGGCCAGGGACAGAGTGTGTAGCCTTTGCTTACTGAAGTTAGTGCTCCTGGATCCTGTTCACCAGGTCTCTGAAGAGGAAAGAAATGCTTGTCTGGAGCACTTGGGGCACAATGTAACATGACAATAAAACAAGTGTTTTCTTGTATTTATAGAGAAAATGAAAATAGGAATTGCCAGTGACACATGAGAAAAGAATGGAAGTGTAGGCCTGCAGGAAGATATCCTTGGGACCTTCCAAACGTCCATTCAGGGAAATAAACAGCACAGCTATCTTCCTGCTTGTACCTCTGATTTCTCAGCTGTGGGGAAAAGGGCCAATGTTCATTTTGGGAAACTGTGGTGATACAGGGTTGGGTTGGAACCAAGGAGCCTCCAAAACAGGATAATGTGAGGTATCCAGTTTAGAGGATATGAAGGTGCAGGCAGCATGCAGGCACTGCGAGAAGCTGACATCCAGGCACTAAACAGAAAAAGATTTGGAGGCCTTTTTAAACTAAGGAAGCTTTGCAGGATTATCAATCAAACGCATTGCAATATAGCCCAGACAGACTTATTGGGATATTTAAGTATTGACTGGTCAGTTGTTGCATTCGTGCTAGGATTCTGTTTGCTGCTAATAATATGAAAGGTTACATGGAGAAATACACTGACTTTGAATTGCTTGGTAATCTGAAGATTTGCTGCTTTGTCAATGCATTGATTTGAATGTAAATTGCTCATAGCTTTGTGTCTTTACTAGAGGTGCAGTATTTAGAACAGAAATATCTATCTTTTCACTAAATATTGTCAGTTCAGTTAAGGGGTATTGGGTTGGTTTTTATCCTTTCTTAATGTGTTGCATAAATTGTTCACTACTTGGGGTTATTAAGTGGCCATTTTTACGTATTTTTAAATCTATATTAAAGCATGGCTCAGGTTGATAATGCTTGATTTTTCAAAGGTATCACGGTCACAAAAATCCCATTAACTTCAAAGGCATTTAAGAGTTCTCAGCACTTCTGAAAATCTGGTCATCCTGAGTGTCCATAACCATATTTTAATCAGCTATTTAAGCCTTTGTGGTCAGTGCACACATCGTCTTATCCTGCTCCCAGTGAGACCACTTACAGAAGCCTCCTTATTCTCTATTTCAGAGTCAAGAGGTGTATTATAACAAGACAGCCTGCCCTCCCTCTTTCTCACTAATATTTCTATGTAATGCAGAATAGGTAAAAAGATCTTCAATGTTGAGATTTCCTGAAACCTCTGCTGCCACAGAAGATGCATTTTTTCTCTGGTGTGGATAAGCTTGTCTCCCTGGTTCCTCCCTTGTGTTTCCAGGCACACCGTAGTCATCTGCCCAAAAACAGCACTACAGTAGCAAGCACTAGAATACAAATACGAGATGCAGCAAAATCTCCCAGACAAGGGATGTTGTGGGATGAGTGGTAATGTTAGAGATTCCTGCAGGAGGATGCAGCATTCAAGTTCCCCAACATGCCTTGTGAGACTTATTCCATCCACACTCCACCTCAGATCAAGCCAAGTAACTCAGCTGTGCATACCTATTACAAGGTCACCTCTATTCTGTTAAGCAAAACAAGTGAGTGGATACATCTCTCCCAGCATGTGCAGAGGAACACTGTCCTCAGTTCTCATACACTTCTCAGCTCAAGAGCCCCAGTTCAAACTCTAGCTCAGTCAACAAGACAGCCCCTGTGGCACTTGATGTCCACAGATATGCAGTGGTATGGAACAAAGTAAGGGGTTGCTTTCCTTGATAGAGTCAACCACAGTAATCAGTGCAATTGTTCTCCCTTATATTAGTGTGGGTGCAGAATCCCAGTGTTAATTTCTCATTATAAATAGAGGTTTTGATTTTCAGAAACCTGTCCTTTCTTTGCTTCCCCAATCCTGACAGGGTGCATTTCCTACATGTCAGTATTGAATGTAACGACATTCCTTGCAAGTTGAAAAAAGAATAGTGACAATATCTTTACCAATCTCTTTTAGTAGACAGTGACATTGACATAGATCTAAGCTCAACTTACCTGAAGCAGTTTTCACCAGAGGACAATATGTATTTCTAAATTGCCTATAACATACTAAATAATGAAACAGCAAGCTAAGGAAGGAGAGGAAAAAAAGAGAGAGAGACAGAGACAGAGGGAGAGAAATCCAATAGTTTCCCTCTAATAAAGTGTAACCAACAAGTGCTAGACAAGGTTTTGGTCTGATAAAGAGAAAGCTGATCTACAAGATTACCGGACACTGCTCTGTGGAGGAGTGAAACTTCACCTTTTTAACATTTTGTTAATAGGTAAGTTCAGCAGTACACTGAAAATGTTCAAATGGAAGTTAAGCCACAGCTGGTTTATAAAGTGGCTTTGTGAAGTCCTGCACTAAGATCAACGTTTTGAAAATATCAGCAGCTGCACTCTGGACTGTAGTTTCTCACCCAGGAGGGAAGGGTGCATTCCCTGGAAAGCATCGTGCTGCTTGGGCTGCAGACAGATGGCATACCCAGGAGCCTCCTGGGCACACAGATGTGAAGAGATGTGAAGCTGTTAGAGAATCTGGGTGTGAAAAACTCCTTACAGAATGACCTAGAAAATTAGGCAAATAATGTAAAGCATTTGTTGGCCCAGATAAGTTTGACTTTGACTTCTCTGCTATCAGCTAGCTCTGTGCAAGGTGAGTTCCACGCTTACTCACTGAAGGAGGAAGAAAGAAAACATTAATTAAAATTAACTCAGATTCACTTTAAATTCAACTCATGGAACTAGAGTGAAGTCCTAGGTTAGAAGCCCAGAATCAGCATTTGTGACACAAAATCAAGGAGATTTATTTTCCACGAGGTGCAGAAACGATGCCATGCTCTTGCTTTTTACTTCTGTCTATCGATCTTGAATAGTCTGAGCCTCCTCAGTCCAGTAAATGATCAAGCTAAGCAGTGGCTCATTTTCTGTAGGCCTGTAGCTATATATAGTAGCATTCTCAATATCACGAGGGGTTTTTTTAAGCAGTATATGAAGAAATTCATGAGTCACCAGATGATTCCCTTTGAACAATCGGAGTTTTATTCACCAGTAATGTAAAGATATGGTCAAAGCTCTTAAAATACACTCAAAAGAAATTATCTGCAAAGACAATAAAACACCTCTGCTATATGTTTCCTGGACTGTCTTTGTCTTTACATGCTTCAAAACAAAGAAGGTTTTTTTTCATACACGTTCTATTTTTTCTATCTGTATGTCTGATGGGCCTTTACAAAGAGAGAGAGATTGACAACACGGCTGATTTGGGCTTGAACTCCAACTCCCACGATTCTTCATGTTGTGGTAGGGGCGAAGGCTTGATTCATGTCTATCCTCATAGGCACTTTCTACTGTTTGCTAGCACACAGCATTTTTAGCTGTTAATCATGTTGTTTTCATACTACATTCCTCTCCCCCAGAATTCCCAACATTGGTGTCTTATTATATCTGCTTAAAAAATCAACTAGCATATATATATTTGTATCCTAAGTCAAGGAGACCACAAGTGGGAGTAGCACTGCAACCATTAGTGGAGTAAAGGGGCAGTATTATCATTTATGCTTTCACTGTGCCAGGAAGAACAAGCTGTGGTTTACAGATTTCACAATCTTGCTTTGTCAGACAGACAGACTGCTTTGTAAAATACTTCACAAAATCCTGAAAGAAACTTAAAGTCAGATCCAGTTTAAATTTCAGCTAGATGAGCCATCTGGAAAAATCAAAGAAGATAAAAAAAAAGAAGGAACAGGAGGAAAAAACACTGCCAAACTATTTCTTCTTAAATTGTGTCAGTTTGATTTCTGGCAGACACAGGTTGAGTTTATTATTGCGTTTTCTAATACCCCCAAGCTTTGGGACATTTCTTTTTGCAATTTTGCTGAATTTATCATCACATTATTAGCTCAGCCTGCTTAATAGCCTGCGTCCGGGAGGCAGCTGGTCCTATTTTTGAGAGAAGCCCCCATCCCACACATTTACAAACATTCTCAAGCCACTGCAGTCTTCCATTTTCTTTTCCTTTTTCTTTTTTCTTTTCCTTTCCTTTTCTCCTTTTCTGTTTCTTTTTCACTACAATCATAAATGTGTAACATTTGTTGGTTTGAACAAACATCCTCTTCGAGATGAAAAGGGATAGAGGACAATACTCTGGCCCCTTCGAGGTCTGACAGACTGTTGCCATTGACTTCAGTGAGGCCAGGAATTTAGTCTGAGTTTTTCTACAAAACGAGCTCCTCTGCCAAATCTTTCATATGGACATTTCAGAAAATGATTGAAGGAGAAAATGCTGTTTTCTCTGAAAAGATGATCTTTTCTCTGCCAAAACACAGATATGGTAGAGGAGGGGAATTCCTATTTACCCTAGGTTAATATCAAGCGGGGACCTTGATTCCAGCACTGACTGAAGCACAGATCAAAAAAGCAGAGTTATTAGTGCTGGTCAGCAGTGGAGCCACCAGGCAATCAGAGCCTAGGGCAAGCACAGCATTGCAATCCTCTAACCTGGCAGCCTCCAGCCATCACTACACTACACACCACCCCTTTCTCCCTCTCCACCCAGGGAAGATCTGACCTGCTGCAGTTCTGATAGCATCACAGAAAGAGGGCCACAGCTAGCCATTATCTTGATGGCCTTGGCCATGAGGCACTGACCTTTTCTACACTGCAGTGGTTATTGACTTGGGTATAGCTACTGAATGACATTAAACAAGAAAAAACAAGAAATGTTAAATATTAAGCACACACATGTAAATCCAGAAGGTAACTCTGGAAAATCGCAGACTTTAGCCACCCTCCAAAGACTAGGAGATTTTGAGTCAGCTTCACCCCATCTTCAGCTTTACTCTGATAAACCCTGATAATGTTTCTGCAAAGCACAGCCACAAGCCAATGAACTAAACCAGTCAAGGACATTAAATGAGCAGCAATAACTACCATTAGAGAACAGGTAGGTGTTAAACAACAAACACCACTGAACCCAGAAATAGCGTTTTTCCTATTTGCTGTATCTCATACACACAAAGAAGTGTCTGCTTATTTGTTGCCTGGTTTAGCTGCGGCTTCATTTTGTCTTTATAGAGGATTATAAACAAACTCTCAGCTTTAGCTCAGTGAAAAGAATAAAATCTGAGTCTCTCCATTAGTCACCATTTTCAGCCTTCACCATCTTTGATCACACTCAGAAGACGCAGAAGTTTCACAACAGTGCACCTGCTAATGACAGTACATTTCAGATTAATAATCTGGCGCTAAGAAAAATGTACCACAGATTAAATGTTCTTCTCCTCCATGTATGCAATACGCTGGATCTGGTATTTTCTGGTTCGTTAGATATTTAAAACTGCTGTTTTCATTTGTCATATTTGGTTGTTAAACTATTTTCTGATCAATCTGACTCCACCTTACTAATTTAGTTAGGAAGGCTTTCTCTTCACCTTCCCCTGCCAGTGCCTTTGCAGTTTGAAGCTAACTCTTCCAATAATCTGTTTTACAGCTCTGAAGTACCTCATGCAAAGTCTTCCGATCATCATGTAACACAGTCTCTGGCTCTAGCACCTCTCTGCAGTTAGCATTACAGATGGCCTTTCCCTAGTCACTCTTCCTAGAACATTCTTCCCATTAATCTTACAACAAAGGATGACCTCATGCAGTGCACTCCAAATGACCCGACTGCTATTCTGCAAACAAGAATGGATTTTGGTGAATAGGCAGAAAGGAGGGTAGTAAAAGAATGATTTCCACTGTCTCTTCTAACAGTAGAGAAGGAGCCAAGTGAAATTTGCAGGTAGCAGGTTCAAGTAGAAAACCACACCTGATAGCTCAAATAATTAAGTCTCTTCTCATGGGAAACTGAGAATGCTGAAAAATTACATGAGTTTTAGAAAGAAGATAAATTCATGAGGAAAATAAATCCATGAAGAAGTGTTAAGTTTTTCTCTCCAGCAAGTGAACTGCTGCCCTGAGTATACCAATTTCAAGAGAAGGAATAGAAACCTACACTAATAGTAAGTTGTCCTTCCAATTAATCTTGCTAGGTATTAGAGAAAAAAATACCCATTTGTATCCTTGATTTAACAGTATTTCTTGTAGTTCTGTGAAAGAGGTAAAAAAGCATGGAATTTGCATGATTATATATATCTGCTGTAGTAATAGCTTAGGAGACTGCTAGCATTAGTTTCTTGCATTTTTATAACCTCTCACTGATAATTTTAATTTCCTTTTTATTATATTTATTCAATAATTTTTTACATTCACCTTTAATTGCATCTTTTATTGCACAAGACTGGGATCAAATTTAGATGAACTGCTTTAAAAGGGAAGGATGATAAATTCTGGTATATGGCTTGAACATTAATGTGAACTGCGTTCCTTTCATATAGAAAGTTCCTGCTTGAAAAGTCTATAAAATGCTGAGAGAGTCCCTTCTCAAGATGATCAGTCTGGAAGTGCTTGTTAGAGTCAGCAATAAAGAATGAGAGTGGGAGCTAATGAGAGAAGACCCATTAGACCATCCCACCACTAGTTTCAGCCACTTCACCTTGACTGCTCAGGCTCTTTACATTTGGCCCTGCTCTTCTGTGGAAAAGCAAAACTCAGGACAAATTCCATTTTTTTTTAACCAGATGGATAGCAAGCACCTTCCAATATGACTTTTTTTTTTTTTCTGTGGTATGCTGATAAAGACATGCTGCCCATGTCCAGCAAAGTTAGCCTCCAGACAAACCTCTTCACGGGCCAACATTAATGTTCTGTGTTTCATTAGCTGTCCCCATGGCATGTTGGTCTTCTTCCACAGACAAGGTTAAGAAGGTTCCCCGTCTTTGCACACAAGCTGTGAGCACTGAGCTCACCGGGACACACAAGTCAGCCTCATCCTTCACTACATGGCAGCACAGTGACATGTCTTTGCCTGTGCACAGTAACCTACCCAGCATCACAAATGGTCTATAGAGACCATATAGAGCTTGGTAGCATGCAGGATGTAAACTGCAATTTCACAGCCCCAGGAGCTTTTCCAAGTTTCATGACTGACTAGGAGTCTTATTAATTAAACATGCTCCATGTTATTACAGCTCTTGTATCAATTAGGCCCTGAATTGGTGCCCTGCTATACAGAGCGACAATGCCGTTGTCCTTTGGATCTTACACTGGTGTTATGACTTATTAGTTTGGTTGTTTAATCCAGATTTTCAAACATGTGGTTAATAAAAACTGAAGGCTTCCATTATGTAGCTATAGCACCAGCCATACTTATAAATTTAATTACTTCTCGTGGGCTTGTACTAATTATATCACTTCAGTTTTATTTAAATGCTTATGAAACCTTTTGATTCAGAAGAGGAAAAAAAAGAAAGGACTTTATATTCAGATCAGTAATGCATCAGATTCCCAATTTGACCAGCACTCTCACTTGCCCACTTTGAAATTAGCATCTTTTCACTTTCAGCTTTACCCAAATTCATCTGTTGGGCATTTGATGTTTCTTTCTCTCCAGGGGAAGTAATGTGTTGGAGTTACAATTTTTGATATCATTAATACAAAAATAGAATCAGTTTCAGCTGAATATAGGAATCTGAAGTAAAAAGAAAAATACATTTATTATTGTATAGACTTACACAATTAAAATTCCACAACAGGCTCCTAGGCTCTATGTAAGAGTAGATCTGTAGGCTTGATCTGCTACTTCCTCCCTGAATTTATGATGCTTTTTCTGTTTAGGAAGATTATAATTTATTTTCCATTGAATTTTTTCTCAATATCTTTCTGTGCCACCACAGTCAAGTTGAGGCTTTTTCTGTGTGAGGTAGGAGAAGCATAGAAGGCAGTACTCATAAAAGCTGTAGTGGATTTGAAGGACCCCTGGGAGTCACACACCAACAAACTTTTCTGAGTGAACTGAGAGCAGGGAAGAGTCAAAGCCAAATAATTAACTCTGAAGCTCTTCTTCATCTGGAAGGTTACATAGTGCTAATGCAGGAGAGCACACTATGTGGTGACAGCATGCATCCAGGGACAATAAAGAAACATAAATAGACAAAAAATGTCTGAAAGGTGTTGCCATAGGGGCAGTCTGTGCTGTCTGCCAGCCAGCTAGAAGAGATGAGGGGAGAAGGTCTCTTCTTCGTCCTTCAAAACATTATACATTTTCTCCAGTAGGTAGAGAAATGGACAAAACATATCTCTTCAGTGACACTACCCCTGAAGTGGGGTGCAGCTCAGTGCAGGGGAGGAGCTCTTCTTGGAGAGAGTAGTAGGGAGATACCCAGCAGGACACCTTCTTGCACTGCCAGGGGAGGCTGGAAGACTACACACGATCAGACTGGAATTGGAGTGCTTATTAACCATTTTAGGTAGCACACAAAATGTTGTCTTTTTAGGAGGCACAGAAAATGCCACCCTTGTAATGGCCAGAATAATCCTAGAATCAAAGAATCATTGAATAGTTTGGAAGGGACCTTTAAGATCATCTGGTTCCAACTCCCCTGCTGTAGGCAGGGACACTTTCCTCTAGACCAGATTGCTCAAAGCCCCATCCAACCTGACCTTGAATTCTTCCAGGGAGGGGGCATTCACAACCTCTCTATGCAACTTGTTCCAGTGTCTCACGGCCCTCACAGTGAAGAATTTCTTCCTAATACCTAGTCTAAATCTACCCTCTTCCAGTTTAAAACCATTTCCCCTTGTCCTGTCACTATATGCCCTTCTAAAAAGTCCCTCCTCAGCTTTCCTGTAGGGCCCCCTTCAGGTACTGGGAGGCCACTATGAGGTTCCCCCAGGGCCTTCTGTTCTCTAGGCTGAAAAGTCCCAACTAATCTCTGCTTTTTCAGATGCCCACGCCCATAGGAGGTGACATACACAAAATCCCTTGCATAATGACTGTGGCAGCCTCAGAGGGACACAGTGGAATCAGTAGCAGAGGCATTTGATCATCTATCTGGGATGAACACCAGGTCTAAATAATAGAAAAGATCTGCAAGGCCTCAAGAGATGGGCAAGTCCAATGCTCATTCACCACTGCAAATCTGGGGATCCTCTGAAAGCATTCAGGAGACCGTCTTGCACAGGGCTGTTACAGCTCATCAATTTATAACAAGTAAAAATAATATGAAAATCTGAGCATCCATTAAATACTTTTCCATCATCTGTTCATTTGGTGTGTGTCTTGACATGTGCATCTATTATTGTCCTTGGCTGGTTTGTTTGCTTAGTAGTTGTCCCCATGAGGTGCAGGTGGAGAAATCTTGGTCCAGTCTGGCTGCATATTGCCTCTGCAAGTTAGAGCCAGCTTTACCTATGCAATCCCTGACAGCTGTTTTTTAACAGAACCAAAAAATCCTGCTGGGAGAAACAATGAGGGGTCTTACATTGGAGGACTCATTGTTTTTCTGTTGATGAGTTTTGTTTGTTATTTTGGAAGGTGACTGGAAGGATCCCATTGTTCAACACAGTACTCCTGGTACAACAACCAGGAGATGCTGATTTAAAGAAATAAAAGGATGACATTTGCCTGCCACACAGAAATAAAAAAAGACAATTTCACATCTGGATGATTGACTCCAATTTACAACAATCTTGTAACAATAATCATTTCAATAATGTGGTTTGCCAAGGGTTTTAGGGCAGCTAACTGAATTATAGCAAATCTTTACAATTACAACATTTATAATGAATGCAGCTAGAGAAGCCTCAGCAGCCTTCCCTTTTCATTTACTGCTGATTACTCACTCAAGGAGGATCCGACCCTTCAGCAAAGAGCAGCAAAGCAGCACACAAACTAGTCTAGCCTCCTGCAGCCCCTAGGAGAAGAGGCTGCGGAATGGGAGGGCACTGGTGATGCATATAGTACTCCCAGTGCTCATCCTAATCATTTTGCTGAGGACTGTTTGGATCTATGTATTCCTATGCCATCTTATTTTCTTTGATCACTTTGAAGCTTCTCTGTGCAGTCAATGAAGAGGAAGCTGATTATGCACCTTTGCACTATGCTTAATGGGGAAGCAGCTCTGCTGGTGTCAGGAGACAAGGTTCAGATGGCCTATAATTGTAGGGAAGACATACTTGAGGTTGTTTTGGGGGTTTGAAAAGACCAAACAGAATGGTCAGGCCTGCCATCTCCTATCACTCTGTGACAGTGGGTTCCGTTATGGAAATACACAACAGTTTTCATTCTACTTTCCATTCTTCTTCCTACACTCTTGCACAGCACTTTTCTAAAGGGCAGTTCTCTCCCTTGCAGGATGCAAACTTCATCCTGAGGACTGGAAAAGAGCAGCTGTTGCATGCTCATAGACACTGCATTTCAGAGAGTATGAGTCCACCCACAGTATTTGCATCACAGGAGATTCAGAGAGCTCTTTCTTCCTATCTCCATCATCCTAACAAGCTGGATAGTCCATGTGCCTGTTGTGAGTTCAGTCCTTCACTGTGAGATAGTCCAGCACCCCTGAGTAGCCAGCCCTCATCCAGGCTGCTCACCAAGGATCTTCTGATAATGCAGACAAGATCTAACATGAAAATCACTAAACTAAGTATTTATGTCTACTGTGAAGAGCTAAATGTTGTGAAACTCAGTACAGCATGCAAAGCAAGCTCTTCAGTAGGCACCTCCAAATCTGCTCAGACAATGCTCCAGAAGGTACATTTTTCTTGGTACCTTGCAGCAGTCCTAGATATCTGTTGCAGGTACATGAACTAGCTTGGCTGAAAATGGGCAATATGGCATTACTGCAGCACTAAACCACATTCCTTGTATACATATGGAGGACAAATGTTAATGTGGATTTGTGCAAACAACTAGCAAGAACATGAGTTTGCAGAGCTTCAGATTCACACTACATAAAACCATAATCTTTTTGCTTGGTTCCACATGTAACAGTTCCAGCAGCAGCCTGTAAGCACACATATTCTCAACTGGTTTTCTTCATCAGCATCATATCAATAGGAGGTTTTCAGACCAGTGACAGTGATGTGTGACTGAGTTTAAGACTTCTAAAACTGTCATCCCATATATAAATAAGCAATAATCAAAGCAAGCTACAACCTAAGCAGCCTTTAGAGAGCCCTCTGTAGTATTATTGTACTAGGTCATCTCTGCACATAAGTGTTTTAAAGCACAAGTTTCCTCCTCTTGAAGTCAATGTGGTTTTTGTAACATCAGTGGAGAACCATTTTTTTTCATCAGCAACAAGGAAAGTCAATGGTTCAAAAATTTCTGATGTGCCAAGCCCAGCATTTATCCTGCTGATAAACAGTTTTCACTCTTTCTTTGTCTTCCTTTATTTCCTGACTTCATCTGACAGCTGCCTCCCATTCAGACACCAAGCATTTCCCAGGTAAAGGGACATCTAAGTTTGGGAAGTACCTGGCAAAGTAATAATGGTAATGGTAAGGATTTGTATGTTTCCAAAGGAAATACAGAGGGACTTGGCAGATTTTCACAATCTTCACAAAATGAAGAAATTATTCTCAGGAGAAGAGCTAAAAGATATGAGTACCCTTACCTCACTCTTCAGGATGTGCTTCATCATTTTGCAATATTGATCATTGTAAGTCTGGGCTATCCTCATTGCTGCTCTGGTTTCTTTGCCAGCAGGAGTTATAACTAATTCAGTCAGGCAAACCAAAAACCCACCTTAAAACTTCAATTTCTGCCCTCATGACTTAACTCTCATCGTTCTTGGCAGACAGCATTCCTCATAGTCTGCAGACAAAAGCTTGGTTTTCTTAACGCCAGTTCAATGAGCCAAGGTAGTTCTGCATTGTGCAGATGTACAGCACCTTTGACAGAGAGAACAAAAAGCTCCCTCACATTAGTGTGTGTTGTACAACCATAGGAAGAAACAGGAATACTTCTCCGACAAAATTACCTGCTTTTTTTTTTTTTTTTTTTTTTTTTTTTTTTTTTTTTTTAATTATTCAAATACGAATTTGCTTTTAAGTCTCCAGCTCCAGGTATATTTCTTCCACAGCATGGCCCACATTCAGGATATTGAATGTATAACTGTATACATATAGCTGAACACTGTGCTGAACAAAGAGACAAAGAGGAGAGTCAGACAGGATGTGCTACTGAATCTCCTGGGTGGTGTTGTAATTGACTTCTGATCTTTGTTAAATGCAGCAGCACTCAGTCCACTGCTTGTGCTCCTGAGCTTAGCAAAATACTAGTGGATTGTTTTCTTAGACCCATCACAGAAGCAATGAGGAAGCCATGTGAGCTTTGGCTGAAGCCCATATCCCATTCTCCCCTATGGTTCATGCACATTTTAAAAAGAACGTAGAGCCTACATGGGGCATGCTCTCAGAAGCAGAATTGATGTTAGGCACTGTGCTAGTCACAAACATACTTTGTTTTACTGCTTGGGTGTGGAGAACACCACAGCCACCACACCAGAAGACAATCTATATGTTTATGACACCATTAGGAAAAATCAAAACTTCAGTTCTAAAAGCATTAAAATCTTGTTCTCTCCCCTTCTCCTTATTAAGAAAACCATATCTTTTCAACATTTCTGTTAACAGAAATGAGACTTCATGCTCACATGGGCAGAAACCTCATCAGGTTTTGCATGCCAGCAAACTCTCAGCAAGTTGAAGATAGTCAAACTCATTTGTTTCAAGAATTTAATATATGCATCCAAATCTGAAAGACACTTTTCACTGATGGGGACATCGGCTGTGAGCAAGGTTGTGCTATAAATCCTTGATGAAGCATAAAGGGCTTGCAGCATCCCACAGGCAACATGGCAGAAAGCATGCAGTGAAACTACCACCATCCCACCTTTTTTTTTTTTTTTTTTTTTTTTTTTTTTTTTTTTTTGCCCCTAGTAGAACAAGGGTTTTATCTACTCCAGAGGAAATTAGAGGAAATGCTTGATCTTCCCTTACCTCATATAGAGACAGGGATTGGCCCAACTCTCCTTACAATAGCAAACTGAGAGAGTAGAAAGTCACAGTCGCTGATCTGTTCTTAAAAAACAGGGTATGTGAATTTCATAGCTATATCATAGCATAGAGGTTAAAGCAAGCCAGAAACCAATACCAGACGACCCAGGGCATAAAGAACAGAGTCAGGGCAAGAACTTGTTAACAATGTGCCTTGTTTGATGATTTTGGTTTAGAAACCAAAAGCTAATGTTTTTGTTTTTTGTTTTTTGGTTTTTTTTTTTGTTGAACTGCTTTTTTATTTAATTAGACATGGTTTTGTGACTGAGCTGTGACAGTCTAGCAGGGAAAAGAGAGAAAAGGTTATACTGCCCGATGGCTTTGGGTGTTGGCTCTTGTCAGCCCACATGGATACTCAGTCAAAGCAACTGCAACAGGCTGTATTTTTAGGTCAGTGAGGCTTGGATCTCTGAAAAGCAAGACAGTTGTTTCCAACCAGTATCTGTTTTGTCCCAACCCATTACTCCAATACTTTGTCTCACATTTATGTCAAAAAGACTTGAAATATTCCAGCAAATAATTGCCTTCATTCTTTTGATGGATTCTCCTTCTTTTCACTGGAAAAAATGTGTCAGTTGACAGATAGGGTAAGAAAGAGACTCAAAGTCAATAAGAAAAAGAAGTATCAACTTTTAAATGATGCCATCAAGTTACAAGCCTTGTCACTTTGATCTCTTCTCCTGAATGCTTGCTTTGGCAGCACAATCCCTCACACAGCTGGCTAAGAAGTAGCTGTGGTAGCTACACACAGATCACTTAAAGAATTTTTGCCTCCCAACATTGACAAAGTTACCTATTTGCTCCGTAGGCTTAGAAGAAAGGTCTAAATATGCCCAAACTACATGCAAACGGACCTTTAGAAGTTTTGCACGTTTTACTCAGCAGGCTCTATTTTTCAATAGCAGGAGTATTTTAATACCAGAAACATGTTCAAATCTCCTATAAATGAGAAAGAGCAGTCCAGGATGGGAGCTAATTAAACACCTCAAGTATCACTAACCTAGTATCCTAGCTTTTCTACGTGCATTTTTCTGTCCAACACTGAAAAAAAAAACTTGGAGAAAATTTAAAAGTATTGTTTGTTCTTGTCAAAGAGAAAATCATCATCTACAAATCATGATTTCTTTTTAAATAGAATTTATCTATTAACTTGCATATTCAGCCAATTTTGAAAAATTTTATACCACTTGGTAATCTCTTTTTTTCTATAAGAGCAACACTCAAGGAAGCAGCCTCCCAGTAATCAGGTTCAAAATATTCTCCTGTCCGTTCTGCCATCAAATTACAATATTTGCTTATGAAGAGAAACACTGAAAACTGAGAAAAGCAGAGAGAAATTCCTGAAAAGTTTTTCATTTATCTCGTGCAATGGAAGGTGCTAAAGTATTTGACTTTATCACATATTTCATTAAAAAACAAAACAAAACAAAACAAAACAAAACAAAAAGGTTCTAGCTTTTCCCCCTTCTACTTCTTAAGAAGTCATATTCAAAGTCTTCCTGGAACATTTAGCTGTGCGTGTCCCTGTTTGTTGTGGGGGAGTTGGTCTAGGTGACCTTTAAAGACCCCTTCCAACCCCAAGGATTATCTGATTCTATGATTCTATGAACATGTTGGCAATTTGTTGTACTATTTTGGTTGACCCACCAGAAGTTTGTGTCTCCCAAGCTACCGATGCTGAGCTGCCCATTTGTGTACTCCTGCAGACATGGGCTCTGCTCTACCTCCAGCTCTCAAACCCAAGCCCTTCTCAAACCTCCAGGTCCATGATCTCTGTATCTTCAGGGATTAGAAATGAATAATTAAATTACACACCCAAATACTATACAATCAGTGTAAAAAAAAAAATCTTATATATGTTATGGAAACTGAGAGACAGATATCCTAGCACAGCTGCTGAAACTCTGGGGCTGAGAGTGCATTGGCATTCAGTACCAGTAGCTCCCTCTTTGAAGCTGTTGGTTAAGACTCTCATTGCAGATGTCAGGTGTGACAGACAGCCAAACAGTTGACCTCTACAGCTCTAAATTCTGTAGCTGATCACAGAGAAGTCGAATAGACGATGACTTTTGGACACAACAGCTTGGGCTGAATTTAAGGCCATAAGGCAGACTTGAGAATGTTTTCCATTACCAAAACCATGGGATTTGTTGAAAAATACATTGGCAATAAAAGGCAGACTAATAACAGCATTTTAGCTTTGTCTTTTTCATTTTGAAGCATTTAGAGTAATCTCTAATGCTATGCCAGAGGAGGATATGCTTGTAACAGTCTAGTGAAATGAAAAGTGTTGTTATGATTAACTCAAAATTTCTTATACAGCATTTACAATATAAATGTTCTATTGTGACTTACAGTTCAGGAATACATTTCATAAACTGGGGCATCCAGGAGCTGTATTAAAGATAGTGTTGAAGGTAGTTTCCTGTAAGCCAAATAAATGCAACGTAATAAAGTTGCTTGAAATAAAATAGCAAGAACTAGACAAATCGACATTAAGAATTGCCTAATGATTTTATCCCAAGTAGCTGACACCTCTGCCTAAGACTCCAAAAGACACAACATGGAGTCATACTTATGCCTTTTGTAAATTAGCCTTATGTTTATTGTGGAGGTAATTCCACGATAAACTAATTCGTGGAACGGTAAACTAATATCAGAGACTAAGGAGGATGATTAAAAGAATAATTTTTTTAGATATCAAAGCAATTGGCAACCTTGTGAGATTTCCAGGAAGTCAGTTGAAACAGGCAGCAGCTAAAAATAGGAATCCGTCAACAGGCATCTTTGGGAGATCATTTATCCTATTCACAACTACCAGCAGGAGTGAAAATCTTGTTACTCTTCACAGTTTACAAAATGCAAGACAAAGGTTTAGAATGAAATCCAGCAGCTTTAAGACTACTTTTCTTACACATGCTCATACGTTATTCCCTCTGTATGTTTTAAGTGAGGCACAGGTGATGGTATTTCATAGCTGGAGTGCACATGAAATTCTCCAAAATGCAGCCATAAATCCTCAATGTCTTTGATAGATGGGCATCTGTCACAGGCTGGGGCCATAAAATAGTAAATACGGAAAATGAACACACCCTTAGAGGAAGATGCACATCACCTTCTCATGGAAGCCAATGGAATCAGCTTCCAGGAGGAGCAAACTCAACCAAGATCTGGGATACTTGACAAGGTAACTGGAACAAAAGCCACAAGCCAAGTAGGTTGGGTATCTTGACTGATTGCACAAGGAGCGATTGCCCTCAAATAGACATTCAGGCTAGCACAACCACATTTCAATTACAGAAGCAAACAGACAAAGTTGCACATACCTAATCCAAAGAGAATATATTGTATTAGACATGTTTTTATAGAAAGTATTTGTACAAATCTGTGAGAAGTTTAAGCTTTTTAAACATAAGAAAACAATTTAAAGACATTAAATTTATTATATATATAAAAAAAAAGCAGATTCCTGAAAATTAAGGGTTCTTTTTCTCTTACATACATAAAGGTTCGCTGAATAAATGAGCAAGAATGAGAAGCTGATGGTGGCTTTAAGAAGACACATTTAATACATTAACATATATGAAAAATCTAGTAACAGTTGTCATTTTGCCAAAGCAAAGCACACGCTCTATTGCCTAACAGTAGAAAGGCGGTGGCTGTGCAGCAACATTCAACCCTCTGCTACCAGCAGTGCAGCTGACTTCTCTGTGCTGTTCTTGCAGAGTCCGGGGGTGGCTTTACTTTTTGTTTCTGGGGGAAAAACTAAAAGAGCACCTCACAGAAACAAGAAAGAATTTAGGATTTCTGCTAAAGAATGCCAACTCTGCCCCTGAGGTGAGGAATTCTATGGCAATGGTAGACAGGAGAAATTATATAGGTGACACTGTTAAAGTAGGTTGCCCTTTAATTGTCTGCTGTAGGCAAATATTATCATCTTTTTCCATTCTTCATTCTGCTTCTCCCCTGCAAACCTGATGCTTGTGTAAAGTTTCATTTTTCAACTATTAAGAAGCTGGTAATGTTATAGAAACCTTGCATCTGATAGAGCAATGCCAAATTAACAGCCTAACAACTGATCAAATTTATTTCTATGTAAAGGGAGAAAATCTACTTCGATATCAGTGACACCGCATTAGGTTAAACTTGGAAAAGATCAGAGTCACACTCAGGCTTACTGTTGAGGATAAAGCCTTTTCCTTTCCTGTTCATTCATCTTCAGACTGAGGCTGTATTAATTTTTGAGAACCATAGAGCATGAAGACAAGAATACATGTGAAATTCCACCAGTTTGATTGAAAGGTGAATTTTAAGCCAATGCAGTCAAGCAACAGCAAGATAAAAGACATTTCTAGAAACATATTTCTAAGACGTTTAGATGGATTTAAGAGTGGTTCGCACTGATTTAGCTTACAAGGCAATCAGTTTGCACACCTGTTACAAAGGTTTGTCCTCAGCCAGAGGTTACTGTCCTTCAGCTGGGATGCAAGAATTAACTCAGCTGCCCACACACAGTCCTTTAAGCACAAAGGGGCAACAGCTTTGCACAGAAGTTAGGTCAGTTGACATAGCTTGCAGTAATCCATTTTTCCTCTGAAATACAAATATCTATGCAGGCTTTGGGGCTGGTTGACCAAATCAAATATAATTCAATAAATTGAATTAAGTTTAAGCTGAGGGGAGGCCTGATGGTGGCTGCTGCTCCTCACAGGAAGCTCTGTGTGACAGCGACAGGGCCTGAGGGAACAGCATGGAGCTGTGTCAGGGGAGGGCAGCTGGGGGTGAGGGAAAGGGTCTGCACCACAGGGCGGTGGGCATGGAACGGGCTGCACAGGGCACACTCTCAGACATATGGTCTGGTTGATGGGTGGTCCAGTGTGGAGCTTTGAGTTAGCCTCAATGATCCTTGTGGGTCTTTTCCAACTCAGGGTACTCTACAGTTCCTATGTGGGAGCATTGGACAACTTGTAGATATGGTCTTGCAAGCCCTGAGTATGATGGACCCCCATGCTCCCATTAACGTGCAGCCTGATACTTCTCCAGGCCTCAGAGGGAAGTCTTGGCAGGGTCGTACTTTCAGTGCACACTTACAACTCCTTCCCTACAGCTACATTTTCCCCATTTTGTGCTTAACGTTAGAGCTTCACTTACACATTGAGTTTCAGCATGTGGGAATATCTTGTTCATCATATATCCCAGCATTTGGTTCCCTGATGTTTTTCTTCAAGCTCCTCCTTTTCAGCTTGTAACTGCTGGAGATCAGCATTATTTCACATCCTCATTCTGGCCTCCAATTTTCTCATCACAGCAACATTTTCAGTGTAGCACTGTCCAGGAACAGCTGCCAATATTCCTTCAGGAGCCTCTTTTCTTACAGTCTGGCTTCCAGGTGGCTGCAGGTGTGTTCCAGATCCTCAATTTCTATGTGTCGGTGCTGATAGATGGCCACAAAGTTCCTGGGGGTTCCCAGCATTCAGGTGTGCTTCTCATGTGAGATTACCTGCTAGGCAGGGCCCTCTGTAGTTCACAGTAGCCATAAGAACATAAAAAATAAAGATAGTTTTAGATAAGGATTTCCAGGAAGCACAGTCCCCCTTTATTTAAATTTCAGGGAACTCAGTCCCTGCAGTGGCACAGAGCTATAGCACTAAGTCAGTCTGGCTTTTTCTGCAAGGCCTTCCCTGTTCCTGGCTGTCAGATATTTGAGGAAACCCTCTGTAAAGCACAACCAGCCCTGTTACATCATGAGGTATGCTGGCTAGAGCTGATATCCATACAGGGACCCCAGTCTTGTGCTTGCAGCTGGGTGCTTGCAGCTGGTCTCCACGGGAGCAGACAGGCTTTTAGGATCATCTTTTCCTTGTGAGTGGTCAGCTTGCTAGTCAGCCTGAAGTCCTGAAAACTAAAGCAGTGTCTGTTAAGTAAGAATGAGTTTAATAAAACTGTCTTGGAACAAATTTATAAAAATGAAAAGGAAACTATCTCTCTGCTAACTGCATCCTGGCTTGGCTCCAATTGCTGTTCCCTTTATTTCATCCAGCTGTAAGTGCTCTCAGGACCTGTTGCAGCTCCAAGAGCTGCAGCCAGAGCCTTAAGAGTCTGGAGGTCCTGAGCTGTTATGTTGAACTCAAACACCATAATGGCTTGCCAGCTTCTCAAGCAAGGCACAAAATAGAATACTGACATGGGGATGCTCCCATTCCTACAGACCTATTCTCTCTTTGTGGGTTGTCCAGGCACAATCACTCCTTAAGGGGTTACTTGCAATTGGTAAGCTCAGTCTGTAATTTAGAGAGTAATTTAAAACAGGCAGCCTGTGGGATTGCTATCTCCTACACTCTGTCTTCATAAATGTTGATATCCCCTGGCCACAGATATCATTATTCATGTGGCTGATGAACATCAGGCTTTCCTGAAACTGGAACATAGAAAAACAATCAGAGTAGTCCTCATTTTGCCCAAAAGCAGCCCATGTTCTTACTGTGAATGAGAAGTTTATGGTATATGAGCAGCATGAGCAACTAGCTCAGGCTAAACATCTCCTCAGAGTATTTTGTCCATGAGCCAGCACAGCACAGTGTCCAATGCACAACAGTGCAAGTGCAAAGGAAGCATCTTGTAACACACAATCTTCCTCTGGGGAGAGGGGGAGAGGGAGTGGGACTGCTCTTTTTGGCAGCAACCTACATTTAGATCTGCTTAACCACCTACATTGTGCTTACAGTCTTACAAACCTAAAGCTACTTCTTTTCTATGCAAGTACATACAAAATCTACTCCTTTATGCAAGCACATAAAATGAAAATCTTATGCTGGGCAAACAAAGAATGTGACTAGAGAGAAACAAACAGCAGGGGTTGAGGGGCAAGATTCTAACCCACCTACCCAAATCCTAGAATCATAGAATCACCAAAGTTGGATAAAATCTCCAAGATCATCTGGTCCAACTGTCTACCTACCACCAATATTTCCCCACTAAACCATGTCCCTTAGTACCACATCTAAATATTTACTGAACACCTTCACGGATGGTGACACCACCATCTCCCTGGGCAGCATGTTCCAGTGCCTCACCACTGTTTTGGAGAATAAATTCTCCCTGTTATCCAATCTGAACCTCCTCTAGTGCAAATTGAGGCTATTCCCTCTCATCCTAACACTGTAACATAGGAGAAGAGGCCAACCCCACCTCACTATAACCTCCTTTCAGGTGATTGTAGAGAGCAATAAGGTCTCCCCTGAGCCTCCTCTTCTTCAGATTGAACAATCTCAGTTCCCTCAGCTGTTTCCTATAAGACTTTTGTGCTCCAGATTCCTCACCATCTTTGTTGCTCTTCTCTGGCCATGCTCCAGGGCTTCACTGCCTTTTTTGTAGTGAGGGGCCTCAATGTCTTTCTTATGGTCCTGTTGTGCTGGCCTTGAACATCTTCACTGCTGAGTCCAGGGAGTTGTGGCATGTCATCACTAAAGGTCTGCAAATATTTAGCATGCATACAGGTTAGACATCCATTTATGTTCTATACCAAATGTTGAGTAGGGCAATTTCATATCTCTTTTGAGGCTCACCTTCTCTCTGCCACACCAGGACATCACATTAATGTGCAACACATCAGAGAGCTGCATAACAACCATGGTCTCCCATGGCCTGCTCCATATGCAGTTAGAAGAAAGATTCAAATGTGCTTCATATGACAGACTTGTAAACTCACGCATGGCAGTGATTACAACATTTAGTAAAGTATAGGCATGATCTCCTTTACCTGACTTCACTAGTTTTGTTTGCTTTCAGTGAAGACAGTGAGGACTTTCTCATGGTGATGTTCCTTATCTCCATTACAGGATTTGATAAGGAGCAAATGGTAAATGTCCCTTGCATCTTTACTTACCTACCAGCTGAAACTTAGCTTGATACTTTTAGACTTCTACTTTTAAAAGCATGTTGCTTGACTGTTTCAGCAATTTAGATAAGCTGGAAAATGCAGCAAGGACACACACCAGCCTTCTGGTAATGAATTTGTTTCAAGATGCTTGATGATATATGGAAAGCAGCAGCTAAATCTAGCAATGACATATGCTGAAAGCTGCTGCTAGTGATGAAGACCTGCACTCGCGACTGTATATCAAGTTTAAAAGTAGGCCAGAGATGTGCTGGGGAGCCAGTGAGTAAAACGTCAGCATTTTACTTTAAGACCATGATTTGAGTGGAAGATGTTGCCTTAATAAAATATGCTTTGTACCTACTCTTAGTAAATCACAGAGCAATTGACGGTCTATATAGGCAAGGAAGGCTGAAGCTCAGCTTGCAAGGAATTACTTGTCACTACAGATTTGAGGTTATTGGCAGACAGCCCATGTTGCCATTTAGTCCTCATAGCAAACATGTTATAAAAAATATTTTCCATATAGACAGACACACTGTAGCCACTGAGACTCCTGAGAGCTGCCATAGAAGCCCTACTACCCTCCAGATGCTCTGGTTTGATTTCCAGGTAACATAAATCAAAACAGAAATTGCAGTTTCATCTTTGCCAAAAAATTATTAGGTGTCTACACAGCAAATAACAAAGAGCAGGGGAATAGTTCACAAGGAATGAGGTTAAGCACTTTGCTGTTTCTTCTCCCATGAGCTACAAACTTGCCCTCCTCTTGGTGGAACAGGAGCATTTCTGACAAAATGCCACACTTGGATCTCTCTAGGCCCTTATGCTTTTGTCACAATACCTGCATCCCAGCCTGAGCACAGGGACTAGGCAAAAGCGTGGAATTACATAATTAAGATTTAGTACTGCCATCTTAAAGCCCATTAAATCTTTGTAATAACCAGTGACCTGTCCCATTCCCAGAATGGCATCTTTGTTCCTTATGGCTGCTCTTGCATGTATTGGTCTACATCTAAGAAATCATATGTTTAGAAAAAGCAGACAAACTGGGAAGGTAAGTGCACTTTGACAAAACTCCTTTACCCACAGTAGGCCTGGAAGTAAAAAATAAGTAAACACAAATGCAGTCTATGTATAAGAAACACGTAAACACTAAGGAGCCTGAATAGCAGTGAGTGAAGTCCATCTATCCTCAAATCCATCACTGGTTGTGAACTGCTGATTCTCCTTTTATTTTTTATTTTTTATTTTATTTTATTTTTTTTTTTTTCAAGCAATGTGTAGAGATGGCCTAAATCATTGGGCCAAACAGGCACAAGGATGGGGTGATCGTTTGCGTGACTGGCCCTTCCATGGCAATTGATCTGTCAAAGTCAAGAAGTAAGACAGCCAGGAGGCACAACTCTGTTGCTTCTCACACTCCTGGAATTTGCAGAGAATAGGGATTATGGAGTCTTTGTCAGAATAATATCTTCAGCTGTAATGGGGGAAATGGTAGTCAGAAATTTTCGATACCTGTGACATTTGCTTATACATGACTGCCATGTATCTTCTTGTCCTTCTCCCTTTTGGATTTCAGATAAGAATATCCTCATATTTAAATGCCTAAAATAAACAAAAAGCTTCCCAGGGGAAAAAAAAATCCATGCATCAATTTACTCATTAATAAATCTTCTTTACCTTTCTTCTCAAAGAGTGGGATTTTTCTACGACCTACACAGATATGCTCACCTACAAGATATTTTTAGCAATGTATTGTTACTGCATGTTAGTCTCACTTTAGAGAGTCCCTTAGGCTATTGCTTTTCTGTAGGATCAAAAAATAGAATTGCACCAATTTCTGGGTGACTAATTGATGCAAATTATACTGAAGTAGCTGGTGATTTTCCTGCTTTAAATTAGCACCCATTTCATTGCAAAAGCGATTTTTTAAAAGGGAAGAACTAAGTAAAAAAGCACTGTTTATTGTATTTTTGTCTAGACTGAGTCCACTATTGCCTTAACTTTTTCTTTTAAATTCAAAAATTTGAAGACCCTTGCTATACACTCACTGTGCCATTGTCTAGTTGGATCCTGTTTGAAACTGCAAGTGAACATTGCAAGCTGCAATGACTATGGTGGTGTCTGTACTCAGGATGGAGGATAGGAGGGGAAAAAGGAAGTAGACAAAGCATTATATTACAGAAGGCAAACATTTCAGCAGTCAGCTCTAAAACTAATCTGAACTGCCTTCTCTGCTTCTGTTTTTTCATGTGTCATCAGAAAGAGATCTAGAAAATTTTGTTTTATCTTGAAAAATTCTCTTCACTCTTTGCTTACCCAAAGACTTTTCCTTTGAAGTTTATATACTGCATGCCAATCTTCTAATCTAATGTTAACAGGAGAAAAAAACTAATCCTATAAAAACAGATAATCTCATAGCTGTAACTTTCTTCTTCATCAAACCCTTATTGTCCCACTTACTCTATTAGTTCTTTAATCTCAGTAATAGACTCATGCCAAAGATAAAATTTTAAGAGCTTTGGAGCAGGGATCACAGTATTTTCCTGGAGCTAGGACATGATTACAACATTCAAAGTTGTGATACATTAATAAAAATAAATTAATCTTATATAACACAAGAAATATCTTGAAACATCTCTATTAACTCCACTGGGATTATATGAACTGCTCAAATGCTTAGAAAAGTATTGTGCTGTAATTTATGCTACTGCGCTAAGGAGACTAGACCTGGTAGCAGCCTGCTTATCTATCTGTGAATAGGTCAAGGATTAAATATTATCAGTGTATTAATAGACTTGCCTGGAGAGAACAAGAAGAGTAAATGCATCATCAGTAAAGGCAACTCTCTTAGAATAAAAAAATGTTGAATTTCTAAAGCCTATTGCAAAGTATGTTGAGTACTCTCAGCTCTCAGCATTGCATACCTCTGGAAAAAAAGAAGCATAGATCTCCAGAGACTCCTCAGGTGAAATTACAGTGTGAGTTGAGAAAACAAGGAGACCACGAGAAGCCCATTCTGCAGATGAGTCTGCAGGCAGTGGGGCTGAAGCATCTTCGTTCACTGGGAGGGTAGCAGTGAGTGCCCATGTGACTAGAAAGGCAAAAGGGAGGGTAAGATAGAAGTCAGTGCCAGAGTCTATTTGCTTCTGGGATGTTTTTGGGTTTTGGTTGTGAGAAATTAAACAGGGAAGCTCAGGGAAGGCCATGTGGGAGGATTTCCACCAAAACTGCATGGCCATTGATATCTCTGTGGCTTAAGAAATGATTTATATTGTACTATTTAGCCTTCCATGCTTTGCCACGCAAGAATGAAGGCAGCTCCAGCAAGTCACTGCCTGGTATCTGCTGACTGCACAGCAGAGCACACATGGTTAACACCTGCAACCACCCTTGTTTGCATTCCAGATCCTAGGGGATGACTATGGTCAAAGCTTACTAAAGTTGCTGCTTTGTTTACTCCCCTTTTATGTGTGACAACAAACTCCGCTTTCTTTTACAACTATATCATAAATTGGTTAATTGCTGCAATCAGCTAAACATGGAGAGTAGGGGGATGGGTTAAGATTCAGGCGTGCTGATCAGACACATGGCATTATATCTATCTGCACAAATCCTCATGTCTTGCTCACCAGGTACAAATAGGTATTTGGAAGCTAAGCTTTATTCCACACAGAAAAAATACTTGTTTTACCTGAATAGTGTCGCTTAATGCTGACGCCAGAAAGTCAGAAACCTGCGCATCAGCAGGTTTCTTTTGTAATCTCTTGAGGTTCTACTTCAGCTGTTCTCTGCCCAGCTTGAATGTCTATTTGTCTCATCACAAATGATTGCCGATTTACTGTCAAGGGTAAAATTACCTACTCTAAATCTCTGGTAATTACCTCACTTACAAAAAATGATGATGAAAAAGGCTAGTTGGGTTGTTGAGGTTTTTTGGTTTTTTTTGTTCCTCCAGGATTTTACCGGGTTAATATCCCTCCATCCTAAATTGAGGATAAGGCAAATTATATCAAATAAAAAGGCAAATTATATCAAATAAAGCTGCATTAGTATAATGCTAAGAATTTGAACTGAGGTTGTGAAAGGGAAGAAATTCATTGGTAAATCTGGAATTCCCACCTAGCAGCCTTTCCTTACCACATTCTGTAAGAATAGAGACTTTGCACAATAAAAATACACTGCCCATAGACTGGAGACCCATGAGATATATCAGTACAAGAATACTGAAGTGTCATGGCCTATTCTTAAATCCTGAAATAATTCAGGTTCATGTCTAGTAGCACTCTGCCAGACAATGTTCACTCCTGATCCAGAAGCAGCACAGAGCTGTGGCTACTCCCATTCAGCAGCATGGACATGGCCACTCAACCCATGGGAGAAGAAAATGCAGCAGCATGGGAGCAGGTGTTGCTACTTTACATCCCTCAGTGTGAAAGAACTTGCTCCTGTCTGCTTTACTTTCTAGAATAAACATATCTATTTAATATTGTCCAAGACAATACTTCATTTTTTTGCACCAAATTTCACTTTCCTCCCTTCTGTCCTTTTTTGCTCTGGATCGAGTCACATCTTCAGTGCGCTCTTCTATTCTCCTTGTTAGGTGTTAGGTTAAGAAACTTAACCGAGTCTAACTGTGCTCAGATCAAGCACAGTTCCTCAAGGGAAAAGTACAATCTAAATAAAATTAAATGTAGGATTATGATGAAGGATTTAATTAACACAGTCAACTAACACAAGTCTTCCTGCATGGAATGAGAAAATTCCCATGGAAAATTCTGATTAAGTTAGTCCTTTTATCATGGATGAACATACAGATGACCTATAGCAGTTGCTTTTTGTATGACAGCCCCTGCCTGTCAGCTGCTTTCTGTAGCACAACATTTCAGTTACATAAAAATACAGTGATAACACCTAAAATTGATGCCAGTCCCAGAGTTATTCAGAGGATTGGCCATGTATATCTCTGCGAACTGTGAACTGTGAACTGACTGAATTAGGAAATACCATGAGTACACGTGTTCATAGAGCAAGTCTGTTCAAAAGGATTAAAGGGAGGAGAAAGCCAGGTAAACATTCTTTTATGAAAACTTATAAAGGTATCAAAGGGGGATGCGGTTGTTTTTGTGCTCCTTTTGTTTAAACAAAATGCATTTGGCATCTATATTGCATGAGCTGGTTTGTTTGACGGTCGTCTGCCATATGGTCTTTTTTTTCCTGACTGCAGATCCATGTTCTCTGAGCAGCATAAATCAGAATGACAGGTAAAGTAACAAGACCTTTGTCAAAAATATATGCACTGATAGTGTTTTAAGATGTAGTGTGTGCACTTTGTGGTTTGAAGAGAGACAAATTCATTTCCACCCTTTTCATTGCATTTCTGTGCTCCATCCCAGCGTGGCAAACACTATTCTGCATCCAGGTCCAGGTTTCAGGTTTTTCACTCCCTTTCCTTCCAAAAGTTCTTTTAGACGCATTTCCAAATCCTCAATTTTACTCCACATGAAAAAAGACTGTGTAGCGCTCACCAAAATCACATTCCTTCCTTCCCAGGTGAGGTTGGTTGGTTGGCTGTTTTTATCTGTGCCATTTCCCTCAAAATAAGCCAATTTTGCTATTGTAGCCATTCCTCCTTAAGACAACAGCTTAAAATATTTACCTTAATGAAATCTGAACACCTGCCTTCAAGAACCTCAGTTCTTTATCTGAAGGAGATGCCCTTCAGTCAGACCAACGGGAATTGTTGTGTTTCTGGTCATTTTTATCATCCAGATTCTCCCTTAAATAAAATGCTCTTCATCAGTATATCACCAGGTCTTGAGAAGGCTTACAAAAGGCCTCTGAAAAGAAACTAGAGCACAACATCTGGAGGCTGCAGGGTCTGTTGTGCCCAGTCTCCTCCCTGGGCTGGAGGCAGCTGTGCAATGTGCTGACTCAGACCCACCGTGCTTTCAAACGAGTAAAATATGACTAAAAAGTGCTAAAGTCAGTGTTCATCTATAATTAAAATTCGCCAGCTATATCTAAATGAGTTCAAAATACTGTTTCCACAAAATTCTATTTCTATAAATTGTGAATTTTTTTCCAGCCAAAGAATGGTTTTAATAAATCTTTTAATAAAAGGATAAAATTATTTGTCACAGTATTTCTTACAAAAGAAAATGATTAAATTGCTTCAGTACCTGACCTGATGCTTTTGACTTCTGAGAAGTTCTTCCTGCACATCAGCCCCTTGCATGATTTCCCTGTTGTATATAGACCATGGGGACCAATCTTCTAAGCCCAGCACAGCTCCATCGCAATAAAAACTCTTCCCAACAGCCACCATGCTCGTAGGGCTACACAGTGACAGTGACAGCACAGCACAGAAGGTTTGCTCCATGGGCTGTACATAAGCATCAGTGCAGCAATCAAAGACCAGATTTCAAGCTGAGAAATGTTTCTGGGGAGGTTCCAAAGAGGCTGCTGGCTACTATGCAAGTCAACAAATAGGCCTCAACGGTGTGACTGTCCTGGCCAGATGGTTTGCTGGGCATGTTCTGTAAAACTATTGGACTTCCTATTGACCTCCAGCAATACAAATCATTTTCTCTGTTTCATCGTATTTACCATGTGCTAAATAGCATCAAAAGCACCAAAATGATTACAGAGGGAATCTCTGCACTATTGGTGTCACTTTATCACAGTTGGATGAAAATCCCAATGTAATCGTTTTCTTATGTGTCCCTGAATCTATGTTAAGAGTATGGCTTTGGAGGAATAAAAATTATAATTTTGTTTTCTTTCAAGTGTGACAGACTTTTCTATAATTGTTCTTACTGCTTTTACTGACCCAAAACTCAGGCCAGAGAAAAATATCAAGAGACTGGCCCATATGGTAAACATTTGCAGTTATACTAGACATTACATGGATGGATGAGCAGATGACAAAAGGATAGCTGCAGATCCTGATGCTGAAGAAGGCATAAAGCATGCCCTCTGAGTAGAGAGGAGGGAGAAACACTACAACATGGGTGACTCGGGAGTGGGAAGCAAGGGCTGAAATCGGACTTTCTCATCTATCTTTTGCTGTTTTGATGAAGAAGAGGGATCTAAGGGAGTAAGGGAGTGTATGTGCAAGGAGGCAGGGCATCTGCACGGAAGGGCCAGATCCTAGCTCTGCCTCCCAGGCAGCAAGTCTCCCTCCCCATGTAGCAAGCCAGTAGGTTTTGAAGACACAAAAATGCCAGTTGTGAGATACCCACCCATTCTTATGATTATTATGCTTATATGATGCTTATATGATGGCTTGTAAAAATAACATAATGGAATAACGAACTCCCCTCTCCCATCACCTTTGTTTTTCTGATGTTAAATCATATGGTGAGTTGTGGCAGTGCACAATTTACCCTTTTAGGATATGAGTCACAATCAAAGTAATTCAGTCCCTGAGCCCTGGTTACAGTGGGACCATTGCAGTGCTTGGCACCCAGCCCATGACTGTCGATGCATCTGAATCTCCCACATGTGCTTCCTCTATAAAACTACGTGTTTCTACACTCCTTCCAGAGGTCATATATTATTTACATCATCAGTATTGCAAACATACCAGAAGTGCACTACGGTTTTCTCTGGAGTTCAGCTGGCTTTTCATGTTCCCCAAGCCTTAAAGTACATTAAACATCCCTGCTTTGTCTTCTATCTCCACTTTATCGATTACACAGCCTCTTTATACAGAGCAGTTCTCCTGCAAGCAGCTGAAGATTTGTTTATTCACATAATGCAGGACAGCTTGTAAGCTAATAATTATGATTTTTTAAAAGCAGTTGTAATGGCGGTGAAAAACAACAGAAGGGACTGTGTAGCAGTATTTCCTCCTCTGAGCATTTGGGTGGGCCCACCTAGAAGTGAAGAACCGATAAAAAAGGTGTGATCACAGGGAAGGGAAGCTGAAACTGACTGTGCAGTTATGGCAGCTGGTAGGGGAAGTAGGGAGGAGGAAGAGGAGAAGGAGGAAGGCTGACTTACAGTATTCCCGCCTTCATATTTGGGCTGCAAACTGACCCTCCTGCAGCCACCTGGAGCCCTGGGAAATCATTTGCGTGTCTTTCTAAGTCTTTGCTCTCAGTTGTGTCCTTTGTTGCTTCAGATATTGATCTGCTTTCAAGCTATGCTGGGCAAACATAAGTGGAAAAATATCGTTTGGGAGAAGAGTGGAATATTGCAGAAAGTAACATTTCTAGAGAGCGCATTAGAAACAGATGTTCCACTCAAAAGTATTTGTGGTCAGGGACTATGCCGAGAAACTAACTGCTATAAAGGGAAAAGCACGGAATTGCAGCACAATGGATACAAGAGGGGGGGCGGGAGGCGAAAGGGGAGGGGAAGGAAAAAAAAGAAGATTGAATAAGGATATATTGGGTGTCTTGCAATGACAGCTGTAATTGCAAGTTAGTTTCCAAATCAGAAAAGGGCTGTATCCAGCTCCCATCTCTTCCACAAATGTGCAGCTGGACTTTGACCAAACCACGCAAGCTTCTGCTCAGTGTTGACTAAGAACTTTAGGGCATTGCCACAGTAAGGGGTTTATTTTCCTCTCTCACTGTGCCTTAGTCATAGGGGTGGAGGCAGCCCAGGCATGGTCAGCTCTGGGGTGGTTGGCAGAGTTGGACAGAGCCATTTCTGCAGGGCACTGTACAGGGCACAAGAAGGAGGAGGAATGCACTTCTCAGTCCCTAAAGTTCCTTCCCAGACCATCAGACTCTTCCCAACTTGAGGACTCCTCGCAAATGGAGATTGGGCTGCTTCTCTGCCATTTTGAGGAGCTATAGGGGATGAATTCACTGATAGGCTCAGGTCACCTGCATAGCATGGTGATATAAGAGATGGAAAAGCATACAAATAGAAATGTACAAATACAGCAGCCAAAAATGGTAATGGCAAAAGAGCACAATGGAATAACAGCCATGCTGTCCTCATACAGATGTTCACCTGGCTCAATCCCCTGAGTGTGGTGAAGTAAAGCCTATGAGAAATGATGCAGACACTGAGTAGTCCCTCCCTGCTTCCAGCTTCTGGTCATCAGAGATAGAATGACTTCTGAGCAGGAGAGGGCCTCATCCTGGGCATCATTTCAAACAGAAGCCCCATCCTCTCTGAATTTACCCCCATCAGATTTTAAGTCTATCCATTATTTTGGTCTCTGTAATATCCTATGGCCGAGTTACACAACTTTGCCACATGCTGGGTGATGAAGTGCTCCTTTTTTAAACGCCCAACTGATTATTTCATTAGCCCTTATTCCTACGTTGTCAGGAATGATAATTAATCTCTTTCCTCAACTACTTATTACTATTCATGCAGTTATCAGGCTTCATCTCTCCCTCAAGCTGAAAATACTTGGCATATTTCACCTTTGCTCAGACAAAAGCCCTCCATTTAGTTAGCCTGCTTATTCCTTTATCTGGTCCACATTTGGTTCTCCAGCTGTGGTGATGAGGTCACTGCAATAATATTCTGGGTGCAGATACACTATGAATTTATAGAGATTTTTCTTGGTTGTTTTCTCCCTATTCTTCTCATAGTACTTCCTAATAATCTCTTTGACCACCACTGAGCAATGAACTGATTTTCACAGGGACTTATCAGTAATGACTCCCAAATCTCTTTCCTGAACACCAGAAGCTAATTTAAAAACTGTCAGTCCATATGTGCTGCGAGGGTGCTATTTCCCCATATGCATCACTTTGCATTTATTGACATTGAATTTCTTTGGCCATTCGATTGCCCAATCACTAAGCATTGTGAGATCCTTCTGCAAAGGTGAAAATGAGAAAATTGATGGTGAAATCTGGCCAATTTCATGTTAAGCATATTTGTAATTTCATGGGAAGCAAAGTCTATATGTGAAGCATACAACACAGAGAAAAACATACCTCTGACTGCCAGAAAGTCATGGGAAGTTCGTCTCATAGAGGATCTGATTTCTAGAAAAAAAATTTCTTCATTTAAAGATGGCTCAGAGAGGTGTAGTTTTCTAGTTCAAACGTCAAGTCTAAAAGATCTGTGATGTGAGAAAAGCTGGAGATTTTGCCATCAGGCGCTCAGCATCTGCTCATTGTCTCAGGGGGACAAACTATGCCTCTGCAATTCAGAGTGTATTGGCATCCCAGTCAGGACAGCTACATCCTGACAACACCAGGTCTGATAAGACTGAATTTGCACTTTACAGTGTGCTAACAGTCTGATGTAGGGAGCACCGTATGTTTCATGGCTGGCATCCCCTCCTATGTAGGTGGCTGCTGCTCACATACAGCATTCCCCTGAAAATAGACATTGGTGATTATTTTCATTAATAGCATTCTGTAATAGTATGTAAGCCAGCTGCACAGGCAGTCCACACCTTCAAGCAGTTCAGCTGTGTCACCAGAAGTCACTACTCACTTGCAGAAGGAGGAAAATATTCTCTCTGTGCAGCAAGAGAACTTAAGAGAACTTGTTACCACTATAACAAGTGATTCTAAGTGTTCAAGAGGCAAAGCAGACCTGACACGTGTTTGTGGGTACCAAGAAGTAACTTTAGGGCTATGGATCTCCCTTGGAAAAAGCTGGGATGGAAAAGCATGGAAAGATCTGTGAGAGATTTCATGCCACCTCCTGTCCAACTCAGGCAAAATCATATAATCATTAATGCTGGAAAAGATCTCCAAGATCATTTAATCTGACTGCCAGCCTACCCTTACCATGCCCACTGCCCATGTCCCTCAGTGCCACATCCACATGGTTCTTCAACACCTCCAGGAATGGTGATTCCACCACTTCCCTGGGCAGCCTGTGCCACTGCCTCACCACTTTTTCTGAAAAGAAATGTTTCCTAATATACAAACTGAACCTCTCCTAGTGCAAAACAGACAAGTCCAGTTGCCTTGACTTCAGGAAATTTAATTAAGCAAATGCAGAGTTGTGCTTTGCACACACAGTCTTACATGCTTATAAAATGTGACTTTCTGCAGCCAGTATCATCACAATTCTGAAATCCCATGCGGAGCTCTTTCCATGGAACTGCATACAATTATTTATCCAAGTCTTCTTCTGCCACTGCAGAATGCAAGAGCACTGCCTTCAGCAGGAACAGTAGCAGGCATATACCAGGGAAGAGAAAAAAAATGTGAATTAAATGCCACTTAATCTCACTTAATCATATTTCCATCCCTCCTTGCCCATTGAAAAAAAAAAAAATAGGAAAGAAATAAACTGCCTGAAAAGGAAAACCATTAAGTTTCAAAGTCAAGCCAACTACTATTATCTATTTCAGGACTTCCTGCCTTGCTTATCTCCTTTTAATTAACCTACTTCTGACCTGGACCGTGTGTTTGCCTGGCACACGCTGTCCTGTTTTGCAGTGGCTATCAGTTAAAAAAAGAATTTGTAGTAGTGTTTGTGATCAGTGCCACTGCTACTGCACGTTCCCTGCAGCTAAGCTGAGGGTGCACACAAGTGAGGAGAGGGAGCAGATGTGGAACCAGTGAAATGCAGTGGGGAGGGGGTGGTATTACCAAAAATACTACGCATTGAAGAGGTTGATGAAAACAAAGTGGCTGATCAGCTTTCTGTCTGCCTGTTTGCAAAGCTCAGATGTCTGGACACAATCCTGAAGCCAAAGGGAGCACAATCAGCAGTACTTCTATTTGTTCTTATCTTCTAAAGCACAGATTTGAAATCCTCTTGTGCACAGCGACAAAAAGGCCATTGCCAGGTAACAATAAACTTGCTTCCTAAACTTAGTCCATTCCTCAATTAAAAATCTGAAAATAAATCTGATAAAATTCTTGAACTCCAAATAACACCTACTGGTCCCAAATGTTTGTTGTGCAAAATGCAGCATCCCACAGAAATGTGTAGCTTGAACTGCCAAAGATTTTATCTCTGATGATTTTAGTAACAATTTGATGGTGGCCTGCACAACAAAAAGAGAGGAGTTAATCCACTTAGCCTATAAATCCCATCTTCCTGAAAGCACAGAGGATTGGGTTAAGGCAAAACTGAGCTTGAACAGTTCCCCTTCCAATGCAGTAAATTACAACAAAAATGCTGTATAAATAGAAGAGTCGAAAGGTGGAAGGAGAACTGGATTCTGATGCAAGAAAACAAACAAGAATGGGGAGGATGAAATGCCTAAATCTAGACAAAAGGTTTGCTTTAGAAATTCTTATAGAAGTAAAAACCTTGTTGGTAAACAGAGGAAGGTTTAGATAAACAAACAGATAATTTCAAAGCTGACTCCTCCCTAATTCTTTTCCTTTTTGTGTTCCAGTAATTAATAAAAATGGTGGTTATTCAGTACAGGAACTCCATAGCAATATGAACTAAACAGAGTCAACCATGGACAACTGCAGCAGTGATTCAGGAAGAGGAAAAAAAAAAGAAAAAAAAAAAAGCAGTTTAGAAAAAAGACCTCCACGGAAGGTAACTCATGACTGAAAGAAGCCTCCTGCTCCAGAAAAGAGTGATCCTGAGCAGCTTCTGAGGTGATGCTCTTGCACTGTTCCTCTTCTGTCATAGCTCTGCTGAAATACATTGTAGTCCCAAGCAGAGATTATCTGAGATTCTGTTGTCATCCTGCCTATACACATATTATCAGATGACAAATGCTGGCAAGTCTTCATCTTTTCCCTTGTGGCTGCTGAAAATGTTTTCCAGAGTTTCTCTGCCAGGTTGTACAGTACAGTGCCCCATGTCTCAGCCCGCAGTGAGGCTGGGCACGTAGCCCTGCAGGCACTCTCACAGGCCCCTATACAGTGCATCTATGAATGTATACATGTATACGCACATCTGGCCACATGGGGCAGGCACACCAAGCACTCACACAAACAAACACAATCAGCACCAGTGATCCCATAATGTCTAATACTAGAGGGATCTTTCCCCGCATCTCATTGTGTCCTATACCCCTTGGTATGCAAGATGCTTCAGAGATGGGTCAAAGGGGAAGAGTTTAAAACTAAAAGAGGGGAGATTTAGGTTAGATATTAGGGGTAAATTCTTTTCTCAAAGAGCAGTGAGGCGCTGGCACAGCTGCACAGAGAAGCTGTGGTGCCCCATCCCTGGAGGCGCTCAAGGCCAGGTTGGATGGGGCCTTGGGCAGCCTGAGCTGGTGGGGGGCAGCCCTGCCCACAGCAAGGATTGGGGTGGGTGGGTTTGGAGGTCCCTTTCAACCCAAACCAGTTTTTTCTCAGATCTGAAAGATAACAAATATAAGTTTCCAAGAGCAGGACATGGAAAATACCATACAACATCGCTAAAGCTCTTTTAATCAACTGCCTCCCTCCAGCACTGATCATTTGCTTCTCAGAGTACTCTTTTGTCTCTATCTCTCTTAGGAAGGAATTTCTGCTTATTGTCTTTTCCTGCCCCACATCAACCCCTGCCTGAAATGGGCAAAACATCTGTGAGAACTAATAAATTTGTAGTAAAAAAAAAAAGAGCTTAAAAATTACTGAGAGTGTTACATCCAAGCAGTGTGTTTAGAAACATTTCACTTCAGAAAATGACATTATTTCTCTCTCAATAAATAAATAAATAAATACATACATACATACATACATAAAATCTGAAGCATGAAAGGTTAAAAGGATTAAACAGTCCCAAAATTATGTTGAAAAAAATCTCCTTTTACTACAAAAAAAAAAAAAAAAAAAGTTGTTTCACAAAAGGATCTTTAGAAATACTTTTTTTTTGTCTCAGCATTGTGCAAGTGCTTTTCTGTTCTCTTATTCAATCGCTATTCTGAAAAAAACTAATATTCACCTCTCTCTTCCATAGCACAAATTCAAAGCAGAAGTACCTCTGCCTTCCCAGACAATACTGCACTCTTCCCTAAAAAGAATTTCTTTTACAGCTGAGTTGTCATGAGCATGGAATCTATAAATAGGCAGTGAGGAAGGTGACTTGGGACAGCTGTGAGATGTATAAAGGGCGATTTCCCTACTCCATGAGAATAGCAAAATTGGTTTCAATTTATTTCAGTTGCAAACACTCACAGCCATGAATCCAGATGTCTGTAATTTTCCAGAAAAGGAGCTGGAAAACCTCCTTCAACAACAGGGAGGCAGGACTTTTTGGAGATGGTTGTGCAGCCCTGTCTGGGGCACTCAACTGCAGATCAGAATGAAGAAGGATGAGGAGAAGAGCAGCCAGGAGCACTGATCAGTACTCCCAGCCCTTGTTCAAATCATGAGAGTTGCAGCAAAAACCCTCTGTCACAACCAGTGCCAGAATTAGCCATTTTAATAGATAACAAATGTCAAGACATGCATCTTGGAATTCCCTTCCTACAACCAGCATAAAAGGTACTTCAAGTCAAAATATAGAAAGCAGAAGGAGAGCATTGTTGCCACTGTGGTAGATATATCTTTACCACTGGGTTATTTGTGATAATTCTGTTTGAATACCCAGGTATGAGAGAAAGTGACAGATTTTTGGGGTCCTGATAAAAAAAAAAAGCTGGACATGTGCCAACTGTGTGTGCTTGCAGTCCAGAAGGCCAACAGTATTCTGGGATGCAGCAAAATAGGGGCAGCTAGCAGGGAGAGGGAGGGGATTGTGATAGGACTAGGGCGAATGTATTTAAACTAAAAGAAAGAAAATTTAGGTTAGATGTTAGGCAGAAATTATTTCCCAAGTGAGCGGTGAGGCGCTGGCACAGCTGCCCAGAGAAGCTGTGGTGCCCCATCCCTGGAGGCGCTCAAGGCCAGGTTGGATGGGGCCCTGGGCAGCCTGAGCTGGTGGGGGGCAGCCCTGCCAACAGCAGGGGTTGGGACAGTGTGGGATTTGAGGTCCCTCCAATTCAAACCATTCTGTGACTCTGTATACCTCCATGATTCTAAATCAAACCCTTCCACTTACTGTCAGCTGCAACAGGAGGTTTAATTTATATACATAAAGAGCTTCCACTCAGACATCATATCCTCACTCTAATTCCAAATAAACAACATTTAAAACTGCAGCTAACAAGACTTTATGTTAAAAGCCTGATGAGTAATCCATCACTTCACCTGTCTTCCCAAATTATGCATGTTTAGCCAAATAAAGTATTAACGTTCTACATTTTACATACAGCACTGCTGGATAAAATAATCCACTGTGACAAATGTTTCCAGAGGGAGGAAACAAAAAAAGACTTGTAAACTGTTAAGAAAGCTGATGTAATGCATAAGAAGTTCTCAGAGATTTCCCAGGCAGAAGGCTGAACACCTTGCTCATATTTTGTGAACGTATTCATGAAGTGCATGAATTACTGAATTACATTACTGGTTCATCTGTGGCAAAAAGTGGCAGTGAGGGCCTCTGAAGTGTCCTCTGCACCCTTTCCTATTACAATGGGTTTCACACCACACTGAAAGAAGTGGCCAGAGATAGGGGAGAGGAACATGGATAGAGCTGGAAATTGTGCTCCCACGAGAAGTATGGCATGGAGCTGAAATAAGCTGCCTCGTGTAACTGCGGCTTCTCACAAAAGCAGCCTGAGAATAAGCAGAACAACTGATTCAGAACAGACCAGCAGCGAGCACATTAAAAAGCAATGCCAGCTTGTGAAATATAACCAGAATAGCACTGAACGCTGTGACACAGTCAGGGAAGCAGGCTCATTACCTAACGCATATGTTTGGAAACTGTTTCAGTAGATTTTCTGGTGATAGGTACAGTTTGTTCCTCCGACTCATTTAGTGAGGTATTTTCACTGATAAAGGAAACACATAAACCGGTTGGAGCAAAATGGTGACACATTAGGCTGAAACTGTCACCAGACCTGTGAGCTCCTCCTGAAGTACTGAATTTGACAGTCTGGTTGCCCACTGAAGACCCAAAATGATCACTGACTTGAGAAGTATTTTTCAAATGCTTAGACAACATGTCTTGCACTTCTGTCGCCTTATATTTACATATGAAATCTAAAACCCTGTGAGAAACTATTTACAAGTGCCTGACAGCAAGGCACCAAGGGGAAGAGGGAGTTTGCTGAGGCTCCTTGGTCAGGCTGTGCTTTTGTAAGTCTGCCTTAGCCCTGGTTATGCCTTTTGCTTCCTGCCATGATGTAAGAGTCCATGCTCCATTGATTTTCCTCCAATGGTACCACCCATCCGTGTCCTGTCAGTAATCTCGGCCACTGTCTTGCTAAGGTATCTGCAGGCAGTGCTCAGGGTGTGCCATGCTCTGACTGCTCCTCGCTCCTCGGTGGACATGATGGACATTAACTTCTTACAGGCAAACTCTTTAGCTGATCACTAGGACCTCAGTGTTAAAAAGTCTGGTAAAACAACAATCTATGGAAAGTCAATGTACGCCTCATCCATTTTTCCAGTTTATTCTGACACTGGTTACTGTGCCAGGTCTAGTGATTTTGGAGTTCAACTTTTAGTTCCAAAGTCATCTAGAGGTTATGCTGTAGAATAAGCAGTTTCTCTTTTTGTATTTCAGTGCTTTTGATGAATTTTTCTCCATTCATTTATTCAAGCCCAGATAGGATTTCAGCATCCTGCAGCAAGTAGTTCTGCTGTTCAGGTACAGGTAGGAAAGATTACTGCTTTTCATCTGTTGTTCCTCACCTTTTGCACTAGAGGAACAATGTCTTCTGGGCAGCTATGAGAGTCTCCATTCCACTTCTCCGTACCACTCATAAATCTGTACTTATCAAAACTCAATTGGTCCCCTCCCTTCCAAGTCAGTGAGTCGCCATTGGGCTCACATTGGACAGTCCCCCCCATAAAGCAGAAGTGACAGCTCTCCCTGAGGAGCAGTGTCACGGAGCAAGGTGTGCCTTGCTCTCCTCTGCCTTGCGCACTCTGGAGCTAGTGCAGGCACTCTTTCAGACACCCAGATGTCCCAGACGCATTGCCAGAAGAAGTCAGTAGGTGGTCACCGGGTCCTTGCCCAAGGTCTACACGTTTCAATGGACAGTGATGGTGGCAGCCATTTCCCAATCAGCCCCTTCCAAAACTTCAATCTTCCTCAGACATGTTTGTTTTGACTGCTCCAAAGTTTCCTCTCCCTTTAATAGATGGCAAATACGTTAACCAGCACAAACAGGGAGCGCATACCATCGGGTGGAGGGACAAAACAGATGGCACATGAGTCACTCTCATTTGCGAAGTCAGTGATGAAAAGCATTCTTTCTTTAGCATCTTACTGGATTCTTTTTTCAGAGGACAACGGAAGAGCTTCACTTGGTTCCCGACAACATTCCAGGTGAGAAAACCATCCACTCTCAAATCTTTTCTTTGTACATCAAAATTGGTTCAGGAGAGGGCTTGGGACTGTGGCAAGCCCCACATAAAAGTGCTATTTAGCAATCACTAGCTCCCGCGGAATGATGGGTTGGAGCTGAATGATGCCTCAAAGACTCCAATTGCCGTGCTCTTACCCCTTGGCCATGAGCTCTCAGTACTCTTTTTGTATATTAAGCTTTCTTGTCAGCTTTTTCCCCCTGCTTTGCTATTTGCTTTTAATTCCCTGTGCCTTGCAGCACTAGGCATGTTCTCTGCTTTCTTTTTTCTTCTTTTTTTCCCCTCCCACCATCCTTCGTTGGGTAATGGATTTTTTATGCTAATCCACAGCACTGAAATATCATGAATGGCACAAGTAGGAGTAGAAGGCATTGGTTATGTTCTTTCCAGGAAAGATCCTCGGCCTATTGAAAATAATGATTATTTACACTGTATAAATTGGATTTCTGCCATGAACAATATTAGAAAGAAAAGGCAGTGAGCAGTATTGCTCTGCTGCTGAGTGTTCATTGTGTTAAAACAAAAATAAACATAATATCAGATAGCTACCACCTGGAAACTACATTATGTATTTGGGTGACAATACAGTCCCAATCTGCAAACACATTTGCTCATGATTACTTTTACACATTGCAAGAAATTTCCTTGGAATTCAGTGAGTGTAGCATTAATAGCTTTTACTCATGTTTGCAGATGACAGTCTTGACTGATGGGAATAAGCACAAGGTAATGATTATGAAAAAATGAGCTCAATTAATTTTCTCATAATTTGAGGAGGGGGTTTAGTTGTAAGCAAAGACATTCAATCAATTATTATTTCAGCTGTCCAAATTTAGCATTCTCTAGATAATAAAAGAACTTTCAGTTCATATCTAGCAGGGATTTGGTATTTCAGAAAAAAAAACAAAAACAAAAACAACAACAAAAACATAGAACAATCAAAAATTAAAATTTGGAATTCAAAGCAAAATTGCAGTTATTGCAAACCAAAATGCTTCACAGTGATTTTCAAATGTGATGCCTGCCAAAGTCCAGACGTGCACAGAGAGACTTTCTGATTTTGTTCTTCTTTCCTTTCTTCACTGACACTGTAAAATAGATAATATCCAAATTGTTTTCATTGAATTGCCTTCAGTGATGTTGAAATTCCCTCATCTTCAAGAAAGAAAAATGAAACAATCCCTCCTTTGTGTCACTTCTTAAGCACTGGAAAAGTTTGTCAAAGTTTCAATAGCAACCAGCAGGAGAAACACTCAAAAAATGTGAAGGAAAAGAAAGAAAAAAAAAAGCTGCCTGTGTGGGTGGAGGTGCCTGCTTAGCTCTCCTTTTACAGTCCCCACTGCAAACCAATATTTGACACTGTTAAAATGTCAAAGCAATCAACATTTGCTGGTTTTTAAGTTTACAAAAATTTCTTTGGAAAAACTATGTAGTGTCAGGGCAACATTCAGACTTTGGGGATTCCGATTCTTTGCATTGGAGCACCAATAATAATGAAGATCAGAAAACAAACAAGCAAACAAACAACAGTGCTTCCAGAATGTTCTAAGAAGTTTGAATAAAGAAAAATGCCTTTACCTGAATTTCATAAATGCAAATTGTCCAAACTCCACAGTTTGTCTTATAATGACTGCAAATGGGAGAACATTACTGACTCAAGCAGCTCTCAGTGGAGGAGGTTTGGGATGGAGAAATACTTTTTTTTTTTTTTAAAGCGATCGCTAATTCTGTGTGCCCCCATCTTTCCCCATCTCATTCCCTATTGCAGGGATCTGATTTTCACACATTGCGCAAGCTCAGACCCTTTGAATGTGTTTCATGTTCAGTCTTCCACCAGCATATTTCTTGGCACATGCAGTGTAGTGCATGGAAACCGCACTGAACGTTTGTCATGCATGCATGCAGATACCACATACCAACAGACAGAATGAAGAAAAAAAAAAAAAAACCACAAGAATTCAGTATGCTAATAAAGAAATAGTATAAATACAGTCTCAATAAATAAATAAATAAATAACCCACACCACTTCTTTATTTCTAGTGATGCAATCCAGCTCTTCATCTCCACAAAGCGGTATTTTCATGCCAACTTTGCTCTGGTAAATTGGCTTTGATCCTTGTCTGTGTTACCCTCTGGTGCACACAAATACAGTAGCTGGTTTCTATTGTGATCACAGTTCTACACTGTGAGCTGAAGGGATTCATGGCCTCTGAGGCCTGGGCTGCTGCCAGGCCACGGATCTGTTGCCAGGAGCTTTGTAAGCTCTGTGTGGCCACCTTAGTGTCCTACACTCACATCGGCAGGCTCAGGCTAGGCTCATCTCAGAACAGCACTACAACTGCTGGATCTGAAGAAGGTTTTTCCATGTGAAAATCCATGGTGCAGGAATAAAATTTTACCCGGATGGCTTACACATAGGTAACTACCAGTGCAGCTGTACCCTAAACCCACCAGGAGTCTCTGCAGGGCCCTGGCACGGACAGACAACTTTAACATACTTGTTCCAGTATATGCAACTGAGGCATTAACTTGTGATTAAGACTGAACATATTGATATCAGCTATATGATCTTTTCCCTATACCACAAAAAAAAAAAAAAAAGTGTGACCACATGGTGAACATCTGCACTGCCTCTTTTGATGACTTTTCCTTCTAGATTCTTGAATGGGAAAAACTTGGTATTCATATCATCATTTGCATTTCCTCCATATGACCTATGTATTAAGGAATCATGAGTTGCCACATTACTCATTTTTCTCCACGGAGAATGATTTTAAACCTTACCTCATCAGTAAGCATGAGAGGAATACTTGGACTCAGGCTGTTGGTAGATACAGCCTGGGACAAAGATACAGCTCAGCACGGTTGATTCATGAGCGCATCTCTGTGTTTTGCCTTCTCACTCTATCACATCCTAGCTGCCCTAAATCACCATAATTAGCCTGTGACTGGAACACCTCTTAGCCCACATCTGCATAGCATCCTTTGGTTTCCAAGTTCCTCCCATGGTTCTGAGACAGCATTTTCTTGAAAAGAAGCTCTGATTATGGACACCACCCTACTTTCCTGCTGATATCCCCTCCTGGATGAGTTTCATGTGGCCCCATGGTAACAGCTAGGCTTGTCCATACACAAATCCCCTGATCACCCTCAGCAGTGAGGTCAGAGAGGTTTAAAGTTCACGTACATTTCAGATTCAAAAGATTCATTTATTATTCAACAAATGCCTCCCATTGATAGGCTAATGCAGCATTCAGTTTACATATCCAATTCTTGTATTAGCTTTACAGTTCATTTCCAGTGCAAAATCAGGATCCATATCAAACATTTTAACTTGGAAAAAAAGTCTGTTATTATCAGGATTTATTTCATTATCTTTAGCTATGCAATGTGATGCAATAGGGAACAGATCAAGGGATTGCTGAACTTAGGACAAGACTATTACTGATTTAGACCACCTGGTAAAAATATTTGCTTCAGTCCAAGGATTGCATCCCACAGATTGCTATAAAATAATAAAAATGTACAGCCTACAGGAACACAATGAAATATAACAGCAAACTCAAGCTGTTGAATGAACAGTATAGCCAACAGCTCCCAGAATGCTTCGTTGATTAGTCAACACCAATGCAGAAAAGCTTCATGTGGATTATTTATGGTTCACATAAAGATCAGATTATTATAACATTTTCCTATTCAGTCAGAGATAATAAAACACATACTCCAAATCAATATTTATTATTTTAGTTTTCCTTCCTCCCTGCTGTTAAGGTTGACATCCTTCTCCTCCCCATTTATAGCCTGCCATTGTTAACTGAACCCCTTCACAACCTCTGAGATAAGTATCTGTAAGAGATCCATATATCACGATAGTAATAAACCAGTCCCTTGAGACACATTTAAACACAATTGAATATTGTCAAGCTCTGAAGACAAGTTGTTCCCTGAGGAGCAAAACTACTGAACCTTGATTTCCTGCTCTTCAACGTGCCCAGCTTTCCTATTCCACTCCAAACAATCCCTCTCTGCTTCCAATACCGTAAGTTCACCACATGTCCCCTAAGCCATTTTATAGTATCCTTCATATCCTTGGGACATCTTGCCTTGCAGTACATTCAGCAGCCTTCACATCTCTCAGGTTTTCTGTTGATCCCACTTGTTTCTCCTTAATGCCCATCTTGCCACTGGGGCAGGAGACAACCAACACAAGATCAAGGATGGAAATATACATCGGAGAGTTGGTCAGTCAGAAGGTGCCTGCCACCTAGACAATTAGGGGCTGCCAAAAACAACACAGAGTATTAAGTTGTCCAGACAAGTCATGAAGACAACCTCTGTCATTTGCTCACCTGATGGGCTTCGTTCAAAACTTGAATTATAAATCAGGATTGCTAAAAACACTACTTTTATGTATACAATTTCCTTGATCAAAAAGAAGGAAAAGAATATAGAAATTATTTGGAGTACAGGAAAAGTCTAAGAATTAGACATCTAAGCCAAACAAGGCTGCAGTATGCACAGTTTCTTGTACAGCTCCTATAAACAAAGTTTAGCTGCCTAAATCTTACTGATTTATACTCTTTAGGCAAATATTGAACTAATATCGTGATTCATGTCCCTAGTCATTCTCCAAAGCAGCACTGTGTTCCTTCCACTGTGTTTTAGATTTGTGCAACAGAATGTTACTGCTTGATCCAAAACATGTTTTATGACTTGCTTCCTTTTCCTCTGGAGTAGTAGCAGAGGTTTTTGGCAAGCCTGACTCCTTTTCAAAGGCTATCAGAACTAAAGCGTCAGCTTCTAATTTTTCTTTTTTCTTGGAGGAAAGTCGAAAGGTGGGAGGAGAACTCATATTATATCCCTCTGTGAGTCAAAAGTAGTGTTCTATAGGCATACTCTGGCCCTATCCTTTCTTTCACAACAGAATTTTCACCTTTGAGTTTTGGCATTCAGAAAGAAAAAGTGAGAAGATATCCTTAAAGTGACTTTGGTACCTATTGATCATTTTCCCTAGTTAACTCCATAATTTATATGCTAACAGCATGTTCAAGCCATCCATATGCCTTCTAGCCTCATGCTAGATGAGCATGAAATTTTCTTGGGACACCTCTGCACATAGCAGTGCCTCAAATCAGCCAGGGCTCCAGCTGCAGTCAGGGCTTCTGTGTGCTGAAATGCAGACTGGTTTCACCACCCAAATCCATGACAGCAACCCAGCCTGGAGAATGATGCCTTTCCACCACAGCCTCTGAACTGCAACATCTGATACACAGATAGATCTGCTTTAGCTTACCTTTTGCTTCCATTTTGGCAAGAAGAGGTGTTCTTTATCAGTCAGCGTGCCCACCGCATGGCCGTTCATCTTCATGAGGAGGTTCCTCCATGCCTTCATACAGAATTATGTTTAAATTGCCCAGAGTTCATAATCCTGCACTATCATCATTTCATTTCAGCTTTTGGGCTGGGGGATACATAGAGTATGTGCATACTCATCAGCAAAATAAGGGATGGAGGAAGAAAAAAGACTGGACCAGATCAAAGCTTGCCTGCTCTGCAGCTTTCCTCAGTAAATATCCATTATTCAGATAGAAACAGTCCTTATTTATTTGGATCTCCTATCATGGTATTAGTGTATGGCACATGTTTGGCTATTTATTTATTTGTTTGTTTGTTTGTTTGTTTATTGAGCAAACTATAAGCTGCATGCATTTGTCTGTCACTTCCTCTTTGTTAAGAAAATATGCTTACTTTACCAAGAAGAGAAAAAGAAGAAACTGCACTTTACTTGACAATGCATTTGAACAGTGAACCTCCCCCACTTCCTTACAAGGAGTTTTTAAGTAATTTTTCCAGTTACTGAAAATCCTATAAATTTCTTTCTTTACCTTTCGATACAAATAAATCCAAGCCTCATGCTCTGCAAGAACAAAATGTGAGAACACATATTGTGCAGACACATTGTACAATACTGCTAACATCTGTTGCTATAATAAAAGAGAACAGCATTTTAAGCAATAATAGAAATTATAAGAAAATGTTGAAAATGTGATTCTTTATTGATTTCATTGTAACAGGCAACCTCCCGTAACACACCTGAGATGTAAAAGGCCATTCCTTATCTTTCAGTACTGAAGTTCTGGCATTCTGAGCTCAGCAACAATCCTTACCTTCATCTCCAGACTTTCACTATCCTTTATCTGTTTTAGAAATAGATTAAATTACTATCACAGGAGTATGCCTTTTTTTTTTTTTTAGTGATAATACAGCAATGCCTCAAAGCTAGATAATGTTGCTGATGCAGGCCAGTAGCCTTTTATTCTTTTATATCAGATTTGAGGAAAAAAAACACATTTTTTTATCTATTGTATGAATAGGTTGACTATTCATACAATGGGTTTGTCAGAATAAAACAACAGCACTTTTGGATTAACAACTAAAAGATGTAAAAATTCCTCAGAGGCATCTGGTTAAGACTGATAGTGGATATTTTCCTGAATTGGGATCATATTAGAATTTGCACTGCTACTCCATTAGCTGTCACTTAAAATGCATGTTAATATGCCTAGAAAGCAAATTTGCATTCTGAATTTCTCATTCAATCTAAATTCAGAAATTGATATGTTCAGTCATTGTTTATGGAATACAATGTCCCATTGGTCTGAATTACAAATAACTGTTATAAAAATCTTTGTCCTGAGGAATTTGCAGTTTACCAAATGACTACTCTTACAAATGATGAAATAATGCAAACAACAATATTTTTTCCTATTAATTGCATTTTACCAACAAAATATCACCACGTTTCTAATGGGAACTTTCTAAATTATCATCACTACCATTCAAAAATAATGAAAATAAAACAAAAACAAACAAACAAAAAAAAAAACCCTCTGATAATCAAAGACCATCATTAACCCAGAAAGGTGAATTTTCAGAGTCAATCAGCTCTGCCTGGATTTAAGCTGACTCATTTTAGATGCCCCATTTTTCAAATGGAATGAACTCAGTTACCAAGGGATAATAGACTCTTCATTGAAAACATTCTCAAATTCTCCCACCTGGGAGCTCTCAATGAATTCATACACAGTTTGTACTTCATATATATCAGCCAATGTGCATTATTCAACAAGAACGAAAAGCAATTTTCCAATGTCTGAGAGTTAAGAAGACTTAACGTGTCAATTTTTCTAACTCAGTACTTTACAATACAATCCCACTGCTGTATAAATCACTGATAAATAATAACCTCCTTGATAGTATCTTCACCTTCTATTAACCAAAATGTTCTTAACTTTAAATTGCAAAATTAGATAAAGAACCATTGCTCTGTCATGTATTACATGCACTGTTCATCACTATTATTCAATGAAAACAACAGGATTCAACCTGTAGGCTGACTGTTAGAGAATTTTCATCAACCTCTATACTACACAATTTCAATGGGAAACAGAAGCAGATGAAGGTCTACAGATTAAGTTTATATTTAAAAGAAAATCCAGATACAACTACAACCTTATTAGGCTAATAACTTGGAAAATAAGTTACTATTTAGAAGTGTAAATCAGTGGTAAGTATCCTTTTATACTATTACTGTTTACATTTCTATTACTGTTAGTAACTCAGAATCACAGAATCACAGAATCACAGAATCACAGAATCACTAAGGTTGGAAAAGACCTATAAGATCATCCAGTCCAACCATCCACCTGTCACCAATGGTTCTCATTAAACCATATCCCTCAACACAACATCCAAACGTTCTTTGAACACCTCCAGGGTCGGTGACTCCACCACCTCCCTGGGCAGCCCATTCCAGTGCCTGACCACCCTTTCAGAGAAGTAGTATTTCCTAATACTCTACATTTATTTCACATATGCTAACTATATATAGTGTGAGTATATTTGCAACAAATTGTGCTAAAAATGCCATGTGCCAACCTAGCAAAAATAAGGCAAATAACACAGCTCTAACAACCCAAGTGCACAGTGTTTCTCAAATAGGCCTCTCAAAAAAAGCAATGGATAGTGTTTTCAGGCCTCCTCAAAGAACAGCAAATTCTTTGACTACAGAGGTGACAGAATATTTATTCACAACCTAGAGTGAGAATTATCAGCCACAGTCACTGTCTTAGAGGACAAATTATAACAATGCTTTCTAATGGTAATTTTCCCTACAGAGCTCAACTAAGTAATGGTCTACTAATAGTGATAATATGCCGAATGGCAGCACTCTTTCATCTGGCAGTTTTGGGTTTCTTTTTCAGTTTTAAAATGTATAATTCTAAAGAAAATTTGAACATCTGTAAGAAGGTATCACATAAAATTTGTCGCTTACTTGTATACACCAAAAAAAATTCTTTTGATTCCTACTCATTAATTTTTTCCTTTTTTACCAGTGAAATTATTCTGAGTTCAATCTTGCTCTTCATAATTCGTCTTTCAATTTGTGTCTCCAGCTTTGTAGCTTCTGTATTTTTTTCATCTTGGGTCACTATTAAGGCACACTGAGTCCCTGCTTTGGCAGAAAAGAGCACAACAGTATTTCATGAAAGCCACAGGCACTGTGGATGCTTATACTCGACTGTATTCTATTTGGCATAATTTATCCAGCCATTCAATGTTAAGATCAGGCACAGTAGCACACCCATTGCCAGGATTATTTCCAAACCCATGTTTCAAAGAGTAATCTCAGAGTACTCCAGCAAAATCTTTATATGGCAGAAGTTAACTAGAATCCATTCCATCCCATTTGTCACAACAAAGTTGCTAACAGTGGTAGTTGGTACCCATTGCAAATTCAGGGACTGACTCAAGAATTCCTCCAATTTTTGAAAGTTACAATGAAAGCTACTATGTTTGCCCAAGCTCAGCAAAATTCTGCTAAAATTCTGCTACCTTTGCAAGGGTTTGAAGTTCCGAGAATTCCTCTGTCTTAAAAAACAGAAATATTATTGCTCCCATAGAATACAGACAATCCATGCTTTGTACATGGAAGTTTCAAGGTGATATAAATATATACTCCATTATTCTAAGTGAATCTTTCCCTGGTTTACATTCCAGTTTTCTAGTAAACTGGCAAGAACTCAGATGGACTCAGGAAAGATCACTGTTTTTCAGCAGTGTTTATGACTGCTTTTAACCATAATCTGAGGACTGGAGGACAAGCAAAATAACATTCGCATCTGCCTCCTCATTACACAATTTCAGAACCTGAGTTCCTTGCAGTGGTTGCTGGTTAGCTTCAAGTAGAGACATGTGCCCATGCTCTAGAGAATTATGTCATACAATTTGTCCTCATAATACATCTTTGACTAAGAAGTGGAGGGGATACTCATTCAATTTTTCTCCACTGATGTATCTTGCAAACAGTATCTACAAACTGTATATGTAAATGGATGTGCTACTGCATTTCTCACAAGCTTCAGTGCTTCTGACATTACACATTTTTAAGATGGCACTAGCAGCCAGCTGTCTAGTTGGTAAATCTGTCTTGCACAACAATTTATCCTGCAAAGTTCAGATAATTGTGATACTGGAGGAATTTAAGCATCACAACCAGTTTTCTCTGTACAACTAATTCCAACATGAAGTCAATGACAGAACATAAAATGTACTTTGCTTTCATTTTCAGCACCTTTTAGATGTCTGAGTTATACTTTAAATGAACACGTGACATAAAAATGAGTAATTGTAAGGGACTTAATAAAAATTATCTTGGCAGATGTTATCAAAAACATTATTGACGCATTTAAGCATCTCATCCAAGTGGACAGCATCATAAGTGCTTCATCTCTAACTTTATCAAGCTTGACAACACGGGCATTATGCTATCTCTTCATTAGTCATTGGATAGAGCCTCAAGCTACTGTGCCAAATTCTACACACATTCCTCAGAAACATGCCTCTTGGAAACATTTTCCAATAGTAAACAGAAGATTGCAACTATCTTTGAAGTTACCAACCTAGGAATGTTTCCATGTAGCCTGTGCATTCATGCATGTTGCATGTGTTGAATCAAAAACATTTACATTGGCAGCTCCAATATTTCCAGTTATTGGGACCTAATGTTCTTGTCTATTGCAAGGGAAATGGCAGAGGGCAGGTAGTTTGCACAGCAGTGGATTCCCAAAACATCTATACAAACTGCTATGCCTTGTTCTGCTGGATTGCTTTTGATAATGATAGCAAAAAAGTGTACATGCCAAGTGATGCGTGTGTACTGCAGTGCGCTGTATGAACTGCATCCCCAGTGTTCTCCACCATGATGAAAGTTCAATTGCTACAAACATAAAGCAAGGGGGGCTGATGAGGGACAGAGAGACAGTATAACGTGGAGAAACCTGGATTGCCCAACCATTGCAAAGGGAGTACCTAGACCTGGCTGCCACAAGGGCTATCAGCAGAAGATTTCCCTGGCACAGTTCAGGGAAGGGTCCATAGGAGGTGCTATCACCAAATGTCCTTGCAGACAGAGCAAGGCACAGGAGTTTTATCAAAATGTATGTGAGAATGAGTGCAGTAGCTAGAGTCAGACTGAGCAGAGGGCTTGTGTGGTTGGAATGGTAGCAGCTAAAGGTACCAATACATATATATATATATATCACATTTATACACATTATTGGTGTATGTGCAAGTGCATGTCCATCTAGGGAACACCAATCCCAAGTCAGTGCATTTATGTTTAATTCACTAGCAAATGTCAAATGACATCTGTTGATAACTAGAACATGGGGTCTGGGAAGCAGCTAGGAAGGAGACCTAGATCGGTCAGAGGCTGGATGCCAGAGACAGAGCTTTGAGATCCAGGTAGTGGAATGACCATGGGTCTGGATAAGCTCTCAGAGAGACCGATATATGTATGCATACCAAAGAGGAAGACTGACTGCAAGCAATTGGATTGGAGCAGCAGATCCATTTCTGCAACAACAGGAATGTCTTGCTCCCCAGGTTAGCAGTCAGAAAGAAATCAATGGCAGAGAAGCAGAGGCAGGACAGAGAAGAAGATGCTGCAATGAGCTCACATCCACCCATTCCCAGTCATCAGGCTGGAGCACAGCACCCAGCAGCGCAAGGCCAAGGAGGGAGGTGAGTCAGCAAGCCTGCATGCACAGGGTCGTCCAGGTCCAGGTCACGAAGAGCACAACCTCAGCCTATGCAAGCCTTCTTGTTCCAGTTATGCCACATTCACAGATTTGCATGTATGCATAGCCCAGACTCTGGTACTGATTTCTTAATAAAATAGACCTTCACAGGTGACAACAAAGATGCAGATAGCCTAGGTCTTCAAGCTGATGTAAGAGGCTGACACAAGGAGCCAGAAAACAATTCCCCTTACAGTGTATTGAGTCAGGGTGGTTTCAGGCTGTGACAAGCAGTCTTGCTGAAAGCATTGTACCTCCACACCTCTGCAAGTTGAGACACAGGACTCTCCCAGAAGCACCACAAGCTGCAAAATGGAACCAAGGGTGGAAGAATCACTTCATTTAATAACTGACCTCCTTCCAAAACTGCAGTGTGATGGAAGGACTCTGCTTCTAACTCAAGAGCAAAGAATCATAGAATCATAGAATTCCCTGACTTACAAGGGACACAAAAGGACCATCAAGTCCAACTCCAAACTCCATAGAGGACCACCCAAAATCAAACCCTATTTCTGAGAGCACTGTCCAGACGCTCTCCAAACTCCGGCACTGGGGGGGGGCCGTGCCCACAGCCCTGTGCACCCGTTCCATGCCCACCGCCGTGTGGTGCAGCCCCTTTCCCTGAGCCCCATCTGCCCTCCCCTGACACAGCTCCATGCCGTTCCCTCGGGCCCTGTCGCTGTCACACAGAGCAGAGCTCAGCGCTGCCCCTCCGCTCCCTGTGAGGAGCTGCAGCCGCCATCAGGCCTCCCCTCAGCTCCTCTGCTCTGCGCTGAGCACAGCGAGGGGCCTCAGCCTCTCCTAAATCTCTCAGATTGTGACAGCCCTGACCTCTGTATTAGAGCACATTACAATGTTCAACGCACATCTAAGCAACCTCAAGTCTAGGCATTAAAAAAAACATTAAACTGTACAAATATAATGAAAGATGTTAGGCTTTGAACTTCCAATTACAAGCACTCAGGAGACAACAGAGCTGTGCAAGAAACATGCAATTTGTAATTGATTTGATTTATTAGCTTCTTTTTCTGCTCTATGAATATCTACAGACCTGCTGCAACTGTTCCATGCTTTTTTTTTTTTTATTCAAATGAGTTTGATTAACGCTGTTCCAAATTTTTGACAAAGTGAATTGATCATAAACAATCAAAATCTGAGTTGTGCCACTTAGCTGCAATTTGTTGGGGAATAATAAATCGTTTAACAGACCAGCAAAGCACTTACACGTAGAGGTTGATTTCTACATCTATTTGTCTTTGCAGCTTGGAAATTGACTCTCGCCCAATATTCACTCCAGTCTAACCATTGTTTGTATAGGCACAGCACGCAGACTAGTACTGAAATTTGTAACCGTGTTCGCTCAGGCTGAATTCATTTAAAAACTCAGCGGCTGCTTGTGTACTTTTAATTGCATACTAAGAACTGGTAATGCAAGCAACAGAACAAAATCCAAAGAGAGAAGTCAGGCAAGTCATAAAAATTACTCTCCTTGTTCCAGCTCCAACAGACTAGATCAGGGCTGGCCCTAAGGGGATAAAAAATAAAAAGAATAGAAAAAGAAAAACAGAAAAACTGTTCTCACTTATCCAACTTTTGAAGTCCCGTCCAGTGAAGCTTCTTTGCTTCACTCCCACTTTGTGCAGACCACTACTGAGTAAGAACCATTTTCTTCCTCCAGAAAATGAGAATACTCCCCTTGAAGAGCACTTGAAGGATGGCAGGGGGAAGTACTGCAGCAGAGAAATTCACTGTGTCCCTTTTTATTCCTGGAGACCTGCTGCAGAGGAGAAGAGCAGTCAGGCTCCTTTACATATAATATTCCCCTTTCCTTCTGTCCTGTGTCAAATGGAAGCTGAAAGGGGAATTTTTTTCCCTTAGGGTTCCTTAGGGTACCTGCTTCTTGTGTTCTATAGGGTCAGGATAGGCAGAGGATTTCTGTCCTAACATAGCAGAAGCAAAGAGAGACAGGTTCCCAGGTCTCCTCTCTACCTTAGGGTAGAGAGATAAATGGTCACTTACATCCAAATACAAAACTTCCTATTTGAATTAGCTTTTTCCAATCCCAGCTTATCTCCCCAAAACGGTCTTCATTTTTAAAATCAATTTCTACCCGATCAGACAGCTAAAATAGCTTCTTACAGTAGGTGTCTCTAGTCAATGACTGATTTGCATTAAGAAAGATATGACAGCCAAGTGTGAGCAGGAAAGAATGATAGTTTAATTTTAGAAAAACTCCACATTCATCTGAGAAATGATTACTAAGCACTGTGTATATTCATACATAAATTATTTCTAAAAATGTGCACAGATATTGAAATGCTAAATATTTTCTTGCAGCAGGAGCAGGAAAGCTCTGATCAGACACCCTGCATGGCTTAGGAAATCCTGGGGCAGTGGCCTGTGTGGGATGTGGGATGGAAGCAGTCATTGAGAGGAGGTTCCTTTGCTCAGGATGCATAGACACAGCGCCATCCTCTCGTTTGGGAGCAGCAAGCAGAAGTGATTATGGAAATAAATATTCACACTCCCAAGCAGGCAGGCTGTAACTTCTGCAGTGCCAAAAGTAGCTTCAGGGAGCACGGCATGGCCATCACGGGGATGTGCCAGAGTGCCAGGTGCCAGCTCCTGAAATATGCCCCACAGCTTGTCTGCAAAGCTCTGTCATCTCTATCCAGAAAAAGACTAATAGTGGGCTGAGGTTGGCACTGACATAACATTTGCTGAAATAAGGATTTGGATTCATTGCTGAGGTTTGGCTTTATTTTCTACAGGTATCTTTATTTTCCTAGGGAAAGTTCTTTTAACTGTCTTTTCATGGTTCAAGATGGGAAAAAGGAACCTGAGATGTCCACACCCTGCCAGGGCCAGTGTGCAAGCACAGGGCTTGGGTTCAGAGGTGCCAAGGACCTGACTGCGCACTAAATTGGAAGCTCAGAGCCATGAGTGAAGAGGGAGAACAAGTCCAGAGGTGTGTGAAGAAGCAGAAAGATGTTAAGGTCAAAGCAAGACCATTAGAGCATATATTTTTTTATGTATCTCATTTTTCTGTGTCAAGAGGAGGATGTGTACATGCTGTTTATCCCACCATAACACACTCTGGATAATCAGACATCAGTCACTGGCTGTTACTTGTATTATATTAGCTAAATTTTACAGAAACTTTCCTCCAAGTAGGGAATAACTCCATACATCACTGCTCAGATTTGACAGAAACATTAAAGGCAACATGTACTTGGATATATTGGTCCCAATTAATAAGAAGCAGAGGTCAGAAGATGTAAGCAATTGTTAAGATTATTGCTTATGAAAAAGTTAATTTTATGGCCTTGTAATGAAGATGTTACCATCTTACATGAAGATCTGTCTCAAACAGTCTAAACTTGTGTTATCTGACATTTTAATTAGCTCATCTCATTGCCTTGGAAACATCCTGTCTTCATGCATTATAAGTCCTGGAGCATTTGACACTCTAATGAACAAGACTGTTTTAGAAAGACAGAAAACTTTCATCAGTGTTGACTTCATTGCTGTACACAGAACTCCACTATTTGACATATTCATTCTGCACACTGCCTAATTCCTCCTACATAAAATAGGAAGCTCCATCCTGACTTCATTCTGAAGAAGGTTATTGTATAAGCAAACTACATCACGAACAGGATCAGATCTTTTTAGAGACTTCGCTTCTTAGGAGACAATACAGAACACAAAATTGACTTTCCAGGGTGCTCCAAGGAACACCAACTGAATGACCACAAGTACTCTCACATGAGTTTCTCAATGGCCTTTGTACCCAACAACAAAGCAATTTTTTTCATGTACAGGTCCAAAGTCTGAAAGACAATGATAATCTCAGCAGACTTTAAAGAGAGGAGATATCACCAGCTCTATAAGCAACCACTAATCTTCACCCTTCAGTGAAGTCCCCTTCACGGTCTCAGAAAGAGCTTGGGAAAAGCAAAATGCCAAAAATCTGCCTTTTTTTTTTTTTTTTTTTTTTTTTTTACTTAATTGATGATATTTTCAATGACTACTCATTGTCATAGCAGAAATATCAACCCTTGTTGCCCACTGCTGATGTGTTATTAAAAAGTCAGTTGTTATTGTGTACTGACCTGGACCAAACTCCAGAGCAGTGTGCTTCCATGATCTCAGTATGAGGCAAGTATGCCAATCATCCCTTTGCAAACATAGCACTGTCGGTGTAAGGGATTTCTTTGTCTGATGAAAGTAATCTAGCTAGCCCATTAGAAATTACACCATTATAGTATGACACTGAACAATTTCGGTGCCTTCAAAAGTGCTTTGAAACTATGCAGAACTCAAGCATTTTCCACTCAGGAAAATAAAATAAATTGTTTTATTCTGCCTCAGAGTAGGCAAATACTGTCATTTTTAAGGAATGTCATTTAAACAGCAATTACACACAGATGTGCTTGTACACACACATACACAGCGGGGTCAAAATACTAAAACAAAACATTTCAATAATGAAGGGGTCATGTTGGCTTACACTGAAAGATGTATCTTTAATTTAGTAGTTACACATTCTGAACAATAAAGGAAAAAGATGATTAGAAATTTTATTCCTCACCTGAGCATATAGAAACAAGACAAGACTAGCTCAAGTCTAAGACCCACCAATGAGTCTCACATGACACCCATACAAATCACAATGAAGTCTGGTCAGCAGAGGTAGACCAGGACTCCTTAGCAATTGATGGAGGTAGAGTCAGAGAGCATCTTCCTTACCCCTAGCAGGACTGCCTGCAGCCACAGAGAGGACATTTCTAACATCCTTACTGAAAATATAACACATCCCCAGCTCTGGTTTGAATTCCGATGGCCAGAAACAAGCAAGCCAAACACCCTCACATTGCATTACCAAGTCCCCAGCAGCATGGCAGTTTCACTTGGGCTACCCACTAACACAGTGCATGGGCTACAAATCTAGTCCTGAACACTGTTTGTGGGCTCTCCCTTAAATGATTGGCATTGTTGAACAAATCTTTCTTCTCTAGGCACGTCTGAGCAAAGCTATGTATTTTCCCAGTGCAAGGTGACATTCTGCTATTTGTATGTGACTCCTGGAGCCAGACCTGCAGGAGTCCCCACTGTGAGCATGAATGGCACCCGGCTGCATGGCAGCTGGGAAGAGAGCAGTGCTGCTCTCTCGATTACCCAGCTAAAACTCAAATATTTACTCCCAAGCTGAGCTGAGTTGCAGCTACTCTATACCAGCTGGTTATACCATTGAGCAAAGAAAGGAGGGAAATGGATTTCTTCCTGTTTTCCTTACTGGTCAAAAGATTAAAAGCAATATAGTGGTGTTGGTCCCTAGGTATCATCTGATTAATATCCTGTTAGTGAGCTGGCAAATCTCCAGATTCACTTCTTAAATGACAATGAGACTATTCTGTGAGCTTGAATGGACTTTATTAGCATAGCACAAATAATTCAGCACTTAGAATCCAAAGAGATTATAAGTAAATCTAGACATGTGCTGCTTATCACAGTTCCTTTTTGCTTTCCTTCTGGGTAGGCACAGAAGTGCGACACATCATATGTTTCACTGCTGCCGTCAGGTCAGAAGAGCCTAACTTTTATAAGAAATGCATAAAAAGGCAAAAAGCCCAGAAACTCAAAGAAATTCCTCTCTCCTAGCAGCATCTAGAAATTTGTCCCTACTGCTTCTTGATAAGGTAAGATGCGACACCAAGAAGTCTTTTCCAGAGAAGCTGTGGTGCCCCATCCCTGGATGCTCTCAAGACCAGGTTGGATGGGGCCCTGGGCAGCCTGAGCTGGTAGGGGAGAGTTCTGCCTGTGTCAGAGGTTGGGGCTGGGTAATCTTTAATATCCCTTCCAATCCAAACCATTCTATGATTTGATGATTCTATGATCCCCTTCTCAGGACTCTTGTCTCCTTATTAGCTGGGACTTCTTCAGCTGAAGGCTGTCAGCAGACCTCCTCCCTCGCCTGACTCTTCCAGCTCATTTTACATTAGTAACCACTCTGAATTCTTCAGCATCTCTTCTCCTTTGCTCTTCCAGATGTTTACGGCCAAGTTCACTTTAGAAACCAGCAGTATGAGGCTGGAGTTAAATGTCCTAAAGGTATGTGAGATCATTTCATTCATTCAAGGTTATTCATATGTTTAGGAGCACATACATGCATATCTTTTGCCTACTGTCTGTATCAGCCACTGGTGTCAGCGGGGATTCTAAATGAGATAACTCCTCTCTGTCACCTCGAGCAGCAGTTGGTCCCCAAATAGTGCTCCCTGAGGGACCAATATGTCAAAGAAGAAGATAAATGTTCTGAGGACGCTCACTAAAAATACCATGTGTTAATTCCCCAATTAAAAGTCTCAGGAGGAGAATAATGAGTGATCTGTTAGTAATTTGGTATGTTCACAGTTGTCTGATATTCCACATCTGGGAGCTAACTGCCCTTAGGTAGGAGCTAATTGGCCCCAGTTACCATAGTGCCTCACGGTCCTTAATGTATGTACCCTCACTCCTGCTCTTTAAAGCAAATAAAGACAGATTTCAATTTGGCAGAGTGGGAGCTGAGTCTTTGAGAAGGCAGAGAGCTTATTTTACAGCGTTACATTCTGCGAACTACAGGTTGAGGAAAAAATCAGTTTCCAGCAAGATCTATCTTGTAAGGCCCTTTCTGGAGTACTCTGTCCAGACCTGACCCCTAGCGCAAGCAAGATGAGTCCATAGGAGACCATAAAAATGCTTAGAGGGCCGGAGCCCTCTCTTATGGAGACAGGTTGAGGGAGCTGGGCTTGTACAGCCTGGAGAAAAGAGGGCTCTGGAGACACCTCATTGCAGCCTTCTAGAATGTGAGGGGAGCTTACAAGCAGGAGGATTGACTTTTTGTATGGGCAGATAGTGATAGGACAAGGGGGAATAGCTTTAAACTAAAAGAGGGGAGATTTAGGTTGGATGTTAGGAGGAAATTCTTTCCCCAGAGGGCAGTGATGCCACAGGCTGCCCAGAGAAGCTGTGGTGCCCCATCCCTGGAGGTGCTCAAGGCCAGGTTGGATGGGGCCCTGGGCAGCCTGAGCTGGTGGGGGGCAGCCCTGCCCACGGCGGGGGTTGGGGTGGGTGGGCTTCGAGTCCCTTCCTGCCCAAATCATTCTGTGATTCTGTGCTTCAGTCTACACAGAGGAGACTGGCCACAGAGAAAGGTACTTCTTTGGGTCACATTTGCTTATTTCCAAAGACAGTGAAAGTGCTGTCACAACCCAACAACATGCAGATTCTCTGTCTGGCCCCTTTCAGCCAGCTTTGTACCCAAAATATCTGTTGTGAGGGTCTTTTCTAGAGTGACAACCCAGTGATTCTTCTGTCTGCTCAGCTTTGCATTACTGCAGAAGCCCTGCTGTCTCCCACACAAGCACCCAGGCACTCAGGACTCATTACCTCTCCCTCCAGGGCTTGCTCTTTTTACTCTCGCAGCCTGGTGTAATTCAGCTTTTGCAGGAGCATAAGAACTCATTCTTATGGCTTTGGAGGCTTGGTGCCACCAGGGAGCTCTATTACTTGTAAGACTTATCTTCAACAAAGCCTTCACCACTCACCCCCTAAAATGCAGCCAGTCTGTAACAGCGCTGAGAAACCTAAGGTTTGTGGACTTTTCTTTTCATATGCTCTCCTAGCATTGATTTCAATGGGAGCTGGGTGCCTAATCTGCTTACGCATTTCTGAAAATCCTATTAAGTGCCTCTTAACTTTTTTAGGTGCCTAAATATACTCTTCTTAATTTGGCTGGAAGGGAGGTTTGCATTCATCATCAATGTCTCTAGCACACACGGCTCAGGAGGAGCCACCCCATCTCCTCCAGGTGCCCAAATGGCAGCTAAGCCACTGTGGAGATGCTGCGACAGTGTGAATGTGTCAATGAAGTTGTGAATGCTGCTCATGCTGTTTTCTCCAGGTCTTGTTATGACCTAGAAAAGCCCACTTGGCCTTTGCTGCTTATTTCTGTCTGTGCTAATTCTGCCTGCTAATCACAGTGCTCACAACAACCCCACAGTGTGCAAGATCTGGCCTGTGAGCATCCGTCAGCAACTCCCGTGTTCTCAGGGCTTCCCCTGCAAAGCGTCAGCTTGAACTTGCCATGCAACACATCCATGCTTCAGTCCCCTGCCTGTAATGTGGCGGTAATGGCAGTGGCCCTGTGCAATCCTTACAGATTAATTAATTACCATTTGCACAGGATGTTGACAGTTAAATTGTACTACTGATAAATCACTGATATGGAAGGGAGTGAATGAACTCCCATATGAAATTCTGAGCAAGGTACAATTTGCTGATACATATGAGTAGGGAGACAACCCAAATCCAGAAAAAAAGGGAGAGGAGGAAGATTTTGCTTGTCTTCCCATTGCTTCTGCCCCAGCAGAATTACATTTGTTCCTGGCAGGAGTGATGAGAATATTCCCACCTTGGGTCTGATGGACTTGTAAGGAAGATCCCCAAGCTGAATGGCCTCAGGGAGCAAATGTTAACTAACAGAGAGCTGGATGGGCTCTCTTTCTTGGGAGAGGAGCAGAGATTCCCTCAACACCGCTTGGAAAAAAGAACTTGCATGAGGCCTAGAGCCAGAATATAACCTAATTAGGGCAGAAAGGGTGATTAGCTGTTTATTTTGAAGATGTTCAAGCCATGCATTCACATCATGCACTGCCCTGAGAGAATAAGGATGCTGTTTATAGTCCCAGATCTAAGGGATCAGCAGAGTTTATTTTCTCTTACAAATGAAGGCCTGTTGTACTTGCATTCTTTCAAATGACATCGGGTCTGTTTATTTTCACTCATCTGCAGGAAATGGGAATTTTTCAGTCTATTATTCTAAATCATGGAAACAGAAAGCAGTTTGTATTGCTTAACCCCAGACAAAGGCAAATTAGCCACAGCCTTCACACACTACCTCAAAATATTTAATATTCATACCATTAAGTGACAAATGGATTTACAAAAACCCAGAGTGTAAATTCTTCTTCTTGAACCTTGCCCAGAGGGCATGAGAAACTTAGTCACACCTCCCAGATGACCAGTATGGGGTGTCCCTGTGTGGGATATGGAGCTGGTCAAGTCCACTGTCTGACACCGCTTGGTACTGACAGCAGGCACCGCTTGGTACTGATGCTGAGCCAAAGGGTTTGACACAATATTTGAAAGCTCACTGCCTCTCAACTGTATTGAATTAGCTGCTGATTTTTGAGGCCATCTGGGAGTGTGGTACTGGAAAAGGAAAATGTTGGTTAAAGAGTGGTGCCATGAAAGACCCTACATGCAGTGTCCATTCTTATCAAGACGAAGATGTCTTCACAATACTCACTGCACACCCTGCCAGAACCTACAGTGGGATCCTACTTCAGTGTTTTCAAATATTTGTTTTAGTTGGCTTCATATTTAATTAAATAACAGTCCCCTTTTGCTGAAGGTTATTAACATGATTTGTTTGCACACTTTGATCTTTTATTTTTAATTCTCTCTCGTGTTCAGGAAGCCTTTGGTAAGATTATTTGCTGATAAAAGTGCTCAAGTTATAGCAAATGGACTATGAAGTGACAATATGTCATAGAGAGGGTTTTAATTCCTTTGAAGTTAAGATTTTTAATGGTCAATTAAGTTATATTAATTGCATCTTCCTTATTTTAAACTTAAATCCAGACTGTTTTCCAACTACTTGAACTTAAAAACTCTACAGAACTGAGACAACTGCAATCACTGTGAATGTAAATTTTATATGTTGACTGTTTCTGTACTCGTGCATGAACACAGCACACATCAAATACTGTGATGAAGACAGAAATTACTTGCAACCAATTATAAAGATATGGAGGAGCAGAAGGTACAATGTGTTACATATGTTATGGGGCTGCCAGAAAAGGCTACTTAGGGATGTACAATAATAATTTAGTTTGTTGATCATCATAATCTCATGCTGATCGTAACTGTCTGGCTGTTATTTTATGCTTCCCCAGCCTGTTTACTGAATTCATTCGCTTGTTTTCGTATTTGCTTATCGTTCACAAATTGTTTGAGGCAAAGTGAATTTTGCTGTTTGTCTTTAAAGAAGCGTTTCATGGTAAGTTTGGATCTGAGAGACAGGATGTCTCAGGAGCAGAGGCAAGCAAACTATGCACTTAGAGCAGCACAGAGGGTTTTGAGTTTTATTCAACATACATGCACTCACACAGGCATCCGTTTTAGATAATTCCAGTAAGTGGCAAGCAGAAACTCCCTAAGCAAGTGCACTATTACTTACCAACCCTTGAGAGACGGTGAACAATCGGAAAGGAGAGAGAAGGAACATGACTGCAGTGGATTCAATAGGCAGTGCCAGCAGTGCATCCTCTGCTTCAAAGTGCTCTTTTCCTCTCTCACCCACCACAGCCTCTGTCCTGCTTTTATTCTCCTGAGGGTCTGCAGGTTTTTTTCCACTTGCACACCATACCCATGTGGCCAACATGTGATAAAGAGCCCAAGTGGAACACCTGCTTGCAAAACAAGTCTTTGCAAAAACAAGATAAACTACCCAGGTCAGCCCTCTCTACAAAACAATTTGTGGCTGTAGCCACAAATATCAGTTCCCTTAAAACTGTCAGAATACTTTGTTCCATCCCAGGATCATTCTTTAGCCAGAGGCCTTTAGGCCCCCGACACAAAAAAAGGATGGGAACCTCTGTTCACCAAAAATAATTTCCAAATCCCTCATGGATGCAGCAAAAATTCTTCTCCAGGAAAAACAAACTCAGTTGAACTCTAGCTAAATTAACTGATATCCCTCATGATCCGACAATTTTCTTGATGGATTATGTGGAAGCTTTATGAAGTTCAAAAATAGCACTGTGCTCCTCCCTCCTCCCTGTCTGAGGGTCTGCCTGCTATCAGAAGATTGATCAGCCACAGGCAGAACTTCCCCACTACAATGAACATAATCCTCCAGTTCACTGGTTTAAGTGAGTCTTGAAGGATTACTTTTCAGTGTAATGAGGGGTTAGATGCTTCCCAAGATAGCTGGATGGCCTTCGTGAGTTTTTAATATAAGCCAGTACACAAGACTTTACAGCACTGTAGTCTTGTCACTTAGATATTTTTCTTTTTTCTCATAAAAAAAGACCTCCTTGTTCCTGGGAGCTGCTTTCTCAAACAGATCACACACAAAAGAGTTCTTGAGGAGTGGAAGTTTCTCTTGTTTGTTTGCTTTCTTCCTAAGTCAATTGCTTTCTTCTTTAAAAAAAAATGGTGTTCCATTATCAAATGTTCCCCATGATTGCTGGTGTGATTAAAGGTACCAAGGTAAGATCATTTTCTCTTCTTAGAGTGGAGAAGTAGCATTCCACAACTCATTTGCACAGCATATCCGTGCATCCTGATGGCCAGGTACTCTTTTACCTTCTCTCCATGTTTGAACAGTAAGAGAATTCATTCCATAGCAGGCCTCAGAAGAATTTTCACTGTCCAAATTCACATGCAGTGAGTCCTACCTAGTTTCCTTGCTCTCAAGTTCCCCATGGCCAGCCACTGCCTTGTGTGTCACCCATGCTAGCAAAAATGAACAGTCATGAAAATAGGAGAGCAACTACCCAAGTTCTTGATAGCTGCATCTTCTGACATGGGAATGCCCTAATCCCAGGGTTCTGAAGGAGCTGGCTGAGGTGGTTGCTGACCTGCTCTCCATCATATTTAGAAAGTTGTGGCTGTCAAGTGAGGTCCTCGATGACTGGAGGAAGGGTCATGTCACTCCCACTTATAAGAAAGGGAGCAAGGAGGACCCAGGGAACTACAGGCCGGTGAGTCTCACCTCTTTGCCTGGAAAGATCATGGAACAGATCGTCCTGGATGACATGCCTGATCACATAGGAATGAGTGTGTGATCCAAGACAGCCAGCATGGCTTCACCAGAGGAAGATCATCTTTGACCTGGTGGCCTTCAATGATGGAGAGACGGCATCAGTGAACAAGGGAAAGGCGACCGATGTCATTTACCTGGACTTGAGCAAGGCCTTTGACATGGTCCCCCACCACATCCTTACCTCCAAATTGGAGGGATGTGGATTTGATGGGTGGACCACTCGATGGATAAGAAACTGGTTGTAAGGACGCAGACAGAGGGTGGTCATCAATGGCTCTATGTCCAGGTGGAGGCTGGTAACAAGCGGCGTCCCCCAGGGATCTGTCTTGGGACCGGTGCTCTTTAACATCTTTATCAATGACATTGATGACGGAATCGAGTGCACCCTCAGCAAGTTTGCTGACAACACCAAGCTGAGTGGTGCGGTCGACACGGTTGAAGGGATGCCATTCAGAGGGACCTCAGCAGGCTTGAGAGGTGGGCCCAGGTGAACCTAATGAGGTTCAACACGGCAAAGTGCAGAGTTTTGCACTTGGGCCGGAGGAATCCCAGGCATCCATACAGACTGGAAGGAGCGGTCCTTGGGAGCAGCCTTGCAGAGAAGGACCCGGGAGTCTTGATGGATGAAAAGCTTAACATGAGCCAGTAGTGTGCTGTTGCAGGTCGAAAAGCAAATGATATCCTGGGCTCTATCAGAAGAGGGGTGGCCAGTAGGGACAGGGAGGTGATTGTTCCTCTCTACTCTGCTCTTGTGAGGCCCCATCTGGAGTACTGTGTCCAGGTCTGGAGCCCACAGTACAAAACAGACAGGGAGCTGTTGGAAAGGGTCCAGAGGAGGGCCATGAAGATGACTGGGGACTAAAGTACCTCCATATGAAGACAGGCTGAGGGAGCTGGGCTTGTTCAGCCTGGAGAAAAGAAGGCTGCGGGGTGACCTCATTGCAGCCTTTCAGTACCTAAAGGGAGCCTACAAATAGGAGGGGAGTCAACTTTCTGAAAGGGTTGATGACTGCAGGACAAGGGGAAATGATTTTAAGTTGAGGGAGGGGAGATTTAGGTTGGATGTCAGGGGGAAATTCTTTCCAGAGAGAGTGGTGAGGTACTGGCAGAGGCTGCCTAGAGAGGTTGTGGATGCCCCATCCCTGGAGGTGTTCAAGGCCAGGTTTGATGGGGCCCTGGGCAGCCCGGTCCAGTATTAAATGTGGAGGCTGGTGGCCCTGCATGTGGCAGGGGGGTTGGAGATTCATGATCCTTGAGGGCTCTTCCAACCCTGGCCATTCTGTGATTCTGTGATTCTGTAATCCTGACCCCTGCAATGCCACTAACAGCCACTGCTTTTGGAGAAGCTGAGGACAAGCAGTCCCCTATCACCAAAAGCAGCTCCCCCATCCCCACCAACCACCTTCTGGGGGAAAAGAGAGAAGGCCACGATGGAATGGCATCAGCATTCTGATCTCCTCCTCAGGTGATAACCTGCCTTTAACCTAAGGGATGAAAACAGGTGTTGGTTAAATAAACCAACGCCTTTCCTGTAAAATATTATCTGCTTCTGATGTCCCTTTCACATGTCATCAGGGAGTCCAAGACAGTTTTTTAACCAGACGCTTGATGTGAGCCTTTTTTCATGAAGGAAAGAAAAAAAAAAGAAAAAAAAAAGGTGGCTAGTAGCTGATTAGCTGCTTTGTTCTCCTGCAAGACCTGACCCACAGGGATAAGCATTCCTAATATCTACCTGAGATTATTAATTTCTAGCCTCACTCAAATCAGATACATCTCTATGGAATTTCCCTGTAGGCTTTTTGTGACATTTTGGAAAAATCCATGGGAGTATAGATTATTTCCCTCAATGCCCATAGGAATCTATGTTAATTTGGCTAACAAAGCTTCTTGGATTTGAAAACAAATTAAACCACCCAGTCATTTATAAAATGCCCCAAAGAAATGGAAAAATAAAAAGCTTTTTTACAGTTTATTTCTGTAAGAGAGAATGTAACATTCTTCACTCCAGAGATTTCCCAATCCTTGCTCCCATCTTCTGTGTTTTATCTTCCCTCCTCAGATTCACATTTTGAGGGTCAAAATGAACCAATTTGATGGGAGGAGGTGACAATGGCAAGAGGGCACACTGTCAAGCAAGCACCAAGTCCTGCCATAGGCACATTCAAGATGAAATGCTCACTACCATTGGGTGGCCTGTCCGGAGGCTGCTAGGGAAGAGTGCTCTGCATGCACATCCCCCACAGCACTGATATTGACAGCATGGCAAAGAATCCCAAAGTCTCCTTATAACTGATGGCAATCTAACTGATATAGCATAGGAGCCTATGCTGCTGTTCATCCCAGCCAAAAATAAAGGCTTAAAAGCAGGCCTTTCTCTCCAGTGACTTGGACTTCTTGCTCACATGAAAGTACTCACACTTGAAAAAATGAATCCCCACCCTTCCTCAAGATTGCTTTCATTTCCCAAGTTGTTCCTTTCTTTCTTTGCACTTCAACTGCCAAAGAGGAGAGGTGATGCTCAACCTCTGGTTTGCAGGAGCAGTCCCCCTGATGACCACGGGAGCAAATGTTTATCACAGAATCATAGAATTGTGGAATAATGAAGATTGGAAAGATTACTAAGATCATACAGTCCAACCAGCAGCCCATCACACCATGCCCACTGCCCACGTCCCTCAGTGCCACTTCCACAGTTCTTTAACTCCTCCAGGGATGGTGACTCCACCACCTCCCTGGGCAGCCTGTGCCACTGCCTCACTGTTCTTTCTGAGAAGAAATGTTTCCTGATATCCAACCTGAACTTCCACTGGCACAGCTTCCCTGGATGACCACCTCCCTGATCCTGCTGGGATGAAAGGAGGAAGAAGCCATGCCTGTTGGCATCAGGAGGTACTTACTAGCAGAGTCCAATGGTCTTCTTACACAGAGGCTTAAGAAATTCACCTGAGGGAAAATCCTTTGCTATATTTTGTCTGCAAAGAAAATTCTCCAGCTTTGTGTCGTTGAAATACCTGACAATGAAATCTGACCAGCAAAGTTGATCCAGATCTGCTAGCTTTTCAGAAAGGGGCAGAAGTATATTTGACGCGACATTCATCTATTTGCACTTTGAAAATCCAGTTCCTAGGGAGTTACTTTCTCATTCTGTTTTATTAGTTTTTCCTGTCTCCCAAGACCTATGCAGTTCAGCTCCATGGTAACTCAGGAACTTGCTCAGTTGCCTTACATATTGATATATACAAGGAAAGCGCAGCACAAACACAGTGTTTGAGCATCCCTAAGATATATTTAAAACGTCTAAGAAGTGTGACAAAACAAGATTTATAGAAGATATAGAATAGTGCTGCCTTGTCTTGAGATCTTATCAGTTGTTTCTTAGCAAGTTCTACAAAGCCACTCCCGGTTTTACAACAACTAAGGTTGTGCTAAACTTTTGCCCATATTATTGAGCATCATGCATTTTACAGCAGTACCCAGCAGCTGAAAGGAGATCCTAGGGTCCTATGGCTGGTGAGTACTGTACAGAGTAAAAGAAGGCATCGCAGAATTGTAGGAGATGGAATGGACCTCTAGAGATCATTGAGTCCACCGCCCCTGCAAAGCAGGTTCCCTACAGCGGGCTGCAGAGGTAGGCATTCCTGTCCTACAGAGGTCACAAAAACCAAACAAAAACAAAACAAAACAATACAAAGATGGTTAAAGGGGAGAAGAAAACAGAGGAAAAGGGACTTGCTCCACAGTGGTGAGCTGAAGTCAGACCCCAAGCTCTCACCCTGGTGCCCAAACACTGTTTGGCAAGCACCATACATAACATGAACTGCTCAGTAACTCAATGTATTCCTTTTCAGGATACATGATGGAATGTAGACAATACAGTGCTTAGCACAAGCTGTCGTTATGGAAGCGTTGTGAGGATTCATCGGTTAATGCCACAAGGATATGGTGTAGAGCACCTAAAACCATGACAGACTTCCGCTGCTTCTCAGTGTTGTTAGCTCAAAATATCATTGGGATTAATTTACTTAATCCCTCAGTGAAAATGACAGGAAAAGTAGAAGAGAGAAGATATTCTCCCCTGTATTTTAGAACAGGAAGTGAAGCTGCATGTTACCCTTTTAATATCTGCTTAAGTATGGCATGCAAACTTCTGAAGAGTAGAAAAAGGATCAGCTTCTGCTCTTTAGGATGCAGTGAGAGTTCTCCATGCTTTGAGAAGGGAGGGAAAAAAATCTCCCAGTGCAATAGCAGGAGGCTGAACAGTTGCAACAACATCTTCTGAGATCTTCTGACCTGGTTAATTTTTATATAACAGGCCTACTGCGAAAAACCTACCTCTGAAAATTGCTAATGAGGGATCAACAATATCGTGACACAGTAGCTGTTGTGCCAGAAAGATTTCCACCTTCTGTCATTTGGATTTTAATGAACCCCTTATGTGTCTGAATGCAAAGCAACTCATACCACAAACAAGTTTAACAGTTGCCTTTTAACTTACAGGATAAGCCCTCACAGAAGCACATCTCCCTAAGGCAGCTGGCAAAACAGATGAGGTGAAGTACCTAACATCCAAACAGTGAGAATAAACACCAAAGAGCTTCTGAGGCCCATGAAAGCATTTTAATTGAAAATACCTATGTCTGCCTCCAAGCACAAAACCTCTTCCAGTAGTGCTAAAGGATCAGCAATGTGTCAGGAAGAAAAATAAAAGACCATTGTGGCTGGCCTCACTACTGAACGCAATAAACACAGTGTCCCAGCTCCCACTGCTAGCAGAGGTCAGGCAAGTGGAGACGTCTGCTGCTGGTTTCAGGTCTGGAGGTGAGCATCTTCATTTGGCAGTTTCAGAAATCCCAGGCAAGCTACATCGTTATCCTATTCTGACACTTCAGGGTTACTTAGGATCAGTTTTAACCCAGGTTATGCAACTTCCTGTCTGGTATACATTCATGTATAATCCCAACATAATTCCTGAAGTGGAAACAAAGTGAAAATGTTTGTCTCCTAATCGTGTTTTAAAGTCTGTGTGGACCTTTAAGATGAATTTCTATGGGTTTGCTGTTACTGTTCTGTATTGTGTTTGTTGTTGTTTTTCATTTTTAAGCATCAGAGGACAGTAAAAAGAAACAGGATTTCAAAATCAGCAGGATTAAAAGAAGGGAAATTCACCCGAATGTGTATATTATATACTTACACAAAATGTATAACTATACCTACTAATACAGAAAATAAGTTTAGTCAGGATCCAGAGCCATCCTTCTATCCCATGCTTATAGCACTGATGAAGGAAAAGGTACTTTACTTCAGGGGACAGCTGTTTTCTCCTATTAAATAAGAAACTAATTTTTAATTAGATATAGCTTACATAAAATGTTTGGCATTATTTAAAGCATTCTGAATCCTGCTTCTTGTTTTAGCTACCTGACTCATCAATATTTTGGTTTTGTAGCTAAGGAGAGCTACATTATGCAAAGGTGAAAATAAACAGTCATCTGATCTGTAAGTAAATAATTATACGGTAACGGTAGTGATCCATTATTTAAGGTTCCAAAACAATTTTCCCTTTAAACTCAATTTCATTAGAGCACCTCAACACTTTCTCTGCACTACTCCATAGTTCATTCCCAGTCAGGGGAAAATATTTGGAAGTGGTGGGTTTTTAGGAGGAGCTGCTTTTACAGAACATAAAATTAGCAATTTCTAGCACTTTGTACCAAAGGTTTTGGCAATGCGTAATTCATAAAATAGGCAAAAACAAACAGTTTTCCCACTGGCCATGCTGGCAATGAAGACAGGCAATATTTTTTTTTGCCAAGAGGCTCAGGGAGGATTTGTTACTAAGGTGATTTCTGCCCATGGTTTTACCATATGAGAATTTTGGGAAAGGGTATATTTACTGTACTATTTCTAATTCCATCATACTTTGATGGCTTGAGATATGTTATAAAAAACTGGGGACTTAAATGAATCAAATTTACATAGAAGTCTCCTATCTCTGTCCTTGTATCTCTCTAATGGAAAGTGAAGTCTTCAGCCTCCAACCATCACCCTGTAAACCACCTCTAGCCTTTCCCCTTCTATGAATATTTTTGGCAGATGTTGGCAATGAATGCACTCAAGCAGTCTTTCAAATTCTGCTCCTTTTTTGGGAAGGAAACTTGATATAAATTACATTTGGTACCCTCTGCTAATTCATTCATTCTCCTTCAAATGATCTCCTGATCCCATGTGTGTATTCAGGTAAAAAAGCTTTCCCTTTAAACATTAAGAATCCAGGACTTGGTTTGGTTTTGATTCAGAACAGAGCTAAAACACACAAACCTTTTCCTCCTCAAAACTCACAATCTCTTGCCTGATGGTCTTTGATTAAAATGGATGCATTAAGTCTATGTCATATGTTGTCATTAAAATGACATTTCTTACCCAGAAGTTGCTTTAATACAAAAACTGTAACTGTCTATCATGGTGAAAATATTTGAACTGTATATTGTTTTGTTGTCTTTTATTTAAATTGAACAGCACAGTCTTGTGGAACATTTCTGTATCAATTAAATTATATACTTTCCACTGGAAAAAAATCCATTAGGACATCAGACTTTTTCCACACTATGGAAGCATCAGATCATCTTGTTCCTGTATCTGCTTTTCCTGAGGTTTCTTTGCAGTTCAGACAAGAGCATTTCACAGATAGCACCAATCAGCTCTTTACCGTGCAAATAAATTTGAGGTTTCTCTACATCAAATCATAGGCATGAGAGATTCAAGATCAGGTCTTGGATTCCAACTGAGAGAGCATTTTAAGTGTGCTTAACTTTATTGTTAATGTGTATTTAAATGCTTCTCTGGGCTGGAGTTGTTATCAGTTTAGACCACAAATTAAACTCATTGAACAGTAAATTTCTGTAAAAATACCATCGTGCAAAAAGCAAATGTACACACTCTGGAGTGTCATTTCCTATGACAGCTAGTTAGGAACTTCAGCTGATGGATAGTGAGCACATATGGACACAGGGGAAAAACTAAGGATGTTGTAGACTTTGCACTGCCTGCTTCCTGGATTTTCAGTACTAGTTTCACCATTATTAAGTAATCTCATTGTTTTGAAGAGTGATAAATTTTCACAATTAAATCTGCTTTGCACTTATCTTGTTTGGGAAGTTCTTTACAGACCACAGTTTTTCTTCAGAAATGCTCCTGTGCAAATACTGTTACCTGCAAGGTGAAATTATGTAAACCAAATATATGTGCAAATAAATACATGACCTTCACTGAATAACTTATTTCTGAATAGTTTTGGACTTATCCATAGATCTGACCTTCTGCTGGCCCAGAACCATAATTCATCACCTCAGTAACACAATAGCAAGTGAACAAGAGCATAGTCTTTTTTTTTTTTCTTTTTTTTTTTTTCCACAGATTGTAGAGTGACATTTAACTACAAGGCCACAGCATGAGATCGCAGTTCTGGCAAAGACCTAAAGATCCTATTCTTTGAAATCAGAGATTGCCAACTTTGAGGTTTGCTTTATAACAGCATTTTTTCAGACTTCATTTCTCCTGTGCCAAGCAGAATATTAAAGAGATATTATTTCCACCTGTATTGACTCAAAGGATGAATGTTTCCTTCAGATTTCTACCTCTATATATTATCCTGGGTTCATTTCAGCATACCTCAAGATATCTAACTGAGACATCTCTTTCAGAAACTCACCTCCCAAGAGATGTCCTCTGCCCTTCAAAATTCACTGTAGTCACAAACTCTCCTCTCTGTCTGCAGAGAACTGTTTTCAGCCTGTGACCTGCAGAGCCGGAGGCACCTGTGAACTAGTTCTCAAGGAGTTTTTGAAAGATAAATGGGAAGAACAATTCCTTAGTCAGTGGCTGAAATTCATTGTAGAAGTATTTGACCTCGCATTGGCAAGTTGAATGGAAATGTCAACCACAATGCTTGGGAAGAATTTACCTGATCACAGTCACTCTGATGGCTGAACACATGCATTCTGTTGTGATTTTAATGAGTTATTAGCCAATTCTGGGCACTCTGAAGGCCAGAATACTTCAGCAGTCCTTAGTGAAATAGTGGCCTTTCCAGAAATACCTTCTAAGCAAAACTCTCATCACAGTCAATTGCATCCAATTACTCGGAAACATCCACACGGCTTGTGTCTTATAAGTAGGATAAATCAAATAATAGAAATCATGAATACTTACATTCTGCCTCTGCTGAATTCCTCAAATTACTTAACTGCAAAGCTATTTACAAAATAAAGAAGGAGAAAGGTGAAGATGTCCAGAAATAACTCTCAAGCCAACATGTGCAGAAACAAGGTGGCAGGTGTCAGATCAGATAAATTAAATTATGATTGTATATTGTAGTGTTGCATCATTAAAAATACAAACAATTTTAAGCTTAGGATTATGCATATGACCTTAATTTTTCTTTGACATCTAAAACTTCCAGAAAATGAAATTAAAGACAACGCAGTAAAGAAGTTCTATTTTTATTACAACATAATAAAAACTGAAATACACCTTAGGCTGAAAAGCAGAAGTGCAATCGGTCTTCTAGTATGCAGGTAAAAATTAATACTTGTTACTTTGAGCTTGAAAGGAAAAATAATTAATTGTGCGGAGAAACACACATTACCTGTTATACTCTGATGAATACAGATAGCTGTATTTTCAGAGGTACCTATGTTTCTTATGTGAATCATGTCATTAAGGGAAAATCCTTACTTCTAAGCAAAAGCTGGCCAAGAAGCAAGTGAAATCACTGGCCTTCTGATCATCCATACCAGTAAACTACTAGGTCATGCCTTGCAGGCTCTGTTGTGTATTGTTTCAATCTATTTCCAGCACAGATCCGCTGCTAAGGGACTAGCTCCAAACATTATAAATACAGGCTGTTCCACAGAACTACACAGTGCTTCTTTGGTTTTCACTTACTAAACAATACAGACACAACACAGGCAACTTGCCTTTACTTGCCTCAGTGAACTGCTCTCAGTTCTCTACTGTAGCATCGCATTACACCTTTGCTGTAGTGTTTTTTTTAAGGATACATCAAGGAGTTTTCTTTAAAAAGCACTCAGAACTTAAACTTGCAGGCTTTGCTAACCCAGCTAACTCAGTAAGATCATACAGTATAAGAGTGCTGTTAGATTCAGCGTGGGTATGAATTCTGAAGGTGTGGTTAATTTTATTTGGGAAAGAAGAGACTCAGAAAAGCTTAAACTGGTTTTTGTTCTGTTTTGTTCTGTCCTATTTTGTTGTAAGCAAATGAAACTACAATAGCAACTAACTCCAACTAGCATCAAGAATGGAATGTCTTCATCCCATTTCCTATGGTTGCACCATGCCACCCTTTAAATCATGGTTTGGAAAGAGAAGATTTTTCCCTCTGACATCTAGAAAGCTGGCTTCTTTCTCAAGCAAATTCTGCACATCTGAATACAAAGATCATTTTAATATAGTTTTAGATATGAGGCTTCAATATTAAACATTACCAAGGTATTTTATCTCTGCATCTGAGAAACAAGGAATATTCGAAAAGATCAAGCGGAGTATCTGAGCAGCAGAAGGGACTAGAAAGTTCATTGGATAAAAAGTCAACAGAAATTTAACTCCTAGCCCTAAAAAGTAGTAGGAAGTTGCTTGTGTTTGTATTCCAGAAGGATTTTTCTCCAAATTTCTCTCCAGGTTAAGAAAAATAGTCTTGGAAACAGTGACTTCTAAACCAAACTGAAAAAAGATTTATGTCCACTTGCCGAAGTATTGGTTCTCAGTGGATATATATGCATTCAATATTTTCTATAACATTACATGGCTTGCTGTTGCCAGAGTCTGTTCAGCTACTCTAAATATTTTTTGCTTAAGGATATATTTTATTTCTGTTGATATGAAAACCTGAGCCGTGCAGCTTTCCAGGCTACAAATTCATGAGTGACAGTCAGACATGACCAGAATTTCTCTCTCTTCAGCACACCTGGTAAGCAGAAATATGGGCACAGAGTCTTAAGTATAAGCAGGGCATATGGATGTTAAATTGTCATTTCAAAGACTACCAGCAAGTAGTACTACAATGGAATTTGTAAGTAGTTAAAAAAAAAAAAAAAAAAAAGATGAGAAAATGAATTAATTTATTTTCAACCAGTGAATGTGACACATTAAGAGGCCAGCAAAGCCAAGTTCATGAAATAGGATTCCTCTAGATGGAACTCTTGAATTTGAGAGATGACAGTCGTGTAACAAATGCATGGAAACATTCAGTAAAGATGAAATGCCACTTAGGAAATTATTCTCTTCCTCAGCCTATTATTTCTCCCACTGAAACACCTTCTCACAGGAAAATGGGCTTATCTCACCTACTCAGCCCATGGTACAATGAAACATGGCTCTTATGTGTAGAAGACTTGAATTTAAAGGACGTGAATAATACAGTCAAATAAATAAAATGATGACTACAGTAGAGCTTTTGACAGGTGCAGAGAGATATCTGTGTAGTCCCTTCTAGAATAGGATTAAAGTTGCTAATCAAGAATTTTAGATTTTACTCAGCTCATGTTACTGAACTTCCTACCGACATTTGCAAACCTGCCTGAAATAGAAATAGGATTCTTTTAAAAACTTTTTACAATCTTTTAATCATTCTGTCACCGAAACATCTCCATAAAAAAACTTGAGAAGTGAAAGGGCAACAGAAAAACAAGTTCATTTAAAAATAATCTTTGTGAAATACTATCAACTACAGACACAACAATAGAAGAGAAATAATATTACTCAGCAGTTTTATCAGCAGCATCAAAAACAAATATGATACCTTCAAAAATAATTGCTAAAAATACATGGAAGAAAAAGAAAACAAGTATTTCCACATTGCTAAGTGGTACTCTTCAGCTTCTGAAAAACACAGAGACACCAGCGGCAACACCTGGGCACCACCAATGTATTCAATGAGAGCACAAAATCAGATGCTAAGATGACAAAGAGCTTTGCAGGATAAGACACTGGAGTCAAAGAACTTGCATGGCAAAATATAATGTGGGACAATGGCTCCTCATTACTCATACTGAAGAGCCAGGTATTGTCTGGATCTCAGGCCTTGGAACCTTTCATCAACACTGCAGCAAAACTAACCCTCATAACTGAGGCATCTGCTGTTAAGCACAGCACATGGTCTGGAAATAACAGAGACACATTGGAAAACAGTGCGATACCAGGCATTAAATCTCAACTTCTGGTTGATTGTGCAGTTCTTTGCATTTTTAGCTTCTTGTCTTGACTGCTTAAAAATGCTTTTCTTGGGCTATCTTTGAAACATATTGAGAAATCTCAAGAAGGCAGAAAGCATAACATGCATGCCCTACCGTGGTACACACAAGCATGCACTGTGTGCTCTCACAGCTATCTGCATTCTGCTGGCTGTTCTTAGAGGCACCCGTTACCCTGTTAAACTTGTACTGCATGTGTAACACTTCTATTTTCCAAACATCACTTTTCCCATTGAATCTCTCACAGCAAGAGTGATGCTTTGCTTTGTGGTTTCTCTGACTTTCCAGCACTGCACCTGCAGATGCCAGTAGCCAGACATCTTCTATGCATGATCCCTGCTCCCTGAGCTGCCTTTTCCTCTCTTTAGGGGGAGGTAAAAAGGATCCCAACTCCTGCAGTCAATGATGCTCAATGTCACCACTGTTACTGCTGCTGGAAAGCATGATCACAGACCCTGTCTTGCATCTTGGCACAGCAATTGGTTCCAGTGCCAGCACAGCCTGCATCTGATCCACAGTGTGGGGTGGGCCCTGAGCAAAACAGATCTGGCCCTGGGGGCTCACTGGGTGCACCAAGCCTGCAAGACCCACAAGCCCTCATTGCCATCCCACCTGCAGTACCAGATGATGAGAGTGGTGGTAGTTTTCCTGAAGACATTTTGTAATTGCAATGTGTGTCTCATATACAGCAGTCAGAGGCCATAGTTAGGGGGAAGAGCTATAAATCTATGAATAAGTAATGGAAGTTGGGCTATGAAATCCATAAATTAACACTGGAGCAATTCTCTTGGTGACAGCATTAACACCAGCACAGCATTCAGCTGTTTATCACTGTGAAATGGCTCCTGCTTCCTGCCACAAAGGCAATGCAGGGCTTGCTTGGACTCCTGTGTGTACTTTTCTTGCATTCACCTCTGGCTTTAAATAATTTATCACAGAGACTGTATAGTCAGGATATTGGGCCTCACTAATGCTTGCTTAAATTATATGACACCTCCTCATCTAACACTGACCATTCTGGTCACTCAGTTGGGCCTTCATCCTCACTATATATCTGTGAAGTGCTGGAGAATAAAAGGCTCAAGGGGCCACCTCAAGTCCAACTCTGCTCTCACAGAGAGAGCCCACACTTGCATATCAGAGAACCCAAGATTTGAGCAATATCCTGTACACTTGAGACTATCCCTGGAAGTGTTCAAGAAACATAGAGATGTGGTACTTAAGGACATGTTTTTTTGGGCAGTATTTGTGGTAGGTGAATGGTTGGACTAGATGATCTCACAGGTCTTTTCCACCCTTAATGATTCTGTGATTCTGTTCTATAGGTCTGTGAAGGGATTTATTGGTCTCAGAGAATGCCATGAGCCTCTCCTGGCTGTTAAACAAGGACTAATTCAAATCTACAGAAGCCCTTCCAAACATCCTTTTCAGGAACTAACTTCAACACCCTTAAACACAGAAGCATTCAGCCACACTGCCCTAACTACACTGTGCAAGCTCAGAAGGTGCTGATACCAGATCTGTTGGGAAGTTGCCACCACATCCTGCCAGCACCGATGGAGTCACATCTGAAGTGGTAGTCACTATCTCATAGCCTCCCCTATCTCACAGCCTCACAGCCAGAAGCTGCTCACTGGCAATGGCTCCAAGCCTGTTCCCAACCCCTCTCTCCCAGGGGCAACACGCATTTAATCTCACACAACTGCCCAGTTTGGCACAAGGGATTTCCCCAGGTTTTCCTGCCAAGGACAGGTCCCAAGCACAGCATGGGGCAGAGGTCCTTGCACAGCTCTTGGATCATAGAATCATAGAATCATTAAGATTGGAAAAGACCACTAAATCAAGTAGTCCAACCTTCTACCTACCGCCAATGATCCATGTCCCTCAGTGCCACATCCACACGGTTTTTGAACTTCCAGGGATGGTGACTCCACCACCTCCCTGGGCAGCCCATGCCACTGCCTCAATGCTATTTTGGAGAAGTTTTTCCTGATATCCAACCCGAACTTACTCCCCAGCACCTCCAAATTACAGCTTCTCTTCATATGTATTTATCTGTCCCTTGTGCATTTTATAGTACCTATCCTGATTATTGTGGAAATATCACACACTTTGCAGCTAGACACTTTGTTCCTGTGCCAAGGATGCTCTCAAGCTCATGTTACTAGTAGCACTGGTTTCTCTTCATGGCATAGATCCTTAAATGCAGTAGTTACACATTACTTGAGCAGCACATATTTCTTCCTAAAATAACACAGGTGTCTCTATAGACCTTCATTAGGCCTTTGATGCACTCCAGGCATCCTGCTTTTCAGGCTGTTATTCAGGAACACAACTAAAATAATTGGGCTTTCGTACTTTCTAAGTCTTCTTTTTTTTTTCCTGACTTCTAACAGGGTGAGTGGTCAGGTGAGACACAGAGCTCAGAGGAAGCTGGAAGAAAAGAGAATACATCAGTATGCTAGGAATTAAGCTAGCTCTTGTTGCTTGCCTCCGGAGAGGTGTGTGACGCCTGCGGAGCAGTTGATCATAGATGATAGTACAATTCTGAAAATGAGAAGAAGGTGAATGAATGGAAAAAATAAGCCAAAGGGCACAAAGAAGTATAGTGCTCCTGAAGCAGAATTTCATTCTCCTGAAAAGAACAGGCAAAATCCCTGGAGATTCCTATCTTGAGCATACCAGCAGGGAAATCCACATCTATGGCAGGTGTGAAATGAAGATCATTCCAGCTCCTTCAGTGGGTGCTGCCTGGGCTCAGACACATGCATCCTGGAAGGATGCACAAGGTGCCCAGAGATGTGCCACTGAAACTTCAGTGGTGTCCAAGTGGAGCGCTTCCTGTCTTCTTTCAAAATTCCTGTTGCTCACAGTGCGCAAGTTAATCTGCATCAAATCTTTGCTACAGAATTAATTAGTACTCTTGTCAGGGATATCTGAGTACAAGTGAGAGGCTATAGTGCAGACTGACCCCTCAGAACACATTCATGCTCAGTGTGGTTTCTTTGGCCTGCTCCAGTCCACCAAGGGTACACCAGCAAGGCCCTTATCCTGCCATAGCCCCCACTATCCACATACTGTGCTGCTGAAATATGGTAAGAGCAGGCTGCAAACCAACCTTCCTGTTTGCTTCCAGATCTTCTGCTTACACGTGGCACATGCACACTGCTTGAGGCCAAGGTCTAGGGAAGATGGGAACCTGCTCCTTTGACGGTACTACATTTATGCACATGTATTTGTAGGTGGGAAAAACTACTCTGGAAAATCACAGATATCCTGAACTTGCAGTAGGACATTTGCTAGGGCCCAGGAATGTCCTCCATGTGGGCAATGGGGTCCCAGGATAGGAGGAAGAAATATATCTTGTGATACAGACATTCTCATCATTTTGAAATGTTTTTCCACTGCTACCAGGGCTTAAGTGTCTCAAGGTTAAATGTTTATTAACTAAATAGAATAAAATCTTTATATATGCTTTTAATGAAGTCAACATTTGAAGTATTATAACCTAAAGAGACAAATAAAAATATTAAAGAATAAAAACACAAAATATCCACTAAATAATATCCAGGGTCTGAAATAGGGTGTGCTGGTTGTAAGCAAATTGCATTGTGTAGCTGCACCAATCTCTCCATGCAAGTATCCAGGGGATATGCTCCCTACACAGTAAACTCCAGAAGAACATTTTTGCTGTATCTACACTTGCAAGCCAATGGTAAGGGCAGCAGCCTAGACTTACCCTGAAGTGACCTTGTATGCGACCCAAATGAAATTAGTAGGGTTGAACAGGTTTTTAAACCAGGAGAGCAGAACGTCTGCTTCTAGCTGTCAAAATGGCAAACTAAATCTAATGATCCAGTTTTGCCCTTCTCTGTAAGATAATCAAAGTGAGGAACTCATTTTGCTGAAGTCAGATTCGTTGGGTGTGGGGACCTTGGTGAGGCTATAGAATGATTCTTTGAGCAAAGACCTGAAGTGGAAAATGCTTCGTCCTAAAAAAAAATAAGAGATAATGACTCTAGAGACAGAGATTTGTTACATTAGGTGTAAATCAGATGTGATATTAAATCCATATGGTAAAGGTTAACATGTAAGAAATATTGCATATTGATTGCAGCGCTTTAGAATTGGTCCATTTTTCATTAGCATTTTTTGGCTTTGCTATAGGCACCAGAAATGATACAGAATGCCTAAAAATTACCTGCAGCTTAAATGATAGTGCGAGTTTGACAAAGATAATAATGCTTTCCTTATTCTTGTAATAATAGTAAACAGCAGAGATCCCTAATAGCAGCATCAATTCCATCTCACAAGCAAGGAAAAATTAACATGGGTGAAAGAAATCGTGCAGATCTCCCAATAAACCCATGAAGTTGGTAGTAAAATGATCCAGCAGCAAAGGAAAAAGCAAAATCAATAGCAAAAAAAATGTGTTAATTAGTACCTTCTCCATTCTGCAGGATATATATCAGGCTTCAGTGCTTGCAAAAGCAAGAAAGCTTATAGTATCAGGGCAGCAGTCACTGAAACTCATCTCTCTATGACTGAGCAATTGTCCCCGATGGCCACTAAATTAAATAGTGGGAGACAGAGCTGATAACATTTTTTTTTTCCCTGAGGACAGAAACAGATTGTGAAATCAGACATTTCCCTGGCACTGTTCTTGACAGAACTGTGACACCCCACTTCCCCCTTATCTCTGTACAGTAACATCCCAAACTCTGCAGAACACATCCCCAGTGAGCAGCCCAGACCTGGCTGAGGCACCACACACTCCCAGGCCTGAGGTGGGACTGCTGCTGGCTGGGCTTCCAACTGCTCTCAGCTTTTTGACATCAGTGCCTCCACAGCCAGGAGCAGCGGCCCCCAGCTCTGGGAATTATTTCATTGGATTGTCCTCAGGCTTATACAGAAATGTCTCTGCTGATTTATGTCTGATTTGTGTTTTGCAGGCATGCCTGTTCACATGCCTGCAAATAGGACAAAGCATACATAGCAAGGAAACACAGCAGGCTCCTTCTGGCTCAACCCTTGCTCCAGCACCCAGGGGTTGGCACCCAGAGCAGAGTGCCAAGAACCACATGCAGGTGGCTTTTGAAAATCTCCAAGGAGGAGATCCCACAGTCTCTCTGGGCAGCCTGTGCCAGCGCTCTGTGATCTGAACAGTGCAGAAGTGCTTCCTGCTATTTAGAAGTTACCAGTGAGTTAAACCATAACCTGCAGGTCCACCTGACCTGGACTTGTGCACAGTGCTATTAGCTGAATCCATGCACAAAACCAAAATCCAGTTAGCATTCAACAGGTAGTTCAATTGAGGATTTAAGCCACAGCACAACAGTGATCTCTGTTTTGTTCTTTATGTCTCTGCCAGCAACTCCAGTCAGACTTATTTTTACTTTATCCTGCTCCTGAACAATGCAGTTTTTATAAAACTGTTACATCCCAAGCTCTTTCCTTGGAGCTGGAAGAAAGTTTGCATCTGTGCTGCTGTCTGTCCATCAGCACTGAATTTCACCTGTTGTTTTTTTTTTTTTTAACATTTTGATCACTGTGTGTCCTGAAGCCCTTCCATCTTTCCTGAAGCCCTGGACATCTTTCGTTTGTACCACACTCATAATATAGTGCCATCACCCAGAGATGAAGTTATTTTGGCAAAACATCCAAAATGTCTTCTCCTCACAAAAATCATTCTATCTAGCAGTCCCTCTTCTGTGAGCACACCACTCCAATTAATGGAGGTTAATTGTGTATGACAAACAACCATTCATTGTATTCATCAAACTAATGAGGTTTCCTTTTTAGAGAATTTATTACTTGAAAAATATAATTCTGTTCACTCGGCTTTTAAATGCAGCAGTGACGTGAGCTTGAATTTGGGGAAATCGTTCATTCCAAGAGAAAATTACAAACTGCTCTTCAAAGAAAATGAGTATTTATCCATTAGTTGAAATTTTAGATCTCTCTGAGTGAAAGAACAATGTAGCTACTTTCAAAGACGTTAATTTACTAAGTGTTTTGTAGCATGGAGGTGATACTGCTATTGCACCCACTTGTTCCAATGATTACACCGTTTTTGTAAAAAGTATCATAAGAAAGATCCCAAGAAAGCAATCTCTCTTCTCAAATCACCCTCAGTTTGCTATCATAGCACTAAAATTTAACTACTTTAAACAGCCAAGTGCTGTAAAACCAGTGGTGAATACTTATCAAGTTTCTTCTTAAAGTTTTCACAGTGAAAGTAAGTTGACTGATTAAACGCTGTCCATTGAAATTAAGAGACTTACAGAACCACAAAATCTTTTGAGTTGGAAGGGACCTTTAAAGGCTATCTAGTCCAACTCTCTGCAATGAACAGGGACACCTACAGCTACATCAGGTTGCTCAGAGCCCCATCCAGCCTGACCTTGAGTGTCTCCATGGACAGAGCATCCATCTCCTCTTTGGGAAACCTGTACCAGTGCCTCACCACTTATAACCAAGCTAAATGTCCCCTCTTTCAGTCTGAAACCATTTCCCCTTGTCCTATCACAACAGACCCTGCTAAACAGTCTGTCCTCTTCTTTTTTACAGCCCCCTTTAGATTCTCAGGTCTTCCCAGAGCCTTCTCTTCCTCAGCCTGAACAGCTCCAGCTCTTTCAGCCTGTCCTCACAGGATAGTTGTTCCATGCCTTGGATCATTTTTGTGGCCCCCCTCTGCACACTCCCCAACAAGTCCACTTCTTTCCTGTACTGAGTGCTCCCCATCTGCTTGTACAAATATTTGTGCTGATTACTGTCTATTTATTGTGTGCCAAATTCCCATTACTGAAGCTCTGTCTACCCAGGTATTATGCAAAGGCCTATGAAGACATTTCATTCCAGCAAATCAGTATTTAAAAAATAAAAAATAAAAAGAGAACACATTGGGAGTAACTTTAACTCTTATGCACATTGTTTTGTGGCATTTTCCTGCCATTTGTTCAGACTGCACTTGGTCTTACATCCAGGACAAACTGTACCTTGTAGGTAAAATGCTCTAAGAAGCGACGTTGTCCACAAGCATGTGAATGGAGCCCTCTGACAGCACTCATAATTTTCTAAAGATATGTTAAACTTAAATGATGCCTTTTGAGGGAATTACTGTATTACTTAGAGCAGTTTCAACCTGATGATAAAAGGAGGCATATACAGCATGATGAAGAGAGAGAAATGGGAAGGATAATGAGAAGCCCCAGCAGAAGACAGATAAAAGGCCTCAGATCCTCCACTATGCCAGCAAACATTTGGAGTCACATCCACAGGGCCAGACTCACTTTTCCAAATAGTACGTCTTCAGCTTTTGGAAGGGTTTGTCTGTAAGAGATAATAACAAAGCATAGAAGGGTAAAGAACGGTAAATGAACCTTCATAAGAGCATCTCTTTTAAAGTCAGCAGTCACTTTTATCTGCAGGTTAATTTCTCACTTCAGCTGTGTGTGAAGAAAAGATCATCAATAGCACAGGCATAAGTTGTGAAAATATTTTACTCCATCTAATAAACTGAATGAGAAGTATTCAGAAACACATTCTGACTGAAGAAAGCAAATACTAGATTCAACTTAAATATTTTACTCCAGCAAAAACAGCTATGGCCTTATTCATCCTCTTGTCTTCATGTCTCACATTTAGCTCCTTATCTGTGAATAGACAGGAGAGTCAGAATGTGTAATACACATGGGCAGATGCACTCTGTCAATTGAATGGCACTTTTACTGTGAAAGAAAAGTTCCAATGTGCTGTTCCAGACTATTCTGTTGCAGAATTAGTTCTTAATAGGATTCACTTCTCCCAGTTCCCGTCCTCAAAGACTGCCAAATAGTCACATATGCAGCCAGTAAAATGAACACACATTACTCCATCAGAACTTGCATTAACACATTACATCCTGAGGGACTACTTCCACAATGGGTAGTTTCTCAAAGCTAGCTTCTGAACCAAACCTTTGTCAAGCGCCTTGAATATGAAGTACCTCCTGGGTGGGTGGGATTGTGAGCATTTTGTTAAGGTAAATTAAACAGCAAGAGCAGGAGAGACGTAAAATGTTCCCAAAATAGAAATATTTAGTAGAAGCAATAAAAAGAAATGCTAAAAAGAAAAAAGGAGAACTCTCAATCTCACTTGATGAGGTGATACTGCTTTAATCAGTAAATTGCAATCTTATTTCAGTACTGAAGATTGTAGTTATGAAGAGCATGAGAACAAACTGAATCATCTAACACTTATTTAAAATGCTGCAACACTGGCAGGCTTATTGTAATATAATAGAGTAGCAGAGCAATTATACTGAGATTAATATTTATAGAACATAATCAGGTTTTCCTTATTTAAAATATTATTCAATAATTTACAGTTCTGGAAAGCATCTTCAAAGCTGAGCTATAGTCTATCAACCATCAGTCTATGCTGAGAAGCACCAAAATCCTGACAGCAACTGGAACGACACCCGTTTCCTCTCAGAGACCATGCATGGAGCAGTCTGCCCAAATCCCACACTTCAGCAGTGAGGATTCTCCTTCCTGCTCCTAAGGTATAAAGGTGTTTTGAAAGGGATTTGTAATGCTGTCTGGGCAAGAAGCACATGTAATCAACAGAGGTCAGATGATAGAGAGATTCTCACCAAGAGAAGGCAGAGGGGGTTATTTTGTCACAGACAACCCAAGAAGTTGTGATACGGACATGCTGACAATCCCTCTGAGGAAAATTAAGTGTGAATCTTCAGGGTGACAGGTCAGTGACACAAGGACACAGAGACACAAGGCTACAGGTTCACTTCATTTTGAATGGCACACTCTCCCAAGCGGGAGCTACCACTTACTGTGTGTTTTTACTGTACAAAGCCCAACAATGACCAGTCTGGACCAAGATCCTATGGGATACTATTCATTGTGAATAATGACAGGCTGTAGCAAACACACAAATGGAGAAAACAGAATATTTGAAGTCGGATGAATTAAGCACTTTGCATATACATCTTCTGGTTGCAGGAAATGTGAGTTTTCACATCTCAACAAACACACAGCTTTCTGCATCCCTTTCTTGGTGTTCAAATTGCAATAAGGCCAAATTTCTTCCTTGTTCATTCATACCATCTGATGAGCTTCTTGGCAGTAGCTACCAGCACTGGACTTGATGTCATTTCATTAATGGGGACAACTTGCTGTATTGGTTCAAAACAGAGCAAAAAAATATTCTAGATTTCATATTAGAACAGAATACAGCATCTACCTTCTAATTCCCTTGTACAGTCTCTGTCAACTGCTCAGTGGTTTTGTAAAATCCTTGAAATAAAAGAGCATTTCCCTATGGTGACTTCACCCTGACACATTGCTCTGCCAAGCTGATTGGGTTTGCTGCTGGAACTGAAAACATTTTTGCCCTCTGCCTTTCCAAAACCAGCAGCCAACTATGTCAGTCCCATTTTGTATATGGCACAAGTAGAAGCTACAACCTGAACACTCTCAGTGTCATTTTTTAAAATTTCCTCCCATCAAACAGTATCTTATTTCTCTTCACATTCATGGCTTTGCTGACAATCTAGTAATTTGCAGAAGTACATTTTTCATACCTTTAGCAAAGAGATTCTCATAAAAGTATTACCATAAGTGAATAATGCTGAAGTATGCTTCTAAGCATAAGCCTGAATTGAAAATAAAGAGTTTATTTGATATTTACAGTTTATTTGGTCATATTTTTGGCAAATATTCATTCAAAATTGGGAGTTTTTGTTTGTTTGTTTATTGTTCCTCTACGTGGTGCAACTAATACATTAGTGAGCATGATGGTGATGGGTTGATGGTTGGATCAGATGATCTTAATGGTCTGTTCCAACCTTAATGATTCTATGATTCTATGAATTGTCAGTTCACGTGAAGGCACAGACATTTTTATAAAAGACAAGCACATAGTAATCTAATTACAGGTCAAAATAAATGGGATTCAAATGGTTATTTCAGCATCAGAAATAATAAAGAACAAATGGATGACAACATCATTTTTACCACATGCAGAAGAATAAAAATATAGCTTGCACGCACCTCAGCTGGTATAGTAACCCATATTTCACATGTATTGTGAGTTTGGTTATTTAAACAAACAGCCGGATTTCTCCACCTTATAGCAGCTAGGTTGAAAAGAGAAGGTTCCTACTGTAATTTTCCCATGGGTGAAACTAGAGAAGAAATAGTGATTCTCTTGTCAGCGAAGGGACTGATCTGTGCCAGATCACTGATTTGATAATAGACCTCAGCACTTACTCACATATATCGCTTGGCACACTTTTTAATTTTTAGATTTAATTCTTTCCCTTCTTTATTGTTTTGTTGTTTTTTTTTTTTTCCTGTCTGAAAGAATCAGTCACGTTTTGCATGTGAAGCTGGAGGGTACCTCAGCTGAGGGATATTTATTTAGCAGTTCAGCTGGAAAATACATTCTCAAATGTAGACCCATAACAAAAGATCAGCTCTTCATGCCTTGTTGGAGGTAGTACAAACCTCCACACACACCTCTGTTTTTTTGACTTGCATCTTGGAGAGAAATTGCCTGCAGTGCCTGATGCTCTTTTGCACGTGTAATAAAGATGTATGAGGATGCAGAACCGAGAAAGGCCTAAACTTTATTTCTTCACTTGAGGTGTATGACGTAGGCAAGAAAAACAGCACTTCATGGAAATTCTGCGCAGAAAAAGTCTGTGTCTGCTCACAGTGGCTGTTTTCTCTCTTCCCTCCATTGCCACTGCTCAGTGATGAGCTGGTTTCTTTAAAAATGCAAGCCAGGATGGATTTGCAAAATTCTTTTCCTGTGTATGATACACTTTATAGACAGTACTTTTGGCAGGGAGCAGCTCCTGTGCACTCCAAGGCTTCCTTTTCTCCTCTCTTCGGGAATTTTTAATTTTAACATGAGAATACTGGCTATTCCAAGCATGAGAAAATTACATGGTGTCAGTCCTGGATATGATACAGAACGAATTTTTATGGAAAAGATTGCAGGCGAGTTAATGCATGCTGTCTGTCTGAATTCGCTGTTGCCAGGCATTCACACCCCTTATCTAAATTGTATTAATTTTTGACTGTCCACACTGCCAGCCTAGCAGATGACTGGCTTCATATAATAATCATATTCTCTTCTCATTAAAAGCACTATGGAAGTATCTTTAAGTAAATATACAAGTCACATGACAAGAAGGTGGTGTTTTTCCAGCAGCCTTCATTCTGCATGTTTCTGGCAGGTTTGTTCACCACGTTCCACCCCAAGTAATGCAGCAGCAGCCACAAGGCCATGCAGGCATTTAATCTGTGAGTGCTGAGGGCACACAGCTTCCAGCTGTGAGCTCTGCACACATTCTCAGTCATCTGCTTCCACTACAAAGAGCTGCCATCTGAGACTCCTCAAAATCTAAGCTAGATTCATTATCAAGAACAGTGCTGTTTGACACTAAATAAAACAAACTCTTCGTTTTATTGAATTACATGAAATACTGTGTGACAAAAAAAAGAATGATAATGCCTTTAAAACATATTCTTGTCTCATCTGAAAACAACTACCAGGAGCAGACAAAAACTTCCAAACTATGGCATGTAAAAGTGCCCTCTGTCCAATGTATAATTTGTATTTATCTACATTCAATGTATATATATATATATATATACATTATACTATACTAATATATGTACTATACTAATGTATATATATCATCTCTTTCAGCACATGCAAGAGTGCTGAGGCCAGCAGGAGAGAAGGGGCAACAAGAACCAGTGTGAAGAAAGGGAGCAGTGCTATGAAGTGAAGTGTCGAAGACAGACTGACTCTGTATTTACTCTCACCCAATGAGAATTGAGAAATACCTTTTGCTATTTAGTATGTTTTAATGATGCACAATGACACATTCATAGAATCATAGAATGGCCTGGGTTGAAAAGGACCTCAAAGATCATCTAGTTTCAACCCCTGCTATGTGCAGGGTCACCAATCACCAGACCAGGCTGCCCAGAGCCACATCCAGCCTGGCCTTGAATGCCTCCAGGGATGGGGCATCCACAACCTCCTTGGGCAACCTGTTCCAGTATATCACCACCCTCTGTGTGAAAAACTTCCTCCTGATATCTAACCTAAACCTTCCTTATCTTAGTTTTAAACCATTCACCCTTGTCCTGTCACTATCAGGTAAACAGCCGTTCCCCTTCCCCTTCCCTTCAAGTATTGGAAGGCCACAATCAGGTCTCCCTGGGGCCTTCTCTTCTCCAAGCTAAACAAGCCCAATTCCCTCAATCTTTCTTCATAAACATACATAAAAATACAAACCATCTTCTCCAGAGGTGTCTTCCAGACACAGACAAAGGTGCTTTGTTTGACTTTGCCATCAAAGTTGTGATTGTTCACCTTGTTAGACTCACACACAAATATGGAAAGCAATTATTTTTGTGAAACGTGCTCAGTGAGGTGATATAAGAAGAAGTAATTAAAAATAAAAATGTAGTGAATAATAGAAATGCTCCTGTTACCAAATCTTAGATAAATTTTGGTCCACAAAAGCACCCTACTGGAAGCATTGTTGTGCAGTTGCAAGAAGAGAGCTAGAGCCCTTGGTTTTGCTTCACAGTCCCGGGGGTATAGGTAAAAATAGACTTTTCAAAGGGAGCCAGGACAGGAAAGCTCTGAGGATAAGGAACTAAGCTGCCTTCACCTCTTCCCTTTTGCAGTGTTACAGTAATTTGTTCCTGCTGTTATCCTAAGGATGTGTCTATTGCCACTGTATGGTCCTTGACACAGCACAGTTTGAAAAAAGACACTGCAGTTACCAGAGGGAAAAGATACCGAGTAATGAAGCAAAAGGATAGTCCTTGCTACCCCTATACGTCCTTGTGCTTTATCTGCAGTATTTCTGGAACATTCAAGAACTTAGTCCTTTTATGTTCCTTGAAAATAAAATAGAAATGTATAAAAACATACAGGAAACATTCCTGGAAAGAAAGAGAGCTGCTAATAGATGGGCCCCAAATTAAGTGACAAAGCCACAGTAGGAGAAAGGCCTGTGGCAGTGCTGCAGCTGCTACTGTACAGCAGCACAGACCTTACTCTCTGCTAATTGCTTCTTGGGTGGGTTTGGCAGCCCGTGCTGAACTTGGAGCTGCTACCACTAAGCTGCAAGCAGAGATGTAATTTAAGACTTGCTGGACCATATTTCCAGTTCAATGGCACTGACCTCAGTGCACTGTTTGGGCAGGGCTAAATAATTACAAGAAGCATGTATTCTGTATTCTATATATTCTATATTCCATATTCCATATTCTATATTTGTAATTGCTTCTAACATCACTTTCTAAATGGTTAGGCACAGGCTGCCATCAGAAATCACCAGCACACTGGCATAGAAGAGTTCCTGATACAGGATGTGATACAGGGTGTGCTAATGATGCTGGGAAGCAAGAATTCTTCAGACGCACAGCATGTCTGTAGGCACTGCTGTGAACACAGCTCTTCTTTTGTCCTGAGATGTTAAACAGTGATATACTCAACAGCTCACTTTTCCACTGTATTGTTTTTATGGTCCTTAAAGGTCTGAATATGCCTTTCCATCTTTCCGGCAGTGCTTTTTCTTTATTGCTTGCATGAGCTGTTCCATTTCATTATCCGCTGGCATAGTAAATCTCGCTTGTTTTGACAGGGGCTGTTCTGTTACAATTACCTGCTGCCACTGTGGTTCAAGCAGAGGTGCTGCCAGCTGGACAAAGCTGTAAAGCAACACGAGCAAATTCCCTAATGTTCATGTTTTTGAAGATACAGGAAGCAATTATCTTTTTCCATATTTAGAAGAGTGCTTGTATTGCAATGAGACACTGCTAGCCTGAGGTTGAGGGCAGATGGAGCCCTGAAGCTTCCAGAACTTCAGAGTCTGAATGTTTGACACTCTCCTTTTAAAACCCCTTTTAAAACCTCTTCATCTCATCTGGAAAACTCATAACATATAGGAAGATGTGATGTTCAACCACAAAATAACATGGGGATAAACTGTACAAAACTTTTCAAGAGCAACATTCCACATCACCAATACAAGGGGGGACTTGTTCAAACACACATCACAGGCTGCAGAATTCACAGAACATCTGTGGTGCCTGATGTGCTGAGCACCTCCTCAGCTCATTAGGAATCAGGAAGGAAGAGAAATCAGGACTTAGTCAAACTACGGGTCTCAGTCTAAACACACAGAGAAGAAAGGGGAAGAATACAGGAGATGATAGTCACCTGCCAAACCACCAACAGGTGGACAAGAAGCTCCCTCTAGCACACTTGCTAGAGGGACACTCAGTAGCTGCCAGATCTGTCCTGCCAGAGGAAAGATTTAGGTCATATGGGACATCTGGCATCTCCCTGGAGATTTGTTTGCATACTGTAATTATGGAAAAAATTAATATAGCCTCTTTAAAGAAATCAACAAATACAGCATAATATTTCAGAAAGCCGTTTGGCTCACTTGGAAGCCATCATAACTCCAAAACACACCGCCATTATGTGGCATTTTCAGCCAGAAAAATATATATCTATGTGGGACACTGCTGGAAATCAATAAAAGATCATCAAACAAATCAGAAAATGATTTTGAATTTCTTCACAGAAACTTGTCTATGGCTGCCCAGGGAGGTGGTGGAATCACCATCCCTGGAGGTGTTGAAGAACCGTGTGGATGTGGCACTGAGGGACATGGGCAGTGGGCATGGTGGGAATGAGTTGGTGGTTGGACTTAGTGATCTTCATGTTTTTTTCCAACCTTAATGATTCTATGGTTCTGTGATTACCCCAGACTTTGTAACCAGACACACAGCTTCTATAATGGATAAGTACAGCCAGCCAGCCAAGGACACGCAGGAGAGGCCATGCTCTTGCACGTGAGACAGTAGATTTGTAAAGGAAATTCAACTACAACATGATAACTACAGCTGACCAAAATTTAATATATTTGGCATAGCATTTTTTTTGACAAATTTATCTTGTTTTCATAAATTATCCTTATCCAACTAAGCTCCTAGGAGTAGGAATGTTTTTTGACTTTATCTGTAACTAGTTTCTATTGAGCTAGTAGGTCTAGAAACAACCACTAGTGGTTGGAAAAAAAAAATCAAAGAAAATTAACTCTTATTAGCTTATTCCCTCTGAAAGGTTATTTGTGGATCATAATTGCAACATCCTTTTTGCAGACACTACAATACAAATAGAAACATTTTCCTTCTCCAAAGACATTTCTGCTTCATAGAAACCTAGAGAAATTCCTGTAATTTTCCAACCATTACACTTACAAAACACCTTACTCTTGAAGATTATTATTAGATCCACCAGTTTTCTCTTCCATCTATACACTCTTAACAGTCAAGCTGTTTTTGTATCCTCTCACAAACTTTCAAATTAAACTCCTACATGCTTTCCTGCTTCACAATTGGGTGCTTTGGGACACCACTACCATTAGCTCATTTAAGAGCAAAGCCATTATTCACATGAGGGAGAAATGCTTTGTCTTCAAACAGTAAATTCCACCTTATAAAACAAATTTCCATTACTCTCAATATTTAGTTTAAGCATTCAGTGCCACACAATGCAATCTCAGACACATTCAATTTAATGGAAGAAATGATTTCCAGAAAGGAAAAGTGAAATTTCCACGAGAAGTATGGGGTAATCTTGTGTTAATTAAAATGTTTTCAACGGTTCTTTTGTAGCTCACATACATCACTAACTGCCCCTTGCATCACTGACAAGTGAATACGGCTAACTGTTCTCAGGAGTAGTATATAATTGCCACTTTATACAGAATAAATAATTGCTCAGGCAGAAAAAAAAATAGCAAACTGTTCATTCTACGGACTTTAAAATAAACTACCACTTTTTTCAATATAGAAAGATGTCTTTTAGCTTCTCACTGGAATGTATGGAGCAATAATGAGAAATGAGACATAAGCATAAAGAGGCAACTTAATCCATACCTCCTAAAGGTAATCAGAGTACCTATGGGTACTAATTGCCAGCATGCCCTTAGCAATGTTCTAGTGACACTCCATAGTTAGCAGATTCAATGATAACCAATGCTACCCCTTTGAAAGGTACAGGGTATGCTCCAGCCCAAAGTTACCAGCCCACTTAGGTGTCCTTACAGGGCAGCAAGATTGTGCAGGGGCAGACCAAACCTTTCTGCTTCCCTAGCACCACACGCTTATTAACTGTAGTCAGTAATTGGCCTAAAATATTTAGATGTATTTTCTATCTAATACTTTCATGATGATAGTAATCTTCATAGAGCAGGCTACAATTTCCAAATGTATACATGCAATAACTGTCAACACTGCAGCAGCTGCTGCCCTTTCAGAGGGATTGATGCATGTGGTGGAGGGAAAGGCTTTTAGAAAGAAGGCTCAGTCCTTCTTCCTCCACATCTCTTTCTTGGGGATAAGAGATGTGCACCAAACAGGCCAGCATGGGTCTGCATGGTTCAGAGACTGAACTCAATCATCTGGTGGTAAGGATGAGAGATTAAATTAAGGAGCCATATAGCTAATCCAATCACTATGCAAATTAGATATGATCTGGATAAAAACTTCATTTATGCAATAAAGACCACAACCAAAATCTCAGGCACTCCATTATTAGAACCTTTTCTTTTCAGCGTATACCTGTGATCCAGAAATCCAAGTCCCCAAGCTCGGGTCCTGTCTGTGGATCTTTGGAGAATAAATATTTCTGATGGCTGATGAACCTTGCTTCCTAACATGAGCAACATCCATAACCCCAAGTTCACAAAGATCAGAGCAACGCTAGACTGCTGAAAGGAGTAAGATAATGAAAGCAACAACAAAAAATCCACAAAATTATAACATTCGTAGCGTTCTGCAAAGATAAAAAATGGATCTTCTATTGTAACAGAAGAGCTCTCATTAAAATTTTCCTCTTTTTGCTTCTAATACTTATTAGTTGGAATGTAGGAAGTTACACAAAGGTCTTTGTAAATCAAACAGTGCTGCTTTTATGAGAGCTCATGATGCAGTGATGTCATTTTAATAATAATAAAAATGATTATTGTTTTACTTTGGAAAATTTTATATCTCAGTGTAAATTTGTAACTCTATAAGTAAATCTCTTTCCTAGAATGCAATTTGGTTTTCGAAAGAAATGAGCAATTATTTTAGAATTTGAATCAGTTGCTGCTGAAATATTTGCAGTTTTTAAGTGCATGACTGTACACAGGATTTAATTTCATATGAGCATGTATCATAGGGAAACAGTGCTCCACAGCCTGTTTTGTCTCTTTGGACTGCACTGTTAGGTATGGCTCCCTGCACCCCCATCCAGGTAAAACCATGTAATCAAATCATTGTACCAGGAGAGATCTAGGTTCCCAACCAAATCGACAATGTCATCCCAAAATTGATTTGCCATCAAAACAATTCCCTTTGCATGAAATACAGCATTATTAATTAATTTCCCTGAAAGATTAAACTATGTGGGAAAGTGCACTCACATTGGTGTCTATGTACATCTCCTTGCCCTGGCTTAACTTCTATCACTTGAGCTCCAGGTGATATATACCTCCCACTCACCTCTGAATTAACAATCCACAAGATGGATATTGTTTTCTGTTTTCTTATAATCTAATTCTTATTCCTGGGATGAAAATTTGTGATCTTTAAGTATTCTTTTTGATATTAGCCTTGGGAAGGGTAAGAACTCCAAGCCTGAATGAAGTCTGGCATATGGCATTCTTTCCTCAGTCTGATACCTTTCCCATTGTTTCATCTCTGGTGTGATTTTCTTTTACTGTTCTCTTCTGATTTAATCCCTGGAAATTAGGTAGGTTAATGGTAAATAAATAACTTGCAAGGCTTTCAATATTGTAACAATACTGTAAATATTACTTGTGCTTTCCTCACACTGCCCATCATTGTTTCTTCATATGATAGCATACACATAAAACATCACCAAACACACTAGACAAGGAAATCCCTAAATTTTGCAGATAAATAAGAAAAATAAAAACACTACCAACTTCCATAATTTCTACAAGCTTTCAGTACTGCCAGGAATAGATTTGGAGATGATGTCACAACACATACATCACAAATATCCTTGTAAGCAAGGCTTGTAGCAATCTTCCTATCAAATAGCAGACAGCATACATATATGAATATCTTTTTGACAGTATTTGGGCTGGAGGAAGAAAACAACATTGTTCTCATGCTTATCAAGAAGCAATTGGATTTTTAAGCACAAGGTTTCACCCAAAAGGGTTTATTTGGGAGGTTTGATTCGTTCAGCTATTGCCACTGGTACAAACAATTTATTCCGTGCATATTTCAGATTTTGTCTTTTCTCACTGTGAAATTAGATAGCCTAATATGAAATTTTAAATGATATGTTTTTATTTCTATTTAAACAGGGTCTCCCAGTGAAGTAACCTGTAATGCAGTTATGAAAAAAAATTATTTCAGAAATGGCAATTCTCGGTTGAATTGATCTGCTCCCTTTACAGGCTGAGACACCAAGTGTTAGCCTTTACTATTTTTTGCTTTCACAAGTACTGTGTACACCTTTGGGAGACTAAACTGGAGTGTCTTTATGAATCATTAGACTTCCAGAATTGCAAGAAAACATATTAAGTGCATCCTAAATTCAAAATTCCTGCTGCTGATCATTCATAAGCTACAGGGAACACACTTTTAATTTGCAGGATGTATTTGCTAAGCTGGCATCTGACAAAGCAATATGTTAGACATAAAAATGCAGAGGAGCCCTCTGGTCACAGATTTTACAGTCTTCTGTCAGTTCAGATCTGCAGTGTTCTAGCAGTAATTTTGACCAGAGGTTTCTTAAACATACACCAAGTTGATAGTGTCCATCAGTTTGGATCACAAGAGCCAGGCTAACAAATTACTAACCCACAAGTAGAATCATAGACTCTGCTAGAAGTGACTCCACCACCTCCCTGGGCAGCCTACTCCAGTGCCTTATTACTCTTTCTGAGAAAAAATGTTTCCTAACATCCAACATGAATCTCCCCTGGTGTAACTTGAGGCCATTCCCTCTCATCCTATCTCCATTACATGGGAGAAGAGGCCAACCTTCACCACACCAAAAACTCCTTTCAGGTTGTAGATATAGAGAGTGATAAGGTCTCCTCTGAGCCTCTTCTCCAGACTGAACAATCCCAGTTCCCTCAGCTGCACCCCATAAGACTTGTGCTCCAGTTCTTTCTCTGGACACGCTCTTTCTTGTAGTGAAGGGCCCAAAACTGAATACAGCATTCGAGGTGCTGCCTCGCCAGAGCTAAATACAGGGGCATGATCATCTCACTAATCCTGCTAGCTGCACTATTTCTGATACAAGCCAGGATGCCATTGGCCTTCTTGGCCACCTGGGCACACTGCTGGCTTGTGTTCAGTCGAGTGCCAACCAACCCCAGATCCTTTCCCTCCACACAGAACCTGTGAACTGAGTCTCCCAAATCCCTTTCAAATCAACTGGATCTCTGGGAGAAGAACATCTTAAGTCAATATAGCCAAATAGAAAATCCTCCCTCCAGACTGGGAGATGATGCTGTGCTCAATAATGAACCTGATTTAGTCAGAGCAGGTAAGCATCATTCTCTAATTACCGTAACGTAAATACTTTGTGGCATCACCTTAGAATCTCTCCTGTGAGAGAAGACAGGTAAAGGGTTCAGGGCAACAAACTGGACAGTTCTTTCTACACTCTCATGCCAGATGACTGCCTAAATCACCTTGGCCTGTGACCTCTTGTAGCATTTATCTCTACTACTAACTAGCTGAACTGGACCACAACAACTATCCAAGCTGAAGTGCAGGTAGAAATGTAATTGCAAACACCCTGCTGCCACCTTGAAAAAACTCATAAACTGTATGTTGGTGCACTTCCAGGCCTCCAGCCAGTGCCTCACTAACAATGCTTGTTATGTTTAGAAACTACTCTCTTTTAATAGCCAAGTTAAGGTTGTATATATTACTCCTATAGCTTTCATTCTGTGACTTTTTAATGACTTGCCTGTTAAAATCTATAGACTTTAAATGCTACAAAGCTGTAGCTTACAAAAAAAAAAAAAAAAAAAGAATCCCCAAAGCCCTACTATTGTTACATTGTAATGGCTGAGTCAAAAAGAGTGATATTTCTTTGAAAAGATTTTTCAAAAGGAAATGAGAAAGCTCTGGAAACTGGAACTGCCCATTAAATATATAAGTCCCAGTATTGGAAGCCAAATGCATCAAGAGAGACACTCACATAGTTTCATGCAGACTGCAAGGTAAACTGAACAGCAAAAGAAATGAGAAGAAGTAGGTATTAGAAGAAAGTAAGAGATGAGTTAAAGGTCAGAATGAGACATGCAGAATAAGATGTGAATATTGTATAGAAAGGATTTTAAAGTTCAAAGTTGTACCTTCGGTCAGTGCCGACACAAAGACACAGACTCAGAGACTGAAAGAGAAGCATTTTGTATTTATAGGCCTAAGTAAAGAATAAAGCTACACAATTTGGGACTGAAGAGAGGACAGGGAAAGTTAGAAATACTAAAAACCTGAAATTAAAGTCTGAAAGGCTGTAAGTACTGCCTTTAAAGCACAGAACCAAGAAAGGGCTCAATATAAATACAAGACTTGTTTGCATAATGGAAGACCAAGCTCTCCAATCAGAATCCCTTCATATTGCCAACTCTCACTAACTTCCAATCAACTTCAGGTTTTTAGAGCAAGAACCATAACATGCAATAGAGGATGAAGATGTTTCTAAATGAGGTATAACACTTGACAAGGTCTGGAATGACACTCTGATGCCTCCAGAGATGCTGCAGAAATAACTGACTGGGCTTTTGGCAGAGGTAGAGTGCACTTACCCAATGCAGCTCCATCATAAACAGTAGCAAATGGCTACAGATAATCACACTTGTGCTTTCTCTTCTTCCTAGAATGTCTTGCTTTACATTTTTCAGGGGAAAAGAAAATCCTGGATATAAAATTGAACTGAAGACTTAGAGCAAGCCACTTAAATGCAAGGTCTTAAAGTAATAGTTAATCTGTGTTTTAAACTCAGTATTGTTTTTCACTGTGAGAAAAATATAAACGCCAGCACACAGCATGGTCCCTATAAATGGCTCTCCATGGATCAGTATATAACCCTGTTATGCCAGAAACTAACCCTCTCAACAGAGGCAACACGATTCCTTTTAACAGGGTGTTTAAATTACATGGAGGGGAGGTTTCTATAACAACCAGATTAGGAAAGCTGTGTTATTTATACCTGGTTACACTGAGCTAGAGGCAGCCACTTCTGTGTGATGGCACAATCTGAGGTGCTGCTAGCTTGCACGTTACTAAGAGTACACAAGTTGCTACATCAGTCCCCTTAGTCATGTACTTTACATGCCCAGCATCCCCAGCATGTGGATCTTTCTAAAAGGAGACAGTGCCAAAAAAGGTTTTCAAATTGAACCATATAATTGACTTCCTCTCATGATCTGTACTGTTTAACCATCACTTTCGCTCAGATTACATCATACAAAAGTGAAAGTTGTTTTCTAGGATACTTTTGTCCATTATGTCACTTTGGACTGAGCCCATCAAAACATAAAATCAGCTGATGAGACACAGATCATGAGATCATTAGTTTGTACACATTCACACTATTAGGCAAATTGAAAGGAAAAACTCAGCAGCCTGAGAGGACTAGACCATGAGTTTCAAAGATCTCATGTGCTTTTGTTTGGGATGAGAAAGCTAGTCATTTAAGCAGATGTGAACACAGAATCACAGAATCATGGGGGTTGGAAGAGAACTCAAGACATCACCAAGTCCAACCCCCTAATAAAGCAGGTACCCTACAATAGGTCACACAGGTAAGCATCTTGCTGGGTCTTGAATATCTCCATGGAAGGAGAAGCCACAACCTTTCTGGGCAACCTGTTCCAGTACTCAATCATCCTTACATAAAGTTCTTCTGCATGTCAGTAAGGAACTTCCTACTTTCAAGTTTTAGGCTATTACTCTCTGTCCCATTGCTACACAACAGCAAGAAGAACCTGGCCTTTCACCTCCCTTTAGATATTTATAAACATTTATCAGATCTCCTCTGTCTTCTTTCCCCCAAGCTGAACAGATACAGCTTACTCAGTTTTTCCTCACATCAGGCCCTTAAATATCTTTGTGGCCTTCTTCTGGACTCCTTCTAGGAGATCCCTGACTTTTTTGAACAGAGGAGTCCAGAACCAGACAGTGTAGTCTACATGTGGCCTCACCAGGGTAGAGGGGAAGGATCACCTCTCTCAATCTACTGGCCATGCTCTTTTTAATGCACTCCAGGATATCACTGGCCTTCTTGGCCACTAGGGCATACTGCTGGTTCATAACCTACCTGTTATCCACCAGGACATGTAGGTCCTTCTCTGCAGAGCTCCTCTCCAGCAGGTCAGCCCCTAACCTGTACTGATGTATGTGGTTATTCCTCCCGAGGTGCTAGACTCTACACTTGCTCTTGTTAAACCTCATCACGTTCCTGTTTGCCTAACTCTCCAGTCTGTCCACGTCTTGTTGAATGGCATCACAGTCTTCAGGTGTCAGCCACTCCTCCCAGCTTTGTATCATCAGCAAACTTTCTGAGAGTGGACTCTATCCCTTCATCCAGGTCGTTGATAAAGATGTTGAACAAGACTGGACACAGCACCAATCCCTGGGGAACACCACTAGTTACAGGCCCAAAAATTTAATCACAGAATCACAGAATCATAGAATGGTTTGGGTTGGAAGGGACCATTAAGATCATCTGGTTCCAACCCCCGTGCTATAGGCAGGGACGCCTCCCTCTACACCAGGTTGCTCAAAGCCTCATCCAGATTGGCCTTGAAGGCTTCCAGGGAGGGGGCATCCACAGCCTCTCTGGGCAACCTGTTCCAGTGTCTCACCACCCTCACAGTAAAGAATGTCTTTCTAATATCTAGTCTAAATCTACCCTCTTCCAGTTAAAAGCTATTTCCCCTCATCCTATCACTACATACACTTATAAAAAGTCCCTCCCTACCCTTCCTGTAGGCCCCCTTCACATACTGGAAGGCCTATTTCACAAAGCACTATGACTTGATTTATAAAAGCTCACTGCCCCACTCCAGTGACTTTTGCTATCACTTCGAAATCCAGAAAAACACAAATGCCTACAAATGCATATTAGACACTTGCTGAATGAAGATGCAGGATCCCAAATAACTATAACAAAAATTACAGATTTGAGAATTATTCACATGTGTGGTTGTAGAAGTGTGAATGGAGAAATTCAGAATGGAACGCTATTGTGGAGACAGTCGCTTACTCGAAGAGTGCGAATGCAGTCCCTCACTACTACAAATTACACAGTCAAGTTTCCCACATTTAGGGAAATAGCAAGGGTCAGCACACCCAGAGTGCAAGGGATGATCCTTGCCCTTGGGAAAGCCACCTACCTAATCATGATGTCTACCCTGCCAGGTAAGAACACAGAGGAGTCTCTGTGTTCCTGTGCTACCAGACCTGTTATTTTTTAAGTTATTGTGTAAATGCAAATATTTCTGAGCTCTGGTTTGTTCAGATAGTCATGGTGTGAGTGCAACAGCAGAACCATGTTGTCCTGATCCTTGTTCTGATGTTGATATGACAACTGAGAGTTTCTGGTTTTAATAAAATGGCCATAGCTGTGTTTTTATGAAGAACTTTACTGGGGCATATTTATCCTAGTGTAAAATACAAGTCATGTGTGCTTCAACATGTAGAAAGAAACCTTTCCATGCCTATATGTTTTCTGTTTACTACTGATTAAGGCTGAGAATAACTATAAAAGTGTTCAATATAAAGTGAAATATCAACAAATGCCTAAACCAATGTTCTATTTTATATACTCCCTGTGAAGAATAAACTTTCTGATTCAACAAAATGAAGCATCTGCCTATCCAAATACACTGGTGACACAATCTATTGGGTTTGTTTCTATTGTTTATACCCCCATTATCTTGATTCCTTTAATTAGCACCTTTGACTTCCAAATGGGTAGGCCATCTAATCTACCATCTAATCTACGATCATGTCAGCAGCTATTGACCATCCCAGATGCTGTAGTTAAGGAAGACAAAATCCTCTTCTTTGTGTGAAGATGAAATACCTTGCCCCTCTCCTTATTTTAATGCTTTTTTTTTTTTTAAGTCTCTGAACTGTGTTGTTCCTTTTTACTATACTCATCTTCAGTCCTGTTCTTATCATATCATTCTTTTGGAATGTATTATTGCTTTTATAATATAATTACAAATATAAGAGCCTTTTATTGTACACTTCTACAGTTATCTATGCACTACTCTTCTAGATACTCCTAGCTTCAAATTCATGGAGAAAATTTTCCATGTCACTCCTTCCAGTTGCTTCTAAATTCTTTTCTGCTATTCTTTTTTTTTCTTATAATAACCAGAGCTAAAATTTTCCAAATTAACTTACCACAGATTCATTTAGCATATAAATCCATACCTTCTTCCATGCCACTCCTGGATTTGCAATTAAGTATTCACTCAAAACTTCATTTTTACTGATTAACTTCAAGCTCTGACATCTGTACAAGCAGTTCAGGCAATTCTTCCAAAATGTGATACCCAGCATCATTTTCATCTGATGCTAGGTGACCTAACTTAGTTGCCTCAGTAGAGCTCTTCAATCTCTTCCTGTGTTAAGTACCCCAAATAATTTGGTCATATTTCAAATGTTCTCATCTTACTGCTCATTCTTTTACAGACTCTGAATTATTTTAATCACTGAATACCTGTACTCAGCCTCAGGACAACCCCAACGTTCTCTGCCCAGTAAAAACAGCCTCCTTGTGTAATATTTCCTTATCTGTCTCGCTGTGTTTCTGTAACTTTCTCTTCCTCCGTGACAAATAGCTTTTTTCACAGGTTCCTACAGATAACTTCTTCAGAAACATTTTTTAATTCATTTTTGTGGAAAATCTTGCATTTTCTATAATGCAAAAAAAGTGTTTTTTTTTTTTTTTCTACTGTACTATGGCCACTTAGGTATCTCACACCTATTCATAATTATTTAATCCAATTTACCCAGCAGTGAAGCAAAGCTCACAAGGGCTGTAATCTCAAGATTGTCCAGAGCACTTACAATCTGTTCAGCTGTCTAATACCTTTGCAGTGTCTCATTTCACATTTGCACCGTTCTTCCCTTGAATAAAAGACAGCCTAGTGATGCCAGCAGAAGACTTGGAGTCAGCACTGGATTCTTGCTCCGGCTCTTTCCACTACTGGCAGTATAATCTGAAGTAAGTTTTCCAGTCTTTCTGAATTTCCCTCCTTTCTTAAATGCAGATGGTACTTAGCAATGTCACAGGAGTAGAATCAACAGTTCTCTGTCTGAGTGCAGATTTCTGGGGGTTTGTTAGGTGTCTCAATCAGAGTATTAAAAGTCTGAGTACATAAGTACGGAGCGGGCAGGATGCCCTCCTCCCCTCTATGTTTCTGAATACCCCATCGGCTTTCCAATGTTTTCCTTTCTGGACTGGACAGAGAACACTCTGTGAGAAATGAGCAGAGACTGGTTCTGTAGGGATAGAAAGTAGGGTTTCAGACTGTCTGCATATGGGAGCAGACACATCTGGAAAAGCTACACATGAATTTTTATGAAGCTTGATTATTAACGTTTTATAAAATGCTTTGAGATCTTTGGAAGGAAAATTTTACCACCTGCTAAGTATTAGTCTTCTATAAATATTTCCAAGCAGGGCACAGTTGCCAAATGTTTTGGTTTGAGTTTAACCATTCTAGTGCTGGGCCACGATAATTCAAATCTTCTTGCTGAACAAATGTCTTATACTACCAATTTTTTCTGATTTCTGTCTCAGTAGCGTCCACCATTTCCTGCCCTAAGTTGTCCTTTAAATGGTCCTTGTAAACATAGGTATAAACACTTTTTTGTCAAAAGTGTATCTTCTTTCTCAAAGCCAGAACTATATAGTTGTAATACTAACACACTGGTATGCTGCAGATATTAGTTTCAAGGTCTTAATATTCATAATAGTTGCACTGAGTGACATGGTCTAGGGCGGTCACAGGCATGGTTGATGGTTGAACTAGATTATCTTCCTGGTCTTTCCAACCTTAGTGATGGACCTATGATCCTATGATTCTATGGTAACATAATTACAGAATCTGGATTTGTTCCTGTATTGTCATTTTAACACTATACTGTTTTTCAGCTTCATAAAATATTATATAGTACTAACTGCAGAAAATCAGAGACAAATTACACAATTTGAATTTTGAATTTGTTTACTCAGTCAGTAGTTTGTAACAAAGCTCAGAGCAATAATTCTATTGGGTAAATTGTGGTTATAACTTTTTGACAGCTTCATTTAAAATATTAGTGGCTGGCACCAAAATTTGTGAAGCAATTTAGTCCCATTCAAATTGATTCAAGATCAATATGTAAATAGAAGTGAAAGACAGAGCTGTAGAAATGTAGAACTATTACCATATGAATACACATGTATTTAAATTCATATTTAAATAAATACATTGCAAAGGCACCAGCCAATGCCAGTCAGTTGTCCTACAGAGTAGGATGGTTTTGATCTCCATGGTCCACATACATATTTCCTTATTTCAGTACAACTCTTGACTTTCTTTCAGCCAAAGAAACATCTGAATGGATGAGAACAAAGTTTTTCTCTCCTTTTCCACATGTTGGCACTTGAATCAGAAAATATTGTTCTGAACTTGTGCTATATTTGCCTAGGACACAATTTTTTCTTCTCTCAATGTGTCGTGTTAAGGAATGAATTTGTTTGAAAGACTAAAAATTTTTTGGTCATTCGTGCTAAATTCCTGACAACAGTCTGTCAAACTATAAAGATTTTGATGGGTCGCTTTTCCATAAGTGCACTAGGAAGAAAGGAGTAAAAGATACACAGAACTGGGTTAGGAAGAACTGCTATCTTCATGTTGCGTGTCCCGTCTATCTGATCTATAGTTCTACTCCATAGGCTTGCCAGTGTGAAACAAGAAGCAGCAGCAAAGAAGCAATTATCCAGAGTAAGCTATGAGTTGAATCTGGTAGGGCATTCCCTCACTAGTGCCTTTCCTGTGTCAGCTTCCCCTTGGAGGAAGGTCTTTCTGGTTTTTTGTTTTGTTTTTTTTTTTCGGCAAGGGTTGAAAAAGAGCCAGGTATGCTTGCTGAAAGTACTCCTTTGGTATCACCATACAGAAGGCTAATTCAGTTAAATAGATGAAAGTTTTGTCAGATGCTTAAGCATGTACGTAATCTTAGGTACGATATATTCCAACCTCAGAAAATAAATTATAGTTGTGATCTTTCAGTGTGTAGCACGATTTAATTCCATGCACTTAAGATTTTGTGGGAGCAAAGCTTTTTCTGTGCTATCTCTCCTGCTCAAAATGTTTTCCAAAATATTTTGTCTATCCATCAGTAGAAGAATGACAAAGGTACTTTAAATTGACCTTCAGTCAAAGAAAGAGAAAGGAGAAGATTAAATTTTTAGTCAAGAATTAAGTTTAATTGATCCTTTTTTTAAGATAAATTTAAAGAGTGATCTTCATGAGCAATGTTCAGCTATATTTAGGGCTACGGTGCCATTCACGCAACACAAAAAATCAAAGCATAATAGAGTAAAAGGTGAAATGAAAAATCAGGAAAGTGCATAACATAGTATCTAAGAAACAGAGTAAATGATGTTACCAGCTTCCTCTTATTGGAAGTAGATGTTAAAAGAAAACAAACAGCAGAAGTTCTTTTGAAAATCTTATGACTTAAAACATAATTCTAGTAAAACAAGGGTATGCTAAGAAACAGCATAAGTGTTTGCTGAGGCTAACAGGTCTGCTGAGATCTGTTTCATTTTCACATTTAGGATGGAATTCCCTAGTGCTGAAATGAATTTTATTACAATTTAATACAATTTTTTGCCTGCCCACAGAAAATTACTTCAGTAAACACTTTCAAAATTGAGGAACATGTTTCAGAGAAGAGTGATCATTACGAGTGCAGTCCATAAACTTCAAAGTATGAGATCTGAGAACACTTTCTGCACCATAGCTGCTCGTAGCTGACAGTATCAGCTGTAGGGCTCTTCACTGTGGCAGACTGAAGCTTCCAGGAGCTCTCAATAGTTGCTACGGAGTGCCAGGTTAAGCCATGGTGGTCAGCAAGAAATCAATCAGGGAATGAATCAGATTTCACTCGAAGTTCTTGGCTCTGTGTGCTTTCAGAACAAAGCCCAAGACCAAAATGAAATGAACTAAGCATATCACTGCATCAAAGACTGCAACAGATAGTACAAATATCTGAGCCAAATCTAATTTGGCAACCTTTAAGCACAGTAAATCAACCAATGTGGAGCTTCAAGCCATCACATGCAACTAGTTTAGCATATGTGCACACTCTCTGAAATTTGGTCATAGCTGCTTTAGTTTATCAGGTGTAAATTAAGGCTTATAATCTTGCAACTGGGACATGCTGGATGCTTAGGGAGAAACAGACATCCATTCTCATTCCATCAATCCTGGTAAAAGCTCGTGTATACAGCTGAAATTATCTGGGTGGCTTCAGCAATTGAAATAATAAGTCTTCATTAATCCACCTCATTTTCTATAATAGGTTAGGAAACGAGGGAGATTGGTGTTATCATTAGTACATCCAGTCTGACAGACAAGAAAAGGTATAAAGATTCCTTGAAGAGATTAATGCTGTAGGCAAATTTGTGCCTGGCCTAGCTGCCAGAACCAGCTTTCTAAGACTGTATCCTAGAAAAGAAAGGACACAACAAAGTGTTTAGAAACTGGTGTCAATCCTATTGAAAACACTTTTGAGAAAATGAAGGAGTCGAAGAGGCCTATGAAAGTAGTCACAAAACTTGAGCTGTCTGTCCCTGATTGAAGAAGGGCAGTGGCAGGAGTGCTCTGCAAAGGGGCAAGTTACTGCTGCACAGCTTTCAGCAAAATGCTAGTGTGCTTTGAAAGAGAGCACATGGAGGCAGTGGACCCAGCAGATAGAAAGTTTTAAATGAAACCTACTTGTTAGCCAAGGGATCTGGGAAAGAGTACTTTAGTGTAAAGGGGGACACTTGGCTACAGATAAGGGATTTGCAAGCTAGGCATAAATCTAGAAAAATTTTGGTGGTTGAAGACATGCTTTCTAGGGGATTTAACAACAGGGAAATGGCTCAACATTCAGGTTTAAGTTTTTCTATGAGACAGGCAGATAAAAACTGTTCTAACAAAAAAGTTGCTTAAAAAATGTAATGAAAACTATTTACATACTGCACCCAGCACATTATATTGCCTTTAATGATTATCACTGTACAACTGGGGGAACCTCTTAGTACCAGACTGATACTTAAAGACATGAGAGCAGTCATTTTAAGATGTTATTGAAAAATGATAAAATTGACTGAGTAAACTCATTTAGGGATTGAAATTCTAAACTGGTGACTAGATATTTGCCCTGATCCTAAATTATGATGATATTTAGGAAGTGGTCAGACTTGTCATGTGGTACAACAAACATTTATTCCCAATGCAAAGGAGAAACAAATTTGCATGTCCTGGGTGGAAACAGAAAATAGATAGTCAACAGTCTCTTAACCCTCGATATGCACTTATATTCTCATTTTCCTGAGATAGAGTTGCTCAAAAACATAATCTTAGAAAGATTGCATCCCAAGCTTGATTTGATATGGTGGGCCAGGTATACCTGATGTAGGAGTAGCTGACATTTATCAGAATTGTGTTCAACTGTTGGCTCAGTCTGAAACACTAAGTTTAGTCATATAACTGAACTCCCTTACCTTCAGCCTCTGAAGGCTAGCAGAAGATATGATAAAGAATATATAGAAATAGATGCCAATTCTGCACTGTTAAATAGCAGAGCTGTAACACAGCTTGTCACCTTCTGGTATTTTTTTCTAACAGAAAACAAAAGCACCTGCTCTATTAAGAACTCTTATCAAAGTCATGGCAAGCAGCAGATATGCTGCAAAATAGACAAAGGCAGGGAAATGAAAAGGAAAACAATCTAGAGTCCTGGGATCTATCACCATTTTGTAGAAACAAACAAGCAACTGTGAAGAATATCTAGAATGAAAAGAAATGATTGCAAAAAGCAATACTGTCACATAAATCATGGTGTGGTCAGATGAAGCTGACACACCAGGTGGACATATGAGAGGACTAAGTGACACTTTCTCTAAAGGAGAACTACCAACATAACCTGTCTGAGAAATGTTGACAGCCAACAGCTGCAGCAGGTTGAGATGGATTGGTTTCAGGACAAGGCACAACTAGATCTAACAGGCCTGCTTCTACCTGACAATGAGGATATTGATACTCTAGGAGAGATTTCCAATTCCACGAATCAATGCAGAGTACCTTGGAGGCTAATTGAACATGCGTTTGTTCATTAAGTTAAATTAAGTTAGTATCTGAAGTTCCCTGTTATGTTAATGTTCAATTTCAGAATGCAGAGGGAAGTTGCAGAGAAATACATCTTTAAGAGGTTCTGGCTTGAACCTGTTTTTAAATAGAAGCCTGCAAAGTGCAATGTTCTTGTTAAGAGAGCATTCTCTGAGTGAGGCAGATCCCTGGGAAATTCTTTGGTTCCTGCTCATCACAGGGCAACCTAGACATGTGATAGAGAGATCTTTTTCACTTCTGCGAAAGGTGGAATCCAGATCGCAAAATAAAAAAACAAAACAAAACAAAAAAACCTTTTCCTGTCACGTTTTTAAAAAGCTACTCATTTTCTTTTCCTCTGTTCTTGTACATATTACTACTCTAATGGAAAAGTTTCAAGTATCCTCTCTGAAAGATCATATGCAAACTAGCTGAACTTTTCGAGGGGAAACCTAAGAACTTTCCTGGAGCTACTCACTGCCTCCCCAGTGCACCAGAGAGCACGTAATACCTCCTGTACCAAGCCCAGCTGACCATCCAATCTTGGCAGCAATAGTGTCAAACAGCCACATCCAACAGAGGCGTCTGATTTATTTGGCTGGCAAAGCACTGGCCGTAGCTACGGCAGTGACAACACTGTGTTTCCCTGTATGTATTCCTTTGCTGGTGTGTGTGCCCCTCACATTTCTGAGTTGTTATTCTTCTGCCTGAAGACAAGTACTCTGTGTCACATCTGCTCTGTGATTATCTTCACACCTCCAACCGAAGGCACAAAAGAACAAATAACACAACCACCATTCTACCCAGGAATATGAGTCAGAGTTTTTCTACTCATAGAATGACTTACCCACTGTTCTGTCATTTACTGTAAATAAGTACTACAGAGTCATTAGATATCAGTGCTTAGGTAGAATTTGTTTTTAGATAGCATCTCCTTCCTTTGAAAGCAAGAAAATACACTTAATATTTTTGGTCTTATTTGAAAGAATCAGTTGTTATGACTGAACTCAACGTTGTCTAAGAACTGCCTTTTATCCAAGGCCAGAATACCTTAGCATGAGCATTTCCAAGGCCTGTGGGTCCAGAGCACGTAATGAACAACATGATACTTGTAAAGAGAACCTAAACAGCAAGGGAGACAAATAGTGACAGCATGGTAAGGACATCAGTGTGTTTTCTTTTTCTGTGCTGGCCCTGAAGATGCTTCCCTGTTTCTGAGCCCCAGCCTCAAACAGCACAGACATGGATGTCAGCAACAGTGACAGCCTTAATTAGCCTAAAAAAAATTCACTCTAAGTGGGTAATTCAGACTGTGAGTGATAGGCAACACAACTAGCTGTTCATGAGGCTGGGGAAGACAAGAGATGTTAACGTATATATAACTCTTTACCCATCATCAGAGCTCTAATTTTCCTTAAGTTCCTTTTGAAGAGGCAAATACACCCATCTAGAGTCCCTCTCTACGGTGATCAAAGCATAAATTATACAGTTTTGTAAAAAAAAAACATAACCCTTGGCTCTTTCCCTCACTGAAAACATAATGACTCCCAAAGCTTTGTATTCATTAATTGACAGTAAAAATACAAAATTGAGAATTTAGATCTCCTAGACGCTGTTGTTTCAGGTGTGCTAAAGACACCACCAGCATCAGACAGAACTTCTGATTACAAGTCATCGTATGTAAAATACAAAATAAGTAGGAGTAGGTATTCATCGTGACAGCAGTTCTTTAAAAAGCATTTACACATTTCTATGATCCTCATTTTTTCTCTGCTTCTATGACAACACATGGATCTTATACCGGTGAAGGAGCAGAGATTTGTTTGATGTTGCTGTACATTTGAAGCTCAGAGGAAACTCAGGGCAAAGTCTTTTCTGCAGATAAGCACCGATAGCCAAAAAACCCAAAGCTGAACATACCGGACTAATGGATAAACATGGATAAACAATGAGCAAAGCATCACCAAGGACAACATCTTACTATAAGGTAATAGCAATTTGTTCACCTGTATGTCAGGCTCCGAACATCAGGATCATTGTTCCACTTCTTCCCACCTTCTGTTACATTCTCTATTAGCATTTCAGTAGTTAAATCAAACAGGAGAGCAGTTCTAATAATAATTTCACACACAGCACACGAATACCTTTTGACACAGAAAAAGCATTTTATCTTTGTGAAAGTACTTTCTCTTCCCAAACAAAAAGGCCCCAAGCTACACACAAAAATCTCTGATGATATTTAAACCACACGTAGCAGATCATCAGGGGAGTATGGCTCAAATTTCTCTAAAATCAGGGAGTTCTTGTGCCCATAATGGAAGAGGTCAAAGAGATGCCATGTGCTGGATTTAGAGGTATCATAGAGCATGGCTTGTTTTAGTTTCTTTGGTTTTGCTAAGCTTCACTTTCACTGTGACCTTTCAGCTATAGCCCAGATGTTCTTGGTTCTCAGCACAATACTACTGCAATAGGTGCTTTCCCAGGTGAGAATGCTCAGGTTGGGTTTGCTCAGCAGGCTGCTGGAATTGTGCTGACAACTTAAGCCATAGGGAAATAGGGATACTTCTCCACCAGTTTTCTTCCTCTGTCAAACCTGAGCAGAATTTCACGGGACACAGAAAGTGCACAGCTTTGCCCTCCAGGACTTTTCTCTGCTAAATTTCAAAGATCTGTTGTAAAATGATCTGTGAATTGTATTTCTACAGAGAAAGATTTGCAAGAAACTTTCTGAATTGTAACTTGGTTCTGTCCAAATCAGGAAGTCATCACTAACTCCTTTCATTACAGGTGGTTTTGTTCTTGAAAGAGCCTGTATGTTTGTGAGTGAATAATCACACAGTGTTGGAACACTTCAGCAAGAGAAAGCATAGCAGAAAGAGAAGCATGTGGGAAGTAGCTAAGTGACCAGGCAGAACAGTGATTGCTCTCTTCTGTGCAGCTGTACCCCACATAAAAAGAATGCAAGCAGAGAGAACCAGAAGCAAATGGGAAAAAAGATGGAAGATGAGGAAGATGGAACACTTGGCAAATAACTATTTACAGTATTAGTGTTTTTTTTCTAAAGTATAAAATGTGGTAAGCTTGGTTTACCCTGAGGCAATAGGATAAGAAGTAAAGCTCTAACAATGTCTTAGAAGTCTTCAACTGTAAGATTTGTCAGCTGCTGGATTGTATTACTGCACATTAATAGAAATAGTGATTTGGGGAATGCAGTGAGAAAAAAAATAGGCATCTCAAATCTAATAAGTAGGGTTTGGAAAAGAAAATGCTGGCAGAATGAGGACAAAATAAAGGAGAAAGCAGAGAATGAAAAATGAAACACAAAGAAGAAACTAAAAGGCTGGGAATATATATCAGAAATGCCCTAATGGGTTCATCCAGCTGTACTTACCTGGCAAGGGACAGACTGAGATCAATAACAAAGCCTTTCTTACTGGGTAAGACTTATTCTTTGCATTCCAGGTATGCTGACTTGCATTTCCCCAAATGTTGAGAAGTTGACTGCAGAATTTGTAATGAATGATTGCATTTACACCTTTAAAACACAGGGCAAACAGGGCAGTGGTAGCGGGAGATACAGGTTAGGAAGCACATGAAAGCGTGATCACTATTTGCAGTTATTTCCCCTTCCACAGCCTCAGCACCTATGTTTTGTGCTCTTTGGAGGCTGGAGGGGCTGGGACAGCTCAAACCTACTTTCTGGGTGCACCAGAGTTTCGTATGGTGGCAAAATGACACATCCTGCCTTGTTTTCTTGCCTGTCCTGATGTTGTCTGGTATTTTAGCGGCTTTTATCAGCTGTCACTGCACCCTGCAGCAATGGCTTTAGAGAACTGTCAGGGTGACTCTGAGGGCTCTTCCTGGAGATGTAACTGCCAGTTCCAAATCAGTTCAGCATCATGCACAGATGCCATACATTAAGATCTCCTTTACATGCAGTATTCCTTTCTTCGTACCAACACCAACAATCCTATGGGCTCTCTCCTTCATGAGGCCCTTCTGGAGTTCTATTAGGAGGCATGTGTCAAGCCTAAAGAGCTTAATACGTTGTACACAGTGTATAGGTGCAAGACTCTAGCTTATAGTCTCAAGTTACTGTTTGTGATAATAATGCAAAGATAGACGGCATTTTGACTTGCTTTTATTACTTGCTTTTATCCCCTGTATATCCTGTAAGAACTTTTTAATTTGAAAAAGTTGCTGTAAAAGGATCAGGAGGAGATTTCCTTCATAATTCATATTACTTAATCCACACCTGCCAATAAAAGAAGGCTGCAACTCTAGAGGAAAAAAAAATAAGCATGTGTCCTTAAGCTCTCCACTAATCCAATCAAGATTGTTCACAGGTACACAGTATACAATGAATGGAAAAATGGAATGGCAAGGAACATCTGAAAAAGAGACCCTCTTAAAGAAGGCTTTGTGTCATTTTAAAGTTTTTCCCTCTCTCTTGATGTTGCCAGTTGCTCTGACATGCATCTGTTTCATCACTAGAAGTTGATTTTGAAGGGTGACTGTGAGCATCTATGGCAGTATCAGATACATTCAGCTTTGGTTAGTGTACTATCATCAGTAGTGTAACTGTCATTTATAGTTAATTATGACTATAGTCTAATTACAGGTAAGGAACATGACTTCTTCCCTTACCATTCCTTGACCAAGACCTGTCTGATTACTTGACCTGGCATTCTCTCCCAGCTGGGTCAGTGTAGGTGCAGTGTTCATCACGTTTGAAAACCAATGAAAAAGAATGCCTCAATCTAACAAAAACTGTCAGTTCATAGCTGGTTGCCTGAGGAAATGATGTTTATGCTCTGCCACGTTCACAAACAAGTACACACATCTGTGTCTCTTCCAAGAACTTTTGAACCTGGGGGCAATTTCAGTGGAACTAGATGGGGGCAAGGTACAGAGGAAAGCTCGAACTGTTTCTTGAAGATCGGGGGCTGCAGAAAAGAGAGATATCTGATTACATCTTCAGTGCAGAAGGAAAGCAATGAAAATCCACTTCTCCTTAAACAGTGAAGAGTTCATACTCTGGAGAAACTTTAAAAAAAAAAATGCAGTTGGAGATTGATCTTCATAGACAAATAAAATTCACCTACTTTCATGTGAAAACCATTCTCTTTTTCATTCAGGTGTACAAATACTGTTCCGTTTGCTACACCTGAGTTTTGCAAATGCAGAGTGCTCTGGCACATGCGAGATTTCTAAGCTGATTTAATTATAGAGTGCCGTAAAAAATTTTCCAGACTTCTTCAAGGTTGGCTAATGACTTTGTACAGTACTTTTGGAAAACACTTTTTTACAGCGATTCTACCTGTTCAAGTCTGTCTTGATCCAAACACATCTCTTCTTTTTCCTGCAACCAAAATACACTTTTATTGCCCCCCAAAACAGACTATTTTCAGGTCATAGAATTTGCACACCTTAACAACACAGTATAGGTTGTCAGAAATCTGGTAGGCCTCTAACGTTCTGTTTTATGACCTAAGAACAGTTCATACTCATCTTCTGCATCAGTATTATCCTCCAGTTCAGAATGTGACTGACAAGCAGCCCAAACATGCACTGGATTGGGGAGGGCTAGTGGGATCTGCAAAACATTTCCTTCCTTCATCTAGGCAGTGTCATTTTTTTTCTTACAAAGTCCTTTTCCTACCTCTGAAAAAGCTGATGATCTGAACTGTTTTCAGACCAACAATAATCCTTATAAATGAATCATTCCAGGTCATAAATGTAAATATTTCTCTGTTTGTATTTCAGATATTATTTTGTTATGAGATCTTAGACATGCCAATTTCAAAATTCAACCTGTAACTTTTAAATTAAACCCAGAATCTACCAAGGAGATGTATCGAGCATATGGGTGAAAATTAATAATGCCTGTCTGTGAAAGGAAAGACTACTTCCAGACTTGTGGATGAAATTCATCCTCACAAACATATCTGCATATATATTGCTTGATGGTCATGCTGTTGGGAATTGGCTGCTGACAAACTTGGCAAACTAATGCTCATATTTTTTCAAGCTCATTCAACCTGAACACGAGATTAGTCACAGCACAGTTCTCAAAAGTTTTAGCAATTTCTGACTTAGGGGTATACTCTCCGCTTCTGTTTGTTCTGTGTACAACTTTTGATAATGCAGATCTGCACATAGATCCTAGTTCAGACAAATTCTTCTTGTGCAACATGAATGGATGGCAATATCCGTTTCACTCGTTCTTGCACTGAATGTGGACAACAGATACACTTGTAAGCTTCAGTCTTTGCTTCCTGCCACCCTAAGCAATGAATGCTACAGTGGTTGAAAGAAGTGTCTGAACTTTATTCCAGAATGCAAGAGGAAAAAAAAAAAAAAGAAAGAAATTGGAAGTTAGGCCCATCAGATAAAAAAAGAAACCACTATGCTCCATCCTGGAAGGTAGGAGGACCCTGTAAGCAGGCTTGATGCTAGAGAATGAAGTGCTTCTCCTAGAGAAAGTTAATTTTTTGTTCATTGACTTCCAAGAAACTGCCTTCTCCTGATGGCAGCTTAAACTCACTCTCTTCTGCCTGTTCACTGAGACTGATTGTTAGCAGAAAAATTGTTTTCCCCCAAAACACAGCCAACTGCCTTCCGAATTTCTCAAAGTGTTTGTTCTATAAGAATATTTCAGTGAAAAGCTGCCCATGTATTATGCTCTGTATTCCTTGGTTTTGGTTTCATCTGTCATCCAGGCGTGATGTCCAGCACCTGGCATTCAAAGGGAGGTGAGACACCTGTGAAATGACACTGCTAGAGTGGGGAAAGCATTTGCCTCAGTGATGGAATGGATCTGGTATAGTCATTTTTCTTGTTTTTGTATAAGTTTTTCCTGCTAGCTTCTAATGATGAATCTGCGTATTATCAGATGACAATTTTCCATACATAGGTGAATACTCACCCACATTCGGAAACTTATTACTGAGAGGCCTGAGTGATACTGCTGCTCATCTCACAAAAGGAAAAAAAATGGGTGCTCAGGTTACCCGGTGTGAAATTTATAGAATTGCAGAACCATGTAATATCCTGAGCTGGAAAGAAGCCACAAGGATCATCAAGCCCAACTACCAGCTCCACACAGGACCACCCAAAATCAAACCCTATTTCTGAGAGCACTGTCCAGACACTCTCTGAACTCCAGCACTGGAGGGGGGCCGTGCGCACCGCCCTGTGGTGCAGACCCTTTCCCTGAGCCCCATCTGCCCTCCCCTGACACAGCTCCATGCCGTTCCCTCGGGCCCTGTCGCTGTCACACAGAGCAGAGCTCAGCGCTGCCCCTCCGCTCCCTGTGAGGAGCTGCAGCCGCCATCAGGCCTCCCCTCAGCTCCTCTGCTCTGCGCTGAGCACACCCATGGAACAGACAATCTAACCGTGTTGGCTTTTTATCGGCATTCCAAACTGATGCTGTTCTAATGCTTTTAAACACTTGTATGGCACAGAGCATAACCTCATGGGAACATCTCTCACCTTACACGTTACCACTGTGCGGGTTATAGGTTTAAATATTTTTGACAGTTTTCTTCATTTTTTTTCTTTTCAATTTGTACGGAGATTGGAACAGGACGTTCTTGACAAAGTGTCCTCAGCTGCATTTTAAAGCAAACTTTTAAACTATTTCATCAGGCAATTCTGCTTTTATAGGCTCCTCTTCTTTTTTTCCTGTGTATAAGGAACAACTGTGTAACTTACCTTTGTGTTGATGAGTTTTAAGAAGATGCACGTGTGCAAAACTACTACGGCAGAAATGAGGGTTGCTCCGAAAGTAATGCCTCCTATTTTATTATGTTGGCCCACGGTATCAGAGGCAGATGTTGATGGTATGGCAGGAGATGTCAAACCTTCCCGCCAACATTCCGTTCCATGTTGTTGCCATATGACAGATGTGCAGCAGAGGGGCAGTCCTGACACAGTGGCATCTGATTTGGAAGTGCACATGAAGCAAAGGTGTGTCACTGAATTCCTCCATGCAGAAAAAATGGCATCTACTGACATTCACTGATGCTGAACGTTGATGGAGACCAAGCAGTGGATGTGAGCACAGTGAGGTAGCGGGTGGTGCATTTCAGGAGCAGTGACAGCAACAGTGGGTCACCTCTGCAGATTGTTACAAGCGTGGCATGCAGGCTCACGTCCATGGTTGTTGAAAATGCACAGCTAGTGGTGAGCGTTGAAAAACAGCGTTTTGTAGCTGAGAATTTGCTCTATTAAGTAGTGCCATTGTGCTCTTGGTATCTACAGTAGTTTCCATGCAAATAAATAAGAGACATGACCTTTGCAGAAACCTACATACTTTGGAAACTGCAACAGTTCCCAGCTAATTCCTACAGGACACAACACTCTTTCACAAGGCTTCCAACTCCAAGCTCAAAAAGCACACCCGTGCGACTCACAGCTATCTTCTGTGGGTACTTTTTTGTGTGTGTAACGTAAAAAGCACAGAATGGAAGCCGGCAGGTTAAGCACTCGGTGTTTTGACATTCATGGGATGTCTCAGACATTCCTTTCAGTGGTTTTATGAGGAAACGACCAGTCACCTGCCCAACTGGAAGCGCTCTCAGAAGGCTCCTTTAATTGGCTGTGGGAGCGCTGTTTCACCAGCAACAAAGCTGTTTCAAACACCGCTCCAGATACAACAGCCCCTCAAATCTAACATCCTGCTAGAAGAAAATTCGCTCTAGCCGTTCCCGGACAAAGCTGCGGAGCTCGGGCAGAAGGACCGTCACCGCAGGCAGGGCTGCAGGCACCAGACGGCAGCGTGCAGCCGACTGAAGAGAAAACCTGCCCACACACCGCCCGGCGGAGCCGCGGGGCGCTCCCAACACCTGCGCTCGGCTCAGCCCGCCCCGCCGCGGGCGCTCGCAGCCACCCCGCGGAGCCCCCTCCCCGCGCCATGACGTCATCGCACGCCGCGCCTGCGCACGGCGCGCCGACCGACCCTCCCCGACCCCTCGGCGGGGGGAGGGGGCGTGGCCCCGCGCGCGGCTCGGGCGGGGAGAAAGGGAGCGGAAACCAACGCGGGCCCCCCGCGTGCGTGCGTGTGTGTGTGTGTGCGTGTGTGTGCGTGCCGCGCCTGCTCGGCCGCGCGCGCGCACCCGGGGCGCCCGCCCCCGCCGCGGCCTTTGCGTGACGGCGGCGGGGAGCGCGCGCGCGCGCCCCCGCCCCTCCCGTGCGGCCAGCGCCTATCGCGGCCGCCGCCGCCTCTCCTCGCGGCTGGGAGCGGAACCGACGGCCGCGCCGGCGCCTCCCCGCCCCTCCCCCTCCTACTATTATCCTCCCGCACGGTGCGCGCTCCCCTAGCCACCCCCCTCTCCCCCCTCCCCTCCCCGGTGCCTCGGGAGCGCGCCCGCTCGGCGAGGGAGGGATCGAGCCGGCGCTGCCGCCCGCCGCCGCCGCCTATCCCCTCCATGGAGCTTGCGCCGCCCCGCTGAGCCGGAGCCGCCCGCCAGCCCGCCGCTGCCGCCGGGGAGTAACCGGGGGAGGGAGGGGGGGTGGGGGGAGGAAGGTTGGGTCGCGGGGTGCGTGACACGCGCGGCGGCCCGAGAAGCGGAGAGCCCCGGCGGCGGTTGCGGCCGTCGGTTGCGGTTGTTGGCGCTGAGCGGCGGGGGAGCGCGCCGCGCGGCGGGGAGCGTGCCCGCGGCCCCCCCGCTTCCTTCTCCTCCTCCTCCTCCTCCTCCCCCCGCAACCGGGGCCGCCGCCTGACGGGCGGACCATGGCCGACGACGACGTGCTGTTCGAGGACGTGTACGAGCTGTGCGAGGTGATCGGCAAGTGAGTCCCGCGGGGAGGGGGAGGGGGGAGAAAAGGAGAAGGGAGGGGGGAGAGCGGAGCTGTCGTCCTTCCCCCCCCACCCCCAGCGCGGGGATGCTGTGCCCGGCACCCACCTGAGTCGCGGTGCGGGCGGCCCCGGCGCGCTGCCCGCTGCCCTGAGCTTGGGGATGGGGGGGTGGGGGGAGGAAAGCCGCCCCGGTGCTTCCTCAGCCACCATGATCCCCGCCCGCCCGGCCGCCGCGCAGCCTGGCGCTGCCCAGCCCTCCTGTTCTCCTCCCCATCCCCGGCACACCCATCGGTGGTTGCCTACTGGGGAAGGATCGCTGTGGATCCACCTATCGCTCGGGTGGCCGCGCCAGGTGTTGGCTCTTCCCGAGCCTTGGCGCACAATGAGCGGCGTGCTGCTGGCGGTGCCCCTGGCACCCCGTGCTCGCGCGGATCTCTGCCTTCCCTCCGCTCTCCGGCGGTGCGTGAAGCTGGGGGAGAACTTGGCCTCTCCGGTCTCCTTATGCAACTGTTACTGCGTGTTCGTGTCAAACCTCGGAGGTCGCCGGCGTTCCCCGTCTGCCTGTTCTGGGCCACGCTCCTGTAGGCTGCACGGAGATGACAGCTCTGTGCGTTACCACACCAAGAAAACGCAGAGCATCCCCCAAATCAGATGGCGCTGAACGGGAGCTGAACTCCCCGCTCTGTATTTTCGTGACTGCCCGGTTTCCAAATCCTTTTTTGTTTATTCGTTGTGTTCCACACGCCTCCTGTGGCTGTGCTTGGGTTGCGTGAAAGATGTAGCAGTGTTGCTGCTTCCAAATTGTCTGTGTGTGTCTGACTGAGCAGCTGAGATTGCTGTGGGAGCCTTAGCGTGGCATTGCTCTGGGTGCCTGCAGCTCTTTCTTCCTGAGGATGAATTCTACCAGAGCGGCGTTCCCTGTGTTTTGATTATAAACAAAGAGTTTATCCGCATGTATTCTCCCTCCCGCCCCCCACCAGCGTGCTTCTCAGTTTCTATCTGCTGCTGCCCGCTTTCTGAGCTCAGGCTAAAAATATTCTGGAATTAATCTTTCCTGAGGATTATACTAAAATGCTTGTCTTGGACTTAGCAGGTTACTTTGTTGTCAGCTGAAGTTTCAGCACTCTGCTCTGTCATTTCACATGGTATTACCACCTTTCCGTGGCCACAAACAACTTTTAAAAATAGGAAGCTTAGAGGGCCTTGCTTGCTGTCATAAGCTCAAAGCCCTTGTCAGTTGTTCATGGGGAGCTTACGTAGCGGAGAAACAAAACTGTGATGAAATGTATTTTGAAGATGATTTTTGGCATGCTCCTTTCACAAGTGGTTTTATGCTAACTGCTGCAGTGCACACACTGCTTTCTCAGAGCTGGGTACCGTTAGAAAGAAGGTGAAGTGCTTCTGCTTGACAGGACTGCTTTTAGAGAATGGCTCCATCCAGATGTTTGTGCAGCTCCGATGACTTTTGGTGTTGCGATACGAGAATTTTGAAGGGTTCCAAAGTTCAAAACCTGTGAATTGTGAAGCTTCTTTAGCTGATACCTGAGATTTAATTATTCTGGATGTGTTGTGATGTAACTTGATCTAACAGATAAACGTTGGGTTGTAGGAGCACGGTGCTGCCAAGAGCACTGTAACAGATCAGGGTGGATCACTGAAGCTAGCAGTGGTGGTGGGAAGGGGTTTGCGTGCAGATGTTGTGTCCCTTCTTTAACCAATAAACTGCACAGTTTTGTTCGTACGGCTGTATAAGTAGCATTCCTGTTTCTTTGCAGTGCTACTCAGGTGAATTCTGAGGAATCGGGGATGCAGCACCTTTATTTAGCTTTCAGATTTTTGATAGTGCCTCGCTCATCTTTAGGCAACCTGGGGAAAGCCTCTGTGAATCTGCTTTGAATTGCTACGTATGCATCTGGCTAAACGTCTTTCAGTGAAACATCAACTAAACGTCTGTACCTTCCTGTGATTTATTATTGATTGATTGAGTAATCTGGTTCTTGCAAATAGCGCATCCGGCCCTGATTTGTGTTTTAGGTTCATGAAATATTAAAGTGTATGATTTATCTTTCCTAAATGGGTAGTTACCACTGTCATTTAAAGTAGTAAAAGGTATTTCCAGAAAGGATGTGGGAAAGAGATTTTGAACTGTAAAATAACTGAATATTTTGTCTGACTTTGTAAGAGAAATCTCAAAGTTCCCATACAGTCTACTTGAGAAATAAGTCCTCTATGGGAGTTTCCTTGCTGGCAGTATGTGGTCCTATTTGTTGAAGCTTATTCTGAACTTTCGAATAAACTTCAAACAATTTTACATGCGATAAACTGGTAAGACTTATTTTGTATAAACACAATGATGATAGCTTTTTGCTGGAGTGTGGAACAGTAGCTGTAATAGCATATGAAAGAATTGATCGGAATGACAGAGTGATGAATCGTTTATTACGTGGCATTTAATGTGTTTGAGTTCTGCAAGCATGCATTTTTCATTCTGAAAGAATTTCTGAAAGAAAGAAAAGCCAGGAGGGATTGAGAGAATTTCTAATCCGTGTTTCTTTTAGAAAAAATTTGAGGGCAATTTTCATTTGCATACCCTTCCAGTATTCCAATTTCTTTGCTGAATGCTGTGGAGAGATAAAAATTGAGTAATAAATCCAATGTCTTGTTACACTTTTTAAAGTGGCATCTGTGACGCTAATGTTAGTCACGTGGTTTTACTTTACCAAATGCGTGATGTTCTGGGTTGCTGTCTTATTTTCAGAGTTGGCTGGCACAAGCATGCTTCAGTGCAAGAAGTCACTGGGAGCTTCTAGCTTGGCCTTCAAAAACACAGTAGTATATCTGGGAATAAAAGGCACAAGCCTGCCTTGTTTATTTTTTATTCAAACTTGCTTCCAGTTAGCTTTGGAGGGATTTTCTCTGTGTGTTGATGAGAAGTACGTAAGCTAAAATATTTAAGGCTTCCATTGTATTGATCAGAGCATGCATTTGATTAACAGGCTGCAGATAGTGGTGACAGGTGTACTACTTTATTTTTCATTGAAATTTACATTCAGAGTACATTGAGTGGTTCTCAAAACTCCGTGTTGGTGTAGGGCTGAAACACCTTGGGTGAGAGCTGTTCTGGGTTTATAACAGGAGCTCTGTGTAAATGTAACAGAAGTCTTCATTACTCTGAAGAGAATGCCTGTCTTTAAGCTAGAACAGACAAAGTTGCTATTGAACTTAGAAGTCCAAAACATGACTTCTGTGACAGATACCTTCTTCTGAGAGGACTTTATCTCACATTAATGAGTTTTGCTTTCTGCATCTATTAAGACTCATGTTGATTAATGTTAGCTTTAGAGGGGTACTGTAAAAACTGTCTGATCTGCCTAATAGTAGTATTAGGATTGTGTGTTGCTTCAGTATAGTTTCCTACATTTATATATATCTCCAAATTTTGAAGTTAGAAATACAGTGTGATAATGTTGATAAGAGTTTCTGTTCAAGTGCGCATTGGTCACAATTGAAATCCTTAGTCTTCATCTTGATAGTCACGTGAATTAATTTTTTTGTCCAGCACAAGTGGGCTGTAAATTTGTACAATTATTGTGTGTAGAAGTGGTGCAGTTGCTGGCATTTTTAGTACTCAAAAATAATGTGATAGTTGGTGCTAGTGCTGCTGTAGTTTCAGGATGTTCTCTGCAATATGACTGAGTTCAAGTTAGCTGTTCTCTACATTGCATGCTGAGGTTTTCGGTTTTTCATCCCTCCCTCCTCTGTGCTGGGCTTCTCTGCTTGGGCTTTTCTCTCTGGTGAGGAGGAGTTTGAGTATCTACAGTGTGAAGGAGTTCCTCTTTTCTCCACACTGGCAGTGCCAGAATATGGATGATGTGAGGGAGGGGAGAAGGATGGGATGACGATGTTCTGAGGCAAGTGGTGGGATTTTTATACAGGATTTTTATTTTTTTGCATTAAAGTATGGAGGCCTGTTTCCCATTCTGATAGGATGAGAGGAGGGTGGTGGTTCCATCCTGAGTTGTTATCTTGAAACGGACGTGCTTTAAACTTATATCCCAGTCAGAATGATTAAGAAAGTGCTGAGAGATCTCATGGACTCTGTGTTCAAGAAATGGAAGTATGGTGACAGCAAAACTCTCTAGAATGATTCTCATTGCTCCAGTGATACAGTACATCAGCACTGCCTCTGTTTTCTCTTCATGGCAGTGAGAATAATACTTTTTCTCTAGAGCACTGCTGAGGTTTTGCATCTTGTGTAAGACCAATGGATGTAACTGCTGAGTATAATTTTGACAAAGGAAAGGAAAACATAAAACAATTGCAGTGTTCTCACTGTTCAGAAAGGAGAGAGAAGGAGGGTAACTTCTCAGGGATATGGAACGCTGTCTGATTTAACTTTTTAATTCCTTAGTGCTGTTTGATGGAGTGACAGCATCAGTGGACAAGGGAAAGGCAACCGATGTCATTTACCTGGACTTGAGCAAGGCCTTTGACATGGTCCCCCACCACATCCTTCTCTCCAAACTGGAGGGATGTGGATTTGATGGGTGGACCACTCGATGGATAAGAAACTGGTTGAAAGGCCTCAGACAGAGGGTGGTCATCAATGGCTCTATGTCCAGGTGGAGGCCGGTAACGAGCGGCGTCCCCCAGGGATCTGTCTTGGGACCGGTGCTCTTTAACATCTTTATCAATGACATCGATGACGGAATTGAGTGCACCCTCAGCAAGTTTGCTGATGACACCAAGCTGAGTGGTGCAATTGACAAGGTAGAAGGAAGGGATGTCATTCAGAGGGACCTCAACAGGCTAGAAAGGTGGGCCCAGGTGAACCTAATGAGGTTCAACACAGCAAAGTGCAGAGTTTTGCACTTGGGCCGGAGGAATCCCAGGCATCCATACAGACTGGAAGGAGCGGTCCTTGAGAGCAGCCCTGTGGAGAAGGACCTGGGGGTCCTGATGGATGAAAAGCTCAACATGAGCCAGCAGTGTGCTGTTGCAGGTCGGAAAGCAAATGGTATCCTGGGCTCTATCAGAAGAAGGGTGGTCAGCAGGGACGGGGAGATGATTGTCCTACTCTGCTCTTGTGAGGCCCCATCTGGAGTACTGCGTCCAGGTCTGGAGCCCCCAGTACAAGAAAGACAGGGAACTGTTGGAGAGGGTCCAGAGGAGAGCCACTAAGATGACTGGGGACTGAAACCTCCCTTACGAAGACGGGCTGAGGGAGCTGGGCTTGTTCAAGCCTGAAGAAAAGAAGGCTGCAGGGTGACTTCATTGCAGCCTTCCAGTACCTAAAGGGAGCCTACAAACAGGAGGGGAATCAACTCTTTGAAAGGGTAGATAACAACAGGACAAGGGGAAATGGTTTTAAGTTGAGAGGGAAGATTTAGGTTGGATGTCGGGGGGAAGTTCTTTACAGAGAGAGTGGTGAGGTGCTGGCTGCCAAGAGAGGTTGTGGATACCCCATCCCTGGGGGGGGTATTCAAGGCCAGGTTGGATGGGGCCGTGGGCAGCCTGGAGGTTGGTGGTCCTGCATGTGGCAGGGGGTTTGCAGCTTGATGATCCTTGAGGTCCCTTCCGACCTGGGCCATTCTGTGATTCTGTTTAAAACACTGGTCTTTTAATATATGTCCAGCTGTTTTCTGTGTTAAAGTGTTAAAGATGAACAGGTGTGTGGCTTAAGTGTGAGGTTATAATGTGTGTTGCTCTAGAAAACTATCATATACAGTTGCTGGACTATCTACTTACCTAAGTTATTGTGCTACAGATTTTAACTGTAATACTGACCTGGTTTTGCTTATGGAAGTCTATCCAACTGTAGCTGAACACAAGATGGAATTAAAATGTGGTTGCAGAGTTAAGCATTTGAATTGGTATTCGCTCGTCCATTTTCTGGTGTTGTTTTGATAAGCCGCTTCTTTCCTCAAATGCGTCCTTGTGATGTAGACAAGACAGCTGCGATAACTGGGAAGTAGAGTTGTTTTTAGGAGGGGAATTTCATCTAGGAAAATACACTGAGATTGTGCAGGGGCTTTGCGGATATGTTTTTGTGCTTTAACACCCAAAAGAAGGAAGCTTTGAATGTAGGAGCAGAGGAGCAACAGTGTGCAGAGTAGTCCTGAGTAATTTTAGGCAGTGACTTACTTGATATAAGACTTGCTGGCTACCAAAATTCTGGAGAAGCTGTCTTGGGGAAGTCATGGGAGAAGAAACAGTCTTGATTTGGAGATCTGCTCAGTTAATTGCTTGATCTTTTTATTAGCATAGCTCTGTTGCCTTCTAGAATGGGGCCTAGGCTTTAGGATCCTAGCAATCCCTAACTGTCATTTCAGTTAAAATGCAATGCTTCATTTTAATGAGTGATAGAGGACTACTAGGAGAGGAAAAATCTGTATTTTATGTCAACAGCCACTTATGTACTTAGTCCTCTGTTTGATACACTGGCCTTTTTATAGTCTCTTATGTAGATGTCATGACAATGAATGGTAATTGAGCAGTATTAACTGCTTATTATGTATTAACTGCTTATTATATTGTAGTGTTTTCAAAGATCACTTTTCAGAAGGCTGTAGTCATATTAAATGTGTCATCTAAGGAATGGTGACTTGAGAATTGACAGGGGTTAGCGTTAAAACTAGGTATTCCATGCCAAATTATATAGTTAATTTTAAAAGGAAATCTTAGGAATTCTCCTAAGAGTGAATCTGTTTTTTAATAAACAGTGTGAAGATGTATGTACAGGACGTATAGTGTACGCATGGCTAAAGTTCATGGCCCCAGTAGTTTCAGAAGTTGGACTGGTCTCTTAAGATACTGTACCAGTCAGCTAATATACCACCTACAGAACCCCAAGAAACACTTTACTTTTCTTTGTGTTTATCAGGTAAGTATATAAGAAAATACCTAGGTAAGGACACCCTAAGCATGGGACAGGAAAACCTTCCTTTTGAAGTAGCTGTAAACTGAAATGAGTTTCAGAGTGTCGGATCACTAACTTGTTTTAATACATTTCTGCTGTATTTGTAGCAAAGTATTGTTTCTTGGGAGATGCCCAGTGGTATCCCATTCTGTCTCCCTTGTCAAAAACAGGAATGCACTGTAGGTTTGTCATGATAGCGTTACTACTGTTCAAGCCCCATTTTTATCCACAACTTCACTTTCTATAATAAATGTGGCTAAATGAGATTTGAAATAATTGTTGGAGCTTGACAGTGAAGGTGTTTGGATTATAATAAGGGTTTAACTTTTTTTTTTTCCTTCAATTTATACAAGAAGCAGGTGTATTCTTTCAGAGAAACAGCTAGAAAACCATTGCAGGATCAGTGTAGGACTGAGAGAATCAAGGACTACTTCCTAATATAGTTTCAATTGACAGAGGTGACCCCCACTTGGTTAAGATATGCCTTGTTCTTTTACTTTCACATCTTTGTGCTGGAATAGGGTAGGAAGGTGTAGCTAGTGATTGCCTACACACCTCCTGTCTTACATTGCAGTGTTCAAGGTAAAAAAGTGTTTTTTACAGTGGGACTGTACTTTTTTCCAGGCAGAGGACCTGTGAGTATTTTTGTCATCAATGCTTTGCCAGTTTTGTATTTTGATTCAGTTTTTTCACAAACTAGTAGTTGAAATTTCACCATGTGAAGACATTTGATGCATGGTTCTTACACACTCAGAACAGTCACTGTATGCGCCTTAAGTTCTAAAGAAATCAGAGAATTCTGAATAGCATTTGGTTAGTTTTTTACATGGCTCCTGCACCTGTTTCTTTGGCTTTTTGATGGCATGTTAACTGAAGGTAATCCAGTTTCTTTTCTGACGACCGTCCCTCTATTCATTGAATAGTGTGCCTGTAGGAAATTGCTTCTCACTTTTAATGTTGAGAAAATTTCTCAGGCTATTTGAATTAATAAAACTCTAAAGAGTTTGCCTCTGAACAAAATGTTCAGAAGTGAAATATCAGGTATATGGGTACCTATTCTGGTTTAAGAGGCGTTCTGTGTTTCAGTTTAGTATTTTAGGAAGCACTTAGAGCTAAGCTGAAAAACTGCTTGTCTCATCAGTATCAGTTCTAATGTAGCTGAGATTGAGTAACTCTTGTCGTTTTAAAGTATGTCTTCCTAGGGAACATGTGGTTCTTCATTGTTAATTCATGGTTAATGGTTCTTCATGTGGTTAATTTGGAACTTTGTTTAAACTTACTGTTGCCAGGGTTTGGAAGGTAGTTCACATTTGGATATTTTTGACCCAAAGAGCTCTAGAGGTAAAGAAAAAAAACCTGTGTTGTGAGGCTCAAATGCAGTGGCTTTTAAGGTATTCATAGGGTACCTTCATATGTGAAATCTGCCTTTAGTCATGTATCTCCTTACATGGATATGTAAAATATCCATTTTTATTTTGCGCCTTCAGGATTTAGTATGGGCTCTATCAGTATTTAAGCTATTGTAATGAGGAGGGGACAAAATGCTTTTACAAAGGTGGTCCCCAGTTGATAACATTCTGTCATCGCATTTGGATGTTCTAGCTAAAAGGAATGTAGGTTATCCTATCACTTTCATCCTCCTCTAAGATAATTCTGCAGTTGCAGCTGCAAATTGAGCTGTTAGCTGCCTTCTTATCTTGGTGATTTTTTTTGTTTGTTTGTTTTGGCCTCAAATGTTGTTCCCTATTCTGAATGGAGGGGAATAGTTATGAACAGCAGAAAAGCACTGACATGTATTAGTGATCCTTACGAGTGTATATGTGAAGAACCACTATCTCTCTCCCCCACAACATTGATAAGGGAAAGATGATATAGAAGGTGAGAGTGAGGATAGCTTAGGGAGAAGACAGAGATGTAGGGAGTGCTATCTTTCAGAGATAGAATCTTTCCTGAATTGGTACTGTTTTGACCTAGTAACTTTTCATGGAATGGAGGTTTGCCAAGAATAAGCTTGAATCCAACAGAACCAGATAGGAAGAGTTTGGATGGGTTTACAGCAAACATCTTTGGGCCTCTGGGTGAGGCATTGTAGGAGTATATGAGTGCAATTTCTCTGATGCAGGTTGGATTAAGTTTCCTGTTGCTGTAAGTCTTGCTCTTTTCATGTGCTTCCATTCCCTGCTGCATGATCCCCTCTTCCTCTGTGCCAGCTTTAGCACCCATCTGATCTATATAAGCCAGGTGTACTATGAAGTTGGATCACTTGTTGGGTGAGTTATTTTTCTGTTGGCTTTACTGGCTCAAACTGGCCCACAGTGCAGTAGCTCAAGGTAGAAGGATGTAGGAACAGGTGTGCAGCATTCCTCCCTTCCTACCCTTGACAACAGTGAACTATTAAGTTAGGCCATATCATTAAATACTTCACTGTACATCTGATATTTTTATTTTTTGAATACTTGAATTAACTCCTTGATGCATATTAGCTTATGATTTTGGTAGTTTTATAGATGCTAAGTGTTGTTGTGTTTTGTGGTCCTTCAGGACTGAATTATTAGCAGAGGCTTAACTTGCACTCTGAACCCAAAGTGTGCTTAGTATTTGTAATTCCTTTTAATTTTATAAAAATCCAAACCTGTTGTTTCTGGTTCTGATGTGCTTATGTTTGAAAGTACTCATAACTTGGGTAGGAAAAATCAAGGAATTTAAAACTAAGTTTTCTTGACCTACCTTCTTTCAGGTTTTGCTATAAGGTTAAATTTAAAATATATTGTATTGAACAAAAACTTGGTCTGATTAAAATTCTTGCCTGCGAGAGAAGGAATTCTGTGTTAGGACATCTAGATCAAATTTAGATTGAAAAGTACCAACTTCTGCTTACAGAAAATATTGTTTTCCCTTCTTTGTAACCCAAACTTTACTGTGTTCCTGCAAGCATCCTCATTCCAAAGCTTTGGTGCTTATAGAAATGAAAGCAACAAAAGGGGCTTTGAAAACTGAAGGTCAGACAGAGTTGTTCTGCTCAGTTACAGCTATTAGATTGTTTTGCTTTTTCCTTCTTGGAAGGAATGGTTATCTTTTGGCTGGATTTCAGGGCTGTTCAGCTCTTAAGGTTCAACTGTCTTTAAAAGCATAAAGTAAACAGGGTGCTTAAAAATGTCAGGAGCCTTTTCTCTAATCTTAGATCTCAAGTGTGTCAGGTTTTTTATCAGTTGCAGGCACTTCTAATTGGAAAGCATTCAATACTTCCTAGCTGCCATTGAGACAGAGTACTTTCTGAACTCTTGCAGATATATTTTCTTTTTCAGTTTCTTAATTTCTTACTTGCTTGAAATTTTCAGGGATCTTAATTATCTGTTGCTCTGCCCATTAGGAATGTTTTGAAGTAGATTGTTGGCTGTAAAGTTGGCTTCCACGTGTTATGTTCAAAATACAGTTCTCTTACAGTAGGAACTGGGAATCAGATTTCTTCCCTTTTTTGCCTAGTGAGCGTGATCACGATGGATGTTCCTTTTCCTTTCTCAGTGATCTGGTGAATTTAAAATTATTCCATGGCAAGGCATCTGGGAGCGCTGATAATGTCTTTTGTCTCCCACTTCTTCTAGCCTGATGAATGCTTCTTCAGTCACTGTGTTGTAGGGAAGGATTTTTCAGCGATGCAGTCTGGTTGGAGGCCCATAGCTAGCAGTGTTCCCTGGGGGTTGGTACTGGGTCTGGTCTCGTTCAATATCTTCATCAATTACTTGAATGAAGGGATAGAGTGCACCCTCAGCAGGTTTGCTGATGTTAGAAAGCTGCGGGCCAGGCTGGAGGGTTGGGCAGAGAGGAACCTTATGAGGAAAGGTTGAGAGACCTGGGACTGTTTTGCCTGGAGAAGATTGAGAGGGAATCTTATTGATGCTTATAAATACCTGAAAGGTGGGAGGCAAATGGTTGAGGCCAGGCTCTCTTCAGTGGTGCTCAGTGATGGAGCAAAGGGCAATGGGCACAGACTGGAATGCAGGAAGTTCCACGTGAACGTGAACAAGAAGCTGTTTACTGTGCAGATGGCAGAGCACTGGAACAGGCTGCCCTGTGGAGGCTCCTTCTCTGGAGGTATTCAAAACCTGTCTGGACTCTTTCCTGTGTAACCTACTGTAGGGAACCTGCTTTAGCAGGAGGGTGGAGCAGGAGGGTCCAACCCCTTGGATTCTGTAATTCTTTGACTCGAATGTGTGCCTCCCAGTTTCCAAGTGAATTTTCTAACCGTTTTTGATATGCTTTTTAATATGCTTGGCTCCTTATGTCTTAGAATTAAATGGCAAACTCAGGTGTGTAGAGTTCAGCAGAGAGGTGAGATCAGGAAACTTCTGTGATTCTTTTCCTGAATGTTTGTTGTTTTTCGGATAGATCTTAATTTCCTTTATCACTTATGTGTGTTTCAAAAGCTTCAGATCTTGCAGAAAGCTCTGAGTTCAGAACTCTCTTCCTGATGCTGAACTTACTTCCAATCGGTCAGTAGTTGTTACTGTTGCAAAGCCAAGAAAAAGTACCATTATACCTTCCTGCACTGTGGTTCAGATACATTACATGGCTGGGGCATTCAGAAATCAGTGGTGACTTCTACTGTAGCTTATTACTGTACTTCCTAATGGATTTTCCAATTTTTTGTTGCTGGGAAAAAAAAAAAAAAGAGTAACCTAAAATATTTACTGTTTAAACAAGGCTGTAAGAATTATTCAGAACTTCTCATTTAACTTCTTCTCTTCCCCTCCGTTGGTAGCTTGAGACTTTGCTGCCATCTCTAGATTCTTGAGGAAATTCATCTTGACTGCTCTTCACTCCTACATTTTAATCAGTATCTGTAAAGTAAGAAACTTAAGTCAGTTTTCATGAGTGACCGTTGTTGGAAGAGATTTTTTTTTCCTTTAGAAAATTTGAAGGGGTTTCTCTGAAGAGAAATATCTTGTGCTCTTCCTTGCCTTGTCTTCATACACAGCAGTAGTTACTGAGCAAAATTTTAGCTCTTTTTCTCTAATGATGCCTGCTAAAAATTCATAAGTCTTAATCCTGTTCTATACCTTAATTTTTTAATTATAATTTATTTTCCGTATCTTTAGTTCACTTTTGGACATGAACATACTATCTAGTGCTACTTTTAAATGTATTTTTATTTTAAAAACCTGATTTGTTCCTCTTTCCCCTACTCCTTTGAGTGCCTTCAGAATATTTGGGACACAGAATTTTACTTCCAATTTGAATGTCGTTATACCTTAATGTTTTAACAGCATCTCCACCTATTTTCATTTGTTCAGCAACTCATTTTTTTTAATTACAAAACTCCTTATTAGCTGTTAAGGGTTCTTTCAGTTTGTTGGCTTGTTTGTTTTCCCTCTACTTTGCCTTATATCTCTTCACATCAATCCTTTTATATGTTCTTTCAGTGTATATGCTGGGAGATACTAAGATCCTATTTAGTTTTATTCAGACCTGCTGGCTTCCTAGCAGACTGTAGGATGTCTGCCAATCAGAATGTTGCTCCCATGGAAACTGCAGTTTGCTGCAAAACTGAACTGCAAACTGAGCTTCAATTTTAAATTTCTTGCATCAAGACTAAAAAGAAATGTCCCTGGTCCTTGTGGTTAGAGGAAACACTGACAGTTTGGAACAGATTTTAAAGAATTGCAAATACTTATTGGAATGCTGTAATAGAATTACTACCTTAGCATGTAGCTAAATCACACTGGGGGAGTGAGCCTTCTGCTAAGAAAGCCAGAAGAGATGAGGACACTTGAAAAGATGAAATTAGCAACTGTAGATACTCTGTAATGCTGTATTCTTCATTGCTGCTCTTCTTTTCCTTCACTATCATCATTGTCTGTTCATCATGTCTTTCTTCCCTTTATTTTCTCTTCAGTGTTTGCCCTTTGCAACCTGTTCATGGTGTGGCTAGGCTAGTGAGAGTGAATATGGGTTCTGAAATTCATACCTTACTTATCAACAACTTTTCATGCTGAGTAGTCTAACATCTTCCTACCCTTTCTGCAAGACTGATAGATTCCTTTCTGTGTGTTCAAGCAGCAGCATCCTTTCTCATCCAGACAGGTAATAGCAGTCATCTGCTCTTATTATTCCATGCGATCAGTTAGTTGAATGCAGCTCTTTGGTAATTACCTCAAGTGATCATTCCCTGGTAGCTAAAAACAAATCATTAAATGCAAAATCTAGAAAAACAAAGCCCCAAAACTGCCTATTTGTCTGTTAATCATTTCCTCTGTAAAAAGTAAAGGTGTCAGGAAGTGAATTAAAGAACTTCAGTTTTCAAAGCAAAATGAGTTTAATGGACTGCTTTCATGGCAGTCATCTTTTTATCAGTGTGCTTAAACTATACTTAGATATGTGGGTTACTGTCTGTTGCTTTGATATTTTTGCTGTTTTTATAAGAGTATTTCAGTTTATGAGTGTGCTTCAGTCTTTCCTATGGACTGTGAATATCAATAGAAAAAAATAATCTTTTTCAAATCTTTCACCTTCATCTAATTGCTGTGAATTTGGGGATATATGGGGACTTAGAAAGAAAAAAAGAAAAAAGAAAAAAAGGTTTTGTTTTTCTTCTACTTTTACTAAGTTGCTGCTGATCTGCAAGTTAACTCTTGAGATCTCATGAATGGAAACTTGCATGCCTACTGCCTATGTTCAAGGTCCTCTTGCTTCCAGAAATGCAAACCTGCAAGGGGAAGGAAAGTTGCATCTCCAAAATCTGGAAAAGTAGCCTGTCTTCTGTAGTGTTGTATGTGTTCAGAGGAAGAGCTTTACAATAAGCTCACTTGAAGGACTGTGATACTGCCCTGTTAGTAAATCAGCTTAAATGCTATTTGGAAATGTGTTGTTTATAACAAAGTAGGCTGCTCTTTAAAGATGTGCAAAAATCTTTTGAACAGCATTCTTTGTAGAGGTTCAGATGTGCTAAGTCAAAATTCACATTTGGCCAAGTGCTAATTAAGTGTTTTTCTTCTTCATAGTTAAGACCCTAAAAAGCATGCAGAAGTCTATGTTCTTGTCTGCTTTAATGGATATGAGCTAAAATGTTATGGTCAGTTTATTGCTCAGGAGAAAACTGGCATACTTAATCCATACAATGGGAATGAGAAAATGTTTAGATATGATATAGTTTGAAAGCTTTATGGGTGGGTAGATATTATTTCTTTTTACTTATAAATATTTTTAATTGTTTCAGGTGTTTTTTGTGTTCTCCGTGGTTGTATTTCTCATTAAAGTATAATTTGTCAGAAAGGAGTGTAGCTTAGTGTTAGCAGGCTAGTAATTAGTAATGTAAATATGCCAATATTTATGGTGGTGTTTTTGAGTGTTGGCTTTTTTTTGGTGGCTTGTTTGTTTGTTTTAATATGAATTTAGTGTTATTCAGGATGGACTTGAAGAAATAATGCTCTGCTTTCTAATATTAAGTTGGGAATGAGTTGCTCATTAAAATTGAGTAGCACATTCTCCTTCATCAGTTAAAAAGGGTTAAAATGTTATTTTCCAGTTTACTTCTTGTCGCAGTCGGGGTATTGGGTGTTATGATCTTGGACACGCTTTTGAGAGATTGGATATGTTGATGACAGATGGAATGCAACTGACCAGAAAGGGCAAGAATCTTTTGGGAAGCAAGCTAGCTGAACTGATCACCAGAGCTTTAAGCTAGATTTGCTGGGGGAAGGGAAGGATTTTTAAGTGGCAGATTTTTACAAAGGATCTTAGAAGCACTCACTGACAAAAGTTATGTGGCCAGTAGCCCAGCTGAAGTACCTCTACACCAGTGCACAAGGCATGGTGACAAGCAGGAGGAACAGGAAACCGTGGTGCAACTAGAAAACTGTGATTTAATTGCTATCACAGAAATGTAGTGGGACAAGTAGCATGGCTGGAGCATAATTATCAAGGACTGTGAAGAGAAAATTTTCACTCAGAAGGTGATAAGATACTGGCGTGGTGCCAGAGAAGTAGTAGATGTTCCATACCTTGAGGTGCTCAAAGCCATCAGGCTGGATGGAGCTCTGGGCAACATTATCTGACACCTGATTTAGTAGTTGGTAACCCTGTCTGTGGCATGGGGCCTGGAAGTAGATGATCCTAAGGGTTCCTTCTAACCCAAGCATTTCTGTGGTGTTATGGTTCTGTGACAGAGTCTAGAGTAGAAGAACATACTGGCATTAAAACTTTGCAGTTGTCATTAAAAGCAGTTTATTTAAATTACAGTCTGTGTCGGTCACATAAATAGTTCATAATGCTTATATAGAGTATGAAAATCTTACATTCTCTGAAACAGCCGTTATTTCCTTATGAAGGAAGTTCACAGCAAATAGTGGAAGATGTTCAAAATACATTAATGATGCAGATCAAATTGATTCAGCTTTTTCAGAAAAGTATTGCAAGTAATTATTTCTACAGATGCATATAGTTTTAGTGACATATATATAACAAACTTTAAAAATGAAATTGTCAGCCAATGTTCCTTCAGATGTCTTCCTTCTATCTTGTGGTTTATTTGTCACTTCTTGTCATCATTTTACTGTTTTGCACCTATACTAGACCAAAAGGAATAGAATTAAAAATTGGAATTAAAAGGAGTTTCATCTCTCCTTCCTTCCCACCCTTCCCTCTTTTAAATTTTCCACTGCATCATTCTTCAGGGCTTCTGGCCAGTTTTGCAAGTACAGTGCAATTACTCTTAAAACCTTCATTTTAACCTGGATGGAAATCAGGGAGCACTGTGTAAACAGACGTTTATCTTCATTTAAACACTTAATCCAGAAAAACAGTTGATAACAAAGAAAATTGTGCTTTTCTTTTTTTAGAAGGAAAGAGCAGATGATAACTTCTTTTTCTCCCCAACCTCTCAGAGATTCATTTTCTACTTCTCAGTAGAATACATGGTTGTGATATTACATGCTTTGGAGCTGGAATATACTGATGTGGGAAGGGAATCACGGTGTTGGCTCCTTTTCAGTGAGGCTACCTTATTGATGTGCAAAATGCGTGTGATGTATGGATTCTGGTTTGTCACAGAGGAGTGTCGTATAGTAAATGGATTAATCTGCCCCTCCAGTGTCCCACGTGCAGAATTTTATGAGAACCAGGCAACTATCTTCCCTGAGTGATCCAAAAAAAATCCGGAAAGAGGTGGGGAAGGTAAAAAAAAAAAAAAAAAAAAAAAAGAAGAGTAGGAGTTCGCTAGCAAGTTTGGATATGCATATTTTTAAAAAACTTGTTTTAATTTGGCATAATCTTCCTTTGGCTTTTACTTGAAGCCACATTCAGACTCTGCATAATGAAGCAATGTTTTAAAGCTTTATTACAGACAGATTCTTGTGGCAAGGACAAGACTGTAAGTGTGGAGTTTTTCTAGCCAAATGAAGGGAATCCTTTTTTCTTACAGCAGGCAATGAGCAGTCAAGATGGAAATAGAGAATTTTGGAAGTGTGTGTCAACCATTTAAAAATAAAAATAAGAGAAGTAGGAGAAACATGTAACTACCTTAGACATAGGGTTGAACTATGACATCCCTGACCTACAGAAAATTACTTCCATATATTAGAGCACTCTCTTCATGGAGTATATGATTTGATTTTGGCCATAATAAGAGCTGGTTTTGGCTGTAGCAGTTGGTGTTGAGTAAGATTTCCATAATAAATGGGGAGACTGTTTATTCTTGGGGAGGGGAAATGCCCTTGACTGAGAGGAGGTGGTGTTTATTTTCCAGTCACGGTCTTCAGAGAGCAGAAAATCAGCAAGATCTAAATCTGAGATATGCAGAGGACTATTTTATTTCTTTCAATTGCACGTTAACTTAAAAATAAGAGAGAGAGGAGATTTTGTTCAATTAGTAGTGTGCATTTGTGCTAAGAATAAGAAAATGAAATTTTCATTAGTTTCTTTTGCAGGGGCTACCTTGGGTTCTAGTTCTAGATCTATCAGCTGCTTTTCAAGAGAATGAAGAGAGAAAAAAGAGATGATAATATGACCATCTTTCTGCCAATTTCTTACGAGCATACCACTGCATATTCATGTAGCAGTAAATTAGACTTTTTTTTTACAGGGTAGGCTAGATTTAGAATGGGTGCTTTGACCAAGTGATTGAAGAAAACCTTACTGAGCTGCAGCAAGATCCTTGTGCTTATCAGTACATTAAGTTCTGAAATACGGCCTAAGCTTATCCAAGAGTATTTTGCAATAAGTTGATAACTGTCTGAGGAGAAACAGTGTTTATTCATTTGTTTATTTTTTAAAGCATGTACATAGCATAATTTTTGCATGTTGGAAGAGTTTTGTACAGGCTGCCTGCCATTAAATCCTGCCTTTTGACATTCAACTTTACTCCAGCTGTGAATATTCATTCAGTATAGCCTTTGAACTTTTTTGAATCTTTGCAGCTGTAATGAAGTTACATCTCTGCAAAAGGCAGTTTCAGATTTGTCATTCACTACCATGTCTGAAGAAGGTTTTTACCACTCATCAAGAACTCAGTCAAGACTGAGCCTGTCTGCTTTCAAGCTTGAGGTGGTAGACGGATTTACTGTAGCATCTGCAAACTTTTTTATTCAAAATGCTACAGGATTTTAAGTTTTGTATTAATTTAAGTCAATTTCTGGGAGTTTTTTTTTTTTTCACTCAAGCTTCTCCATAAGACTCAACAGAGATTAAAGACTGTCTGACACTTGATATCAGAAAATGGTATCTATATTCAGAGAACTTGCATGAAATATTCTCATGCTGTGTTTGATTAAGCTATGTAACTTCCCTTTTTTGTTCTTGTTATTACTTCTTATTCTCAGTATTCTGCATTGCTGCCTTAAAATGAAGAAAATGATTGTTTTCTCCAAAACAGATTTCTTTTGAGAGAGAAACTTACATCTCCTGCAGGTTATATGCTATAAGCAGGTTATATTGCATTAAAAGCAAATTAAAAGTCTGAACTTTTATCTTGTAATTTACTGAAGGGATTGTTATGTGTGGTTTTATTAAGCCCATCACTGGATTTTTTTTGTCCCAATTGCAGTAGATATGCAGTTTATAGGGTTCAGTTTGGTGAGGGGTTGGGGATATCCAAATTAATATTTCTGAAGTGCCATTTTATTTTATTTTATTTTATTTTTTACCCACAGAATTGCCTGTAGTTATACAATGTACTTCCTGAAATCATCGGTTAGTTCCAGTCACTGCTTGAATAGAACTGTTGAGGAACAATGTACATCTGTGCATTAAGCAGAATTGGTTTAGGGCTACATTCAGTTACATTCAGGCCAAGGATTTTAGCCAAATTCAACTTGTAGATCCTCAGTTTTAGGTTGTTGTTCACTTCTTTACCCAACAAGTAGTGGGAAATTTAGGTTATATTCTTTCCTCTGAAGGGATCTGCATTGTAAGAGTTGGAGCTTCTAATACTACTTACACATCACATCTTCTTCAGTGCTGCTGTTATGAAGATTACATAGGCCTTTGAGGAAGAAATGTCAGTGAAATCTAGGATTTTATTCTACTCAGAGAAATCATTATCGTATGCTTCTGGCTGTTTGTATACACTTGAGCAAAGGGAAGTGAGCCTCCCGCTCTACTCTGCCCTGGGAGGTCGCATTTAGACTACTGCATCCAGTTCTGGGCTCCCCAGTTCAGAAAAGACAGGGATTTTCTAGAAGGAGTCCAGCAGAAGGCCACAAACATGATTAAGGGCCTGGAGCATCTCCCTTATGAGAAAAGGCTGAGTAACCTGGGTCTGTTCAGCTTGAGGAAAAGAAGATTGAGAGGGGTTCTGATAAATGTTTATAAATATCTAAGGAGAGGTGGGGGGCAGATGCATGAGGCCAGGCTCTTCTCCGTGGTGTGTAGCAATAGGACAAGAAGTAATGGCCTAAAACTTGAACGTAGGGAATTCTGTACTAACATGTGGAATAAATTCTTTATGATGAGGATGATTGAGCACTGGAACAGGTTGCCCAGAAAGCTTGTGGAGTCTCCTTCTACGGAGATATTCAAGACCTATCTGGATGCCTACCTTTGGGACTTATTATAGGGTACCTGCTTTAGCAGGGGGTTGGACTCAATGATCTCTGGAGGTCCCAACCTCTATGATTCTGTGAGTTCATGAAAGCTATTTTGTGGGATTTTTTTTCTTCCTCTTTGGAGATTCAGATTGGTTAATCAGTTTTTCAGGTGAATTGTCTCATATGCGATAATATAAAACATTATTTCTAGCTCATTTAAAAAGTCATGTCACAATAAAAGTTGTAATGGTAAAATCGAAGAATTTCATTAATAATCTTAAAGATAGCTTTAACATGTTTAGAAGAAAAAGACTATGGAATAAATGTTCACATTTAAATGACACAAACTTCTGAAGTTCTTAGAATTCTGTGATGTTGATTTTTAGTTGCAATCTATTCCATGTGCAAAATTTCTATAAAGGTGGATGGAAAAAAAAAAAAAAAGAGTATAAACAAGAGCAGAGACATATTCTAGGGGACACAAGGTAATGTAAAATGTAAAGCAACCTCATTTCCTCTTTAAGATTTGCAGTATTAAAGCATTTTATGGGAAAGTATGAGAACTGCCACTAACATGTATAAGGTTAATACATCAGAAAAATAAGATTTCTAAATTCTTGTAATAAATTTAAATTAATGACTGTTTTGTTCTTTGTGTGTATCTGGTAAGAGAAGGACCTCAAATCTTAGAAATTCCATAACAGACTGTGGAAACTTAGATATTTTGTTTAAAGAAAAAAAAAAAAAACTAAATTCTAGTTTAAAAGAAATACATAACTTTTCAGGCTTACTTTTTTCTTCTTGTTTCTGGCAGGATGGAAGCAGGAATTGCTGAAATCCTAGCCAAGTAGATTTTAGCATGTTGCAGCGTGTTTGCAGTTGCTGCAGGATGAGAAAGAGAAGAACAGAAGTTGGAATTGGAAGCTAGTGAGAAAGATTCCGGCCAGGACTGAACGTGGTAGGAGTAGAGGAGGAAGAGGATGAGTAGGCTGATAGGAAGGAAGGAATACAGAATTGTGGTTGATGGATGAAACTGGATAGTCAACTAGATAAGGAGAATTTGTGATTGCCATCCTGCAAGGACAGAGAAAATGGGCTGAGGGGCAGAGAAAGGAGCAGGTGGAAATAAATTTACCGGTTAATGAAGGTGTTCCAAAAGTTGAAAGGAAGAACATCCCAGCTGAGCTGAAGGTTGTGGAAAAGAAACAGATGGTACCTGAGAAGGTCTGGGGGAGGAGGAATAGAAGTGAGATGAGAATCGTGAAAGGCACGGTTAGGATTAGCATGGGAATAGTTGAACATGAGAGAGACCATTTTTTCAGAGTGATGTGGGCAGAAGGGTGTGTAGATTGGTTCCCAAGTGGGAATGAAACGCTGGCAAGGTTGCGGCTATGAGTTCTTTCTCCAATATTCTGTTGCTGTTAAGTGGAATGCTTTTCAGTTAATTTATTACAGAATCAGAGAATTGTAGAGGTTGAAGGGACCTCTAGAGGTCATCAAGTCCAACCCCATTGCAAAGCAGGCTTCCTTCAGCAGGCTGCACAGGTAGGCAGGTCTTGAATATCTCCACAGAAGGAGAATCCACAACAGAATCACAGAATCACAGAATCGTAGGGGTTGGAAGGGACCTCCAGAGATCATCGAGTCCAACCCCCCTGCCAAAGCAGGATCCCTACACCAGGTCGCACAGGTAGGCGTCCAGGCGGGTCTTGAATTTCTCCAGAGAAGGAGACTCCACAACCTCCCTGGGCAGCCTGCTCCAGTGCTCCGTCACCCTCACTGTAAAGAAGTTCTTGCGCACATTGGTGCGGAACTTCCTATGCTCCAGCTTCTGGCCATTTCCCCTTGTCCTGTCTCCGCACACTGCTGAAAAGAGTCTGGCCTCGCCACTTTGCCCCCCACACCTTAGATATTTATAGACCTGGATCAGGTCCCCTCTCAGTCTTCTCTTCTCAAGGCTAAACAGACCCAGCTCACTTAGCCTTTCCTCATAGGGGAGATGCTCCAGGCCCTTCACCATCTTTGTGGCTCTCCGCTGGACTCTTTCCAAGAGATCCCTGTCTTTTTTGTACTGGGGAGCCCAGAACTGGACACAGTACTCCAGATGAGGCCTTACCAGGGCAGAGTAGAGGGGGAGGATAACCTCCCTCGACCTGCTGGCCACGCTCCTTTTAATGCACCCCAGAATGCCATTGGCCTTTTTGGCCACAAGGGCACACTGCTGGCTCATGGCCAACCTGTCGTCCACCAGGACACCCAGGTCCCTCTCCACAGAGCTCCTCACCAGCAGGTCATCCCCCAACCTGTACCGGTGCATGGAATTATTCCTCCCTAGGTGCAAGACTCTACACTTGCTTTTGTTAAACTTCATCTGGTTCCTTACTGCCCAGCTCTCCAGCCTGTCCAGGTCTCGCTGAATGGCAGCACAGCCTTCGGGCGTGTCAGCCAATCCTCCCAACTTCGTATCATCAGCAAACTTGCTGAGGGTGGCCACTACCCCCTCATCAAGGTCATTGATGAAGATGTTGAACAGGACCGGTCCCAGCACCGACCCCTGGGGAACACCGCTGGTTACAGGTCTCCAACCAGACTCTGCACCGCCAATGACAACCCTCTGTGCTCTGCCAGTCAGCCAGTTCTCAACCCACTTCACTGTCCACTCATCTATCCCGCACTTCCTCAGCTTCGTTATAAGGATGTCGTGGGAGACAGTGTCAAATGCCTTGCTGAAATCAAGGTAGACTACATCCACTGCTCTCCCCCCATCCACCCAGCCAGTGACAACATCATAGAAGGCTACCAGGTTGGTCAAGCACGACCTCCCCCTGGTGAACCCGTGCTGACTACTCCTGATAACCTCCTTTTCTTCCAGTTGTCTGGAGATGGCATCCAGCACAATCTGTTCCATCACCTTTCCAGGGACAGAGGTGAGGCTGACTGGCCTGTAATTACCTGGATAACCTCCCTGGGCAGCCTGTTCCAGTGCTCCGTCACCTCACTTTGAAGAAGTTCCTTCACATATTGGTGCGGAACTTCTTATGCTCACATTTATGGCTGTTTCCCTTTATCCTGTCCCCACGGACTGCTGAAAAGCAGTTGGCCGTGTCTCTTTGACTCTGACTTAATATACTTATAAACATTTCTTCACTTACATGTAGTTTAGTCACGTGTGGAGATTATATGTTGAACTAAATAATTAACAAAAACATTGAGTTCAGACACTGTACTGAGCTGAATGATAGCTGTGGGTGTTAACTTGATGTTTTTCAGCCATCTCCAGTTATATTTTCTCCAGTTATATATTTCTTAATCCTGTGTTTAAACTGATAAAATTACTCTTCCTACATCTCCATTCTCAGTCTTCCTTCCCCCTCGTTCCCAGTGCTTATGGCACAGCTCATTTCGTTTTAACTGATCTACTTTAATTTAAATGTTTCAGATACAGTGTCTTTGCTAACTCGCTCAATCAGAGTAAAGAAGGTTAGGGAACAGCTGCATGAAAAGCCAAGGTGGAGGATGAGAGCGTGCTGAAACTGACAGCTGACTCTGAACTCCTTCTATGATCCAGTGACCCATCTGGTAGATGAGAGAGAGGCTGTTGATGTAGTCTACCTAGACTTCAGCAAGGCCTTTGACACTGTCTCCCACAGCATTCTCCTGCAGAAGCTGACAGCCTGTGGCTTGGACAGGTACACTCTTGGCTGGATAAGGAACTGGCTGGAAGGCTGGGTCCAGAGAGTGGTAGTGAATGGAGATAAATCCATTGGCGACCAGTCACAAGTGGTGTTTTCCAGGGGTCATTGCTGGGGCCTGTACTCTTCAATATTTTTATTGACGACCTAGATGAGGGCATTGAGTGCACCCTCAGTAAGTTCGCAGATGACACCGAGTTGGCTGGAAGTGTGGATCTGCCTGGGGGTAGCGAGGCCCTACAGAGGGATCTGGACAGGCTGGGCTGAAGCCAATGGGATGAGTTTCAACAAGGCCAAATGCCGGGTCCTGCACTTTGGCCACAACAACCCCAGGCAACGCTACAGGCTTGGGGCAAAGTGGCTGGAAGACTGCATAGAGGAAATGCACCTGGGAGTATTGATTGATGCTTGGCTGAACATGAGCCAGCAGTGTGCCTGGGTGGCCAAGAAGGCCAATGGCATCTTGGCTTGCATCAGGAATGGTGTTGCCAGCAGGAACAGGGAAGTGATTGTCCACCTGTACTCATCTCTGATGAGGCCGCACCTCAAGTACTGTGTCCAGTTTTGGGCCCCTCACTGCAAGAAAGACATCGAGGAGGGCTCAAAGAAGGGCGACAAAGCTGATGAGGGCTCTGGACCACAGGCCTTATGAGGAGCGGCTGAGGGAGCTGGGATTGTTCAGTCTGGAGAAGAGGAGGCTCAGGGAGACCTTATTGCTCTCTATAACTACCTGAAGGGAGGCTGCAGTGAGCTGGGGGTTGGCCTCTTCTCTCATGTAACTGGTGATAGGACTAGAGGGAATGGCTTCAAGCTGCGCCACGGGAGATTCAGGCTGGACGTTAGGAAATAGTACTTCTCTGAAAGAGTGGTCAGGCACTGGAATGGGCTGCCCAGGGAGGTGGTGGAGTCACTGACCCTGGAGGTGTTCAAAGAACGTTTGGACGTTGTGTTGAGGGATGTGGTTTAGTGAGAACTATTGGTATTGGTGGATGGTTGGACTGGATGATCTTGTAGGTCTTTTCCAACCTTGGTGATTCTGTGATTCTGTGAAAAAGTTGTAGCTAGATTTAATAATTCTGTACTAACTTGAATACTCTGATACTGCGTATACACATCTTACTGTAACTATATTGTGAATACATACAAATTCACTACTTGGTAAAAGAAATTATGGGTGCCCCGTCCCTGGGGGATTTCAAGTCCAGGTTGGTTGGGACCCTGGAAATCCTGATCTGATGTGTGGCAGCCCTGCCCATGGCAAGGGGAGAGGAACTAGGTCATCGTTACTGTGCCTTGCAACCCAAGTTATTCTGTGGTTCTGTGATTTTATTTTTTATACAAACTCCATAACGCAATGGTAAGGCTGCAGAGATTTTTGTCAGTAAATAGTATTAATATATTTATCTGATGGTATGGCCTAGCTTAAATATGTTTTCTGGATGGACTTTGGTGACTTGCTCCCAGTTGACAGAGGTATTATTTTTATATTGCAGAGAATAGAAACTTTTTAACTTCTGATAGACTTTTTAAATCTTGAGGACATGACACACTGATTTTTAGGCCTCCTAAAGATGAATGCTCCATATTCAGTGTTAACATGATTCTGAGTCATGTGGATTTCTTTCAGCTAGATTCTGTTATCTTTGGCTTGCTTCTGAAGGAGTTAGGCTTTCCTGAGATTCTTTGTATTTTGTTCTTTGTTAATGTTTCCATCTAATGCATACATGTTATTGGTTTAGACAAAACATACTGTTTTGCAGATTTAAAGTTAGCCAGGAAATGCAAGTGTGAATCTTTCCACCTTTCCTGTGATGCACAGAGTGAATACTATAAAAATCTGCCATCTAGACTTGAATGAGTTTTATAGAAGTCAGCTTATGGTTGTTAGGCTGGCAGTGGAGTAAAAACCAATTATTAGATTGTTGTATATTTGTGTGTGTGTGTATATATATATATATATATGTGTGTGTGTGTGTGTGGTATATATATACCAATTATTATATTGTTGTTGTATAACATTCTATCCTTGAGATTGTAGGATTGTACAAAGTTGACTAGATGTAGAATTTGGCCTGCAGAGCTGCTGGTGTTAATGGCATATTGCAAAAAAAGAGCACTGAGAGTCATAGAGTATCCTGATTTGGAGGGGTGGACAAGTATCATGAAGTCCAACTTACAGCTCCATGCAGGACTACCCAAAATCCAAACCATGTTTCTGAAAGCACTGTCCTAAGAGATTGCCATATAGAAATACTCATTTTACAAGTATAAGTCTGGAAATTGCCTACTACTTAAATGCTACTTTTCTGTAAAAATAGCCTTCTGTATAAATATAAAAACTAAAAAATAAAAAAATAAAAATTAGCCATTACTCGTGTTTTTTTTTATACCAGCTTAGAAGAAATTAAACATTGTGATTTTTACATGTCCTTCTTTAAAGATGCAAAATACTGTAATACCACTCTGTTTTCCATATGTCTGCAGAATTTTGTAATGATCTTATATATCACTGAAAAAGAAGGTTCCAGTGTATGGATATAGTCAGAGGATGGTTTTTTTTTGTGTCAAGCAGGCAGTTGTTTATATTCAGCTAACAATTGGAACTAGTGCTCTGTTCTTCCTCCCCAGCAACTTTTTCTGTCTTTTACACTGCTAGAAAGAAGCAGGTGGTTGTCAACTCTGTCTCAGACTAATAAGGCTGGCAGTGTTTAATGTATTATATAGTATATAGTATTGCTGCATTACAAACTTTCTTGCTGCTGATTTATTTGAATGTCTGAACATTTATGTTTGAGAAGAATGAAGAATGTATCCCTCTGTTGCACTGGTAGTTTTCTTTCCCACATGGTGACCCATCAGTCCACAGGCAGTAGGATGGATAAATAAAATCTATGTTGCATTGTTCATTTGGCAAAACAAACAAAACTCACTAAAGATTCAAGTCAATGAGATTCGGGAATGAATGAGTTATTTATTTATGCTCTGTGCGCTCATTACATACGTTCTGTTAGGCCAGTGCAAATGGAGTAAAATGGATTTCATAGAATATTTTGGATTACATGACTCTTGGGAAATCTTCCATCAGATCTTCTTAAAGCAGATTGCATGGGGTTGTTCTTTCCACTTGGATCCAGAGAAGAATAGAGAACCATAATCTCCCTGGGCAGTCTGTTCTAGTGCTTAATTATTTTCCTAGCCTAAAAATACTATGTTTATATGAAACCTCCCTTGCTTCTGTTTATGATTACTGTGGCATGTTCTTCCACTGTTACGTATCAGCAAAGACCCTGGCTCTATCTTCTCAATAAACTACTAGGTGTTGAAAGATTACTGCTAGGCACCTCATTAAGCATTCTCTTCCCTAAATTATGTGATCTCATTTTATCAACTTTCCTCGTAGGTAAAATATTTGAAATTCCATCTGATGCAAGATTTGTCCATTACCTTCAACAGGCTTTGGTCATTACTTGCAGTTGCCACATATCCATCTTTTTATCTATGAAAAATGTCTTTGTAGCTTTGGGGAGAGCAGTAGATATTGTCCAATTACACTTCACTAAAGCTTTTGACATGTCCCATATAATTATTATAGACAAGCTGATAAACTATGGACCAGTGAGCAGATGGGGAGGTGGGCTTGAAAACTGGCTGAATGGTCTGGTCCAGAGTAGTGATCAGTAGTGCAGAGTCTAGCTGGGGGACAGTCTAGTGGCTCACCTGAGGGGTCAGTGCTGGCTGCAGTCCTGTTCAGCATCCTCACTGATGAGCCCAGGTGATAAGGCAGAGTGTGCCCTCAGCAAGTCTGCAGATAATGCAGAAGTGTGAGGAGTGGCTGATAGGCCAAAATGTTGTGCTGCCATCCAGAGTGATCTGGACAAGATGGAGAAATGGGAAGACAGGAACCTCATGAAGTTCAGCAAGGGGAATGCAAAATCCTGCATGAGGGGAGGAACAACACTGGTTGTCAGCACACACTGATGGCTGCTCAGCTGGAAAGCAGCTTAGCAGAGAAAGAAATTGAATGTGAGCCAGCAATATGCCATTGTGGCATAGAATACTGTCTTTGGCATCAGTCAAGGTGTTAGCAGGAGGTAGAGGGTGGTGATTCTTCCCATGTATTCAGTCCTAGTGAGGCCATCCATGCAGTGCTGGGTCCAGTTCTGTGTTCCCCAGTAGAAGAGAGACATGATGCTTCTAGGGAGAGCCTAGCAATGGTCACAAAGATGAAGAAGGGTCTGGTGTGTCTCTCCTATGAGAAAAGACTGTGTGAGCTGGGTCTGCAGGACTGAGGTTGGATCAGGCCCTGGGCTACCTGATGTAGCTGCAGTTGTTCTTGTTTATTGCAGGGGAGTTGGACTAGATGACTTCTAAAGGTCCCCTCCAACTCTCAGAATTGTATGATTCTACGACTGTTCAGCCTGGAGAAGAGGAAGCTCTGAGAGATCTTGCTAATGAGTGCAAATATTTATAGGGAGGGTATAAAGAAGACAGAGCTAGGGCTTTTTCAGTGGTGTCCAGTGGCAGTGGGCACAAACTCAGACATAAGAGACTCCATCTGGCCATCAGGAAGCACTTATTTACTGTATGGGTGACAGAGCATAGGCAAAGGTTGCCCAGAGAGGTTATGGTGTCTCTTCTTCGGAGGTCTTCAAAAGCCACAAGGACGTGGACCTGAGCAACCTGCTTTGGGTGTCCCTGCTGGAGTGGGGGCTGGAGCAGATGACTTCTATGAGTCCCTTCTAACCTCGCCTATCTTATAGTTTTGTGAAGATGATTTTGAGAAATAATGTATGGTCTTTCTTATTTTCACTAGAAGCTCAGTGCCAATTTCTTCACCAGCAGGTCAAAGAATTGGATTTTCAGTTTGAGGCAAGCCACATTTTCCAAGTCACAGCTGCTTTTAATGTAGCTGAGAGAGGAAATAGCCTATTTATAAAACTTCTAGTGATGAGTTTCACATCTTTACATTCTTAGTTTTACTGTGATCAAGTTTGGCTGTAACATACGTAGGTCGCTCTAAAAGTAATGCCTCCTATTTATTTCTATGGAAACAACAGATATGAAGAGTACGATAACACGGTCTGCTACAGCAAATTCTCAGCTAAAACTATTTTTCAGCATAGTCACCACCATTAGCTATGCATCTTTACCAGCAGCGAAGAAGAGCTGCATGCTGTGCTCATAAAGATCTGGGTGGCCATCCAGAACATGGCTCAACTTCTGCAGTGAATACTTCAACTTCTGCTGCCGTACCACTACTGTCTGCCTCTGATGTTGTGAGTGAAGAGGCATTACTTTTGGAGCAACCCTCGTACCTTTAAGTTTTGCCATCTTAAACTGGATTTGTTTTCTGTTAACTACTGAGTGTTAAAAGATAGCATTCTAGGCCTCATGTCCTAGAAAATAAATATTCCAAAACACTTCAGAGAAAACTGTGAATTACTCATTTATGTCTCGTTCCCCATGTATTTATGAATATGCTTTCTCCCACAGTGTGGTGCTATTGCATTTAGTTCTGTAAAGCTTGTAACATAACAGAAACAAAAAATTCTTTAAAAGGATGTAAGATAATAGTGCTGCATCTGGGACGGATGTATTTCTTCCCTTCTGAATGCAATGTTCAGATTTGGTTTGTTGTAATAGAAGCAGTCAGCGTTGACAAGACTTGAATGGTGTAATGTGCCTAATTATTGTTGTAAACCTAATTGTTGTTTCAGTGGCTTCACAACCTCTTGCTTTTCTTTACAAGGTAAGACAAGAAGTGGGATGTTTTCCTCTGCATTTGTTGCAGAAACATGAATGAGAATGAGTGTTCCTGATATGGTTTCTATGTGAACTTCTATATAGAAAAGGGACAGTAAATAGGTAAAAACACCTGGCTACTGTAGTTCTTTTTTTCCATTTCAGTCTCAGTTAAATTAATCTGGGCAGTTGACTGTGTCATGAGATCACCTTTACTGACCCAGAAAGGATTAGTATATATCCCATATAAGCTTAATTTAAAACTTTTATTTATTTTAATTGTGAAGTTGATTTTGCCTTTTTTCCCCCACAAATGTTTGTGAAATTGAAGCAGAAGTCTTAAACCTCTGGGATGTTATATTGAGACAGGATAAACTCAAATCATCATTAATCCAGCTAAATGTGTCCAGTTGGTTCCAGCTCATAATTGGTATCAGCTCTGGTGCTTGTTCTTTTTTTTATTCAAGCTTTTGTGTTTCCTGGGAGGAGGTTGTTCCATAATTCTTTGATTTACACTAATGTGGCCATGAGTCATGCTACTAAGCCTTTCTTTCCTTTACATGGCATTCTCTCCAACTATCTTCCTTCTGCCTCCTTCCAACTGCATTCACCGAGTTCAGGTTCTTTTCTTTTTTAATCTTTTCATCCCATTCTTATTTTCTTCCCCCTGCGTTGTATCTTTTTGCCTGCAGTGACACCTGTGCAGCATTCATGTTTACTCTTTGCTTTTTTTAGCCACCTGCATCTGTGATTTTAAGTCTCTCTTCTGTTCTGGAGATCCAGTGCCAAAGACCAAAATTAGCTTATTTAAATCTAGTTACTAAAAGGTATTAGTTCTTGAATTTGTCTTACTGACTCAGGACTCGTACACAGGCTTTTACTTGAAGGTGATGTAATGAATAACTTATTTGATGTGATTGTTTGCTTTGTTTGAATTCATGGCATCCCTTAATGTAACGTGCTCTATACTTATTAAAGGTGTGAAGAGCTTCAAGAGTGGTGTTGGCAGCAAACTTAACAGGGTGTTGCTTAAGCTTTAAAATGTTTTGAACAAACTGAGGCTCATGCAGTTATTTTAAGTTATTGATCTTAAATAAACAAATCTTCAAGTAACTGTTAAATAGGCTAATAAGATTTATCTGGCCTTCACCATGTTTCTGCTATAAATAGATCTAAAGCCAGTTCTTGGCAGCAGGCTGCTTAACAGGCTTGTGTGTGGCTTTACAGCTACAGCTGTGTGTGTCTGGGAGACCCACCTGGAGAATAAGCTCCATTTTTAAATGGGCCTTTTTTATTTTTTTTCCAACGGTGAAAGTAAGTAACAAGTAAAATTCAGAGTACAAATAAGGTAACTGGAAAGAATGTCCTTAACATTTGCTACAGTAGAGCAGGAGATCAGATAAAATGTATATGTATGGAGACAGAGTGAATTTCAAAATCAAGACAGCCTGACACTGTTTCTCTCACTTGAATGTCTGGTAGGCATTTGATGAATGATTAAGTCTTTGAGGAATGTATGTATAGATTCATTTCTGAATCAGCTGAGAATTGAGTATACGCCGTGTGTATACAGAAGAATTCCAGTGTATCAAAACTGTTCTGTATTATGCACTATTAAAAACAAAAAAAAGCATATATATAGGCATTTGAGATGACATACTATACACATTTATGCAAAGCAACATGTCTTGTTTTCTGCACGGTACAGTGACAAATAGAAGGTGGAATTTCATGAGAGGCAAAGCAGCTTTTTGATGAACAGTGCCAAGATTTCTGCTATGTTTAACTGCCAGCAGTATTGAAATCTACCAGTTATATACTATCTGCAAGCTGTTTTTGCTTTGGTACCTGTTACTGGAATTAGTTGTAGTAGCCACTTGCTTACAAGTACTGATATATTCAAACATTATGCATGTTCCTCCTTTTCAACCTATTCACAGAGAGTTTCAATTTCGAAACAAAATTCCTGAAACTATCAGCTGGAAAACTAATGGCATCTCATGTTAGTGAGGTGAAAAATAACTAGTATGGCAGCATGTAATAACTTGAAAGAACTGTTTTTTATCTGGGTTGTGCGTATTTTCACTGAGCTTAAGGAGATGGCTATAGTCTATATGCCAGCCAATACAAAATTGAATGAAGAAATGAGTTTCGGTAATATTTGGAGAGACCATTATTTGGGTGTTTTATTTTTCTTTTGGCATTAGATAAATGAGTGTGATGATTGCACGCTGACAGCTAGCTAATCTTCAGTGTGCTGTTCTTTTGCTCCAGCTCCTCAAAGGTAGAGGGGGAGAAAATGTGATGGAAAAAAGGTTCACAGGTTGAGGTAAGGACAAGAGAGATCACTCACCAATTACTGTCAGAGGCAAAACAGACTCTACGTAAGGAGGTTAATGTAATTTCCTGGCTGTTACGAACAGCCTAGAGCAGTGAAAACCTGAAAGCAAACTAAGAATATCTCATTTCTCATCTACCCTCTTCTACCTCTTCCCCCTGGGTAGTGTGGGGGAATGGAAAGCCAGGTCTGTGGCCAGTCCATATTGCTTTCTCTCTGCCTGTCCCCCACATGGGTCCCTCTCATGGGATGCCATCCTTCCCTAACCAATCCATGTGGGCTCCTGAGAGGCTGCAGCTCTCCCAGCACTGCCCCAGCATGGCTCTGTACCACAGGGCCCTTCAAGCACTATTCCACATGGCTTCCTATGGGTGGCAGCTCCCCCAGCCTTCCTGCCCTACCACAGGCTGCAGCTCTGGCCCAGGCTGCTCCTACAGGGTCTCTCCATGGGCTGTTCCTCCTTCAGGCCTCATCCATTGCTGCCCTGTGGGCTCCCCCATGGCTGCGTCTGGAGATCTGCATGGTGCTCGGGGGCTGTACTGGGATGGCCTGCTCCTCTATGGACCTCTCCTGGACTACAAGAAGCTTCTGCTGTGTTCCTGGAGCACCTCCTGCAGTGGCCTTTGTGCCTGCAAGGCTACTTCTCTCATTTCTCATTCCTCTCTCCCAGCTTCTGTTGCACAGCAGTTTCTCCCTTCCTTAAATCTGCTCAGCTGTCGCTTGGCTCAGCTCTGGCAGCAGTGAGTCCCTTTTGGAGCAGCTCTGCTCTGACATGGAATATTGCTGGGCTCTGCTCACGGAGGCCATCCCTGCTACCAAAACCTTGCCTCGTAAGCCCAGTACAGTGAGAAATAAAAATGCAAGCTTCTCAGACTTGGCTCTACCTTGATAACAGCATGCACAGTATTCTAGAGTTGCATTATGTAGTATGTCCTCTATATGCACCTAAATATAATTAGTAGGGTATTTCATGCTGTTTTGTCTGGAAAATGTCTGATAAGAATTTGTTGGAAGGTTTGTCTTAGGACATTAGAAAGGGGAAAAAAATGTTTATCACAGCTTCCTTGTACTATCATAGGAATTGCGTGTACCTGAAGTTGAACCTTGTTAGGTATTTCATTAGGCTTGAACTTTTCTAAGAAACATAGAATTTTGTTGTTTGCTTTCTGGGTTTCCCCAAAACTGATGCATTTTTATTGTGCATTTTGTATTGAGTAGCTGTATTCCTTGTTTGTGGAAGTTCTACAGTGTTTCCAGTAATGAAATAACTATTGACAAAACATGGTGACTATAAGGAATATTTGTAGAATATAGTTGTGTGTATTTAGCTTTTAATAATAGAATCGCCAAGGTTGGAAAAGACCTCTAAGATCATCCAGTCCAACTGTCCACCTATCACCAGTAGTTCTCACTGAACCATGTCCCTACACAATTCTTAAACACTTCCAGGGAGTGTGACTCCACCACCTCCTTGGGCAGCCCAGTCCAGTGCCTTATTTGTCTTAAACTGCTGTGAATACTTCAAGGAACTTCATTTTGTCATGGCCCTTAGGAGTAGCGCATTGTTTTCTGTTAAATATACAGACTGTGATTATCTGAATTCCTCTTCTAGAGCTGTGTGCAAATCATTTAACATGTCAGTGTCACTGATTGGTCACTAAAACTGGACCAGAGTAGAGTGCCCAATTTAGTGTCATTTGATGTAATCGTTCCTGTCTATGAAATTGTGAATGTTAATGTGAGCAATTTAATTCTGCTTTGGAGGGAAAGCTATTGGTTGCCCAGAATTTCTGCAAGTTGTAACAAGCGTTTTGACCTACACATTATGTATGATTAGAGAATTTAATGTTTGAAAAACTGCTTCTTCATGCTAAAATATTGTGATATGTTCTAACAAAATTGGCATGCAATCAATAAAATGCTTGTTGTTATGACATTACGATTACGTTTAACTCTGCTGTCAGAACTCAATAGAGGTATTGTGTCGGAAAGCTTTTTTAGACCTGTGCAACAAGGGCTACATAACTTCTGCCTACAAACACTAATCTTTTGTAGATGTTATCATCTAAGCATATTATACTATTGTTACAAATGTTTGTTCAGTTTCCTTAATATCAGTAACAATAGGGCTACCATTCAACTTAGATATACAGGCACTTAGTAGGTTGTGCCACTTCTGGATCATAACTTGCTTTATTCCCACAGTTAAAATAATTTTAAGTAATTAGGTAATAATTTTGAGTAAATTGGTTTACCCCCTGTTCAAATAGAATTCTGTATGGTCTTTTCTAAATACATAGAAGCAAATAAAACATATGTGACGCTTATTTACAGATAGCTTTTATATTGAAAATATTAAACCTTCTTTCTATGAGTTTTATCAGTATCACTAAAAACTATGCTGTGCTGGTGCTTATGCTTACCAATAAGATGAGAAGTGTTATGTCTAGCAAACTTGAAATACTGATTTTACTAAAACAAGGTCATGTTTTATATTTCCAGCGTTTTAACATTACTATGTTACTAGTATTGTCTGTAAATATCTGTTCAGCGTAAGGTTGATCACCTATTCAGTACATTACCCTGGTTCTTTTGTGAGAGTTGGTAAGAGTAGATTGCTGTTTGCTCTTGAGCCAGGATTGAGCTTTATGCTGACTTTCTTGGTTTACTGGACTGTATCTGAGTCAAATCCCAGCTGAAACATCTGCTCTACCAGTAGATTCTTACAGGTCCTGATGCAGACCTGTAAAAAGCAGCAGATTAATTCTATAACTTGAACAGTTATCTCTAGTACCAAAACTTAGGTAAACTTCTGTAGTACATAGTTAAGCAAATCCCACTAACTTTCTCATGCCGTTTTTTTGGAAATTTCTCTTTTTACTGGTTGCCAGTATAGTGCCATTATTCACATTATTCACTGTGAGAGCACAGTGAGCCAGTAAAACAAATGATCATGTTATATCTACTTCTGATACAGTGGAATATCTGATACAGTGAATGCAAGTACATTTCATACAACTTGCATGTATTTTGCCCTCTAGATCGTCAAACTATATATACTGTGTAGGGCATCTATTATAATCTTTAATGAATACTTATCAGATACATTCAGATATGCAATTGAAACAACTGGATTTCATAATTGTTAACTTTGTCCATGACTCAGTTTTAGATTGTTCCCACTGCCTCTCAGAAAAGCACTTCTGTAGAGCCGGCCGGCTGTAAGCAATGCAGATATGAGCCAGGTGCTATTGCTTAGCCGGGAATTGGTCTTTGATTCTCTTCCTTGGCTGTGAAGATATTAACTGCACAGTTCAAAGGTCTATTGCTGACTCCTTACATCTGAATGTACCGTATTATAAGCTGAAAGAAATGTTCTAATTAGTGCTTGCAATTACACATGTAGTGTTTCTAACTGTGTAGTAGAGTTGTAACAAGGAGGTATGGATATTTTAAATTTTTTTTTTTCTCCATATAATCTGAACTACAGAATAGTGTGTTTGCAGATGGAGATGGTAGAAAGCCAGTCAGAATTAAATAAATAGTAACAAAAAAGAACATGTACAGAAGCAGGTATGATCTCTTGAGGTCTAGTAGCAGTGGAAGCATGAAAGAGTGCAACAGTACTACTGAACGCAGATTACACGGTGCTTCTTTAAATAGAGGACCCTGGAAGACTTCTGCAAAAGCACTTAAATGTTACAGTGAACATAGTGTACCCCCTATGAATTCTCTGGAAAAAAAGAGAAAACTGGGAAATGAATTAGGTGATGTAAATAAATATGAGGTAGTCCACATTGACTTCTCCAATCATTTCTTTAAATTAATTCATCAATGGAAAACTGTTTAGTATTTGTGTTTTTATTACATATTACAATTTTTCATTTATCTGATTTTTCTTTTTTTTTATGTTGGTGGTAGTGGGAATTTCGTTGTGTTGTTGTTACTGTTATTTGTTTGTATTTTTGGGGGGGGATTAGGAGTGTTTTGTTTTCCAAGTGTCTGCCTCAAAGTAGTATAACTTAGTATTTTCAAGCTGCAGTGGTATATAACGTACTTTAGCTTTTAATGTTGTTTGAGAGAAGAGAATGACTCATACATGTGTTTTTATTAGAAGTGCGTGAACAGTACAACTTCTCTGGACTTCCTCAAAATATTTTTTTTAAGACTCCAAGATTTATCAGTCTAATGTATGAAAATCAGTACGCACTTCCCTGAAAGCCAATGTGCAAGAAACATGTATCACTGTAGATCTTTCTGTTTGTAGTATAAGTTGGTTAAATGAGGATGTATTTTGCTGTATTTCCAATGTGATTTTTAGAGATAAGAGTTTTTAGGTTTTTTTTATTCAGAAGACCGACAGTGTGAGTGTCTGTATCATTTTGAGATCACAAGTGCTCGTTTGATTTAAGTCACCTAATCATCCGACTGTAATGTGTTTTGATGCATTTCATGTCGTAGAGTGATGTTGGAATGTGAGAACTGATCTCTTTTTGAATGAAACTGAACTGAAAAGTGAGCTCTGAAGCTGTGCACAGTGCCTTCCAACAAGTTGCTTAATGGATATTTAGTCCATGGGACCAAAGTAGAGCTAGTTGAGAGCAAAACTTCTAAAGACAGTTTGAACATGAAGAACTTGGTTCCCAATACTCTTTCACTCTACCACTCTATTCCAATTGCACTCTGTCTCTTGCTCATGTAGTCTTAGGTACATAATTTGAAAGGATTTTTTGACAGTGGAAGTATTGCAGAATGTTCAGCTTGTCCTATAATTTGACAAATGGTTTTATCCCTTGGGTTGTCTTTCTTTTCTTGTCGGATATCTATGGGACGAAACTATCAATATTGATTTACTGAAACATTTTAGAGCACGTGATTGCAGAGGTAATAAAGTATGTAGATTGTAGGGCTGGGTAGTAGTTTGATTGCTTTAGTTACCTGAATACTAACATTTAAAGATAAGCAGCTATTGCTGTTCTGAATAGAACAGGAAGGGGCAAGGATAGATAACTTCTACCACTATTATCCTTATTGTACCTCTGGTTTCCCAATAGGAAAAGCACGTGGGTTGGACTTGGTTAGCTTGGACTGACTGAAAACTAACTCATCATATTTTGGTTTCGTATCAAATTATAAAAGGAAAGACAAATCTGTGTGTTATCTTGCATTACTAGTTTGTTCTATAACTGAAGTGAAACTGCTGGGTAGAGCATGTTTGTTTAGGGCAGAGGGGAGAGCTCAACACGTAGCAATCTTACATGGAGGCAATGCGGCTGCAATCTGGGTTCTTTGCATTGCAGTGGGTCAGGTTTATAGGCTGTGCTAGGCTCTGTAGGTTAGCTGCTGCTAACTTCTAAAGTGTAGTGTGTTAACGAAAGTGAGGAATCTTCAGGCAGCTTTTAAAAAGAAACCAGTATATATAGAGCTAACGTGCTGAAGTCCAGATCTGAAAGTAAGGACAGGTTTTCTTTGGCTCTGGGAAATGCTGGCACAGATGGCCCATCCCAGGGTTATTACAAGTGGTTCTAGTGATATTTTGGCTCAGCTGCAGTGTTTTGTACTTTTTGTTCAACATTCTTGCACATGTATCTGGGAATGAAAGTGACACCCAAGAATGCAGAAACTGGTCATTTCTACATGGACACGTTGGTCCACTTTTACTAATGTTAAGCAAAAAAATTCAAATGGATTCTCATTTTCCTGGGATTTTAGAGTTGACGTAGCTCAGTGCTCCGTCGTGTGCTAGCCAAACTACACATTCAGAATTTTCTTCTGCTTACCTTGAAGTTCATCTTGGCAAGCAGAAATACAGTAACTTTTACCTGGGAAGTTAGCGTCTGGAAAACTTGGTCAGGACAGTAGCTTACTGTGATTCTTCCAGGGAAGCTGTTCTGTGCTCCTTTGTGTGCACACGACTGAATTGTGCCAGGATGACAGATAATGTTGAAAACACTCCAGAACCTCAGAGAAGAGCTTTTGATTTGTGTTGTTCTAGCTGTTGGCTGAGATGTGTTGAGGTCTACACAAACCTGATTACAAACACAAATCATAAAATCATAGAATGTCCTGGATTGAAAAGGACCACAATGATCATCTAGTTTCAACCCCCCTGCTATTTGCAGGGTCACCGACTACTAGACCAGGCTGCCCAGAGCCACATCCAGCCTGGCCTTGAATGCCTTCAAGGATGGGGCATCCACAACCTCCTTGGGCAACCTGTTCCAGTGTGTCACCACCCTCTGTGTGGAAAAACTTCCCACCAGTGTCCCATTACATGTTTTTGCCATGTGACAGATGGCAGCAGAGGGGCAGTCTGACACAATGGAGTCTGACACAATGGCATCTGACTTGGAAGTACATATGACACAAAGGTGGGTCACTGAATTCTTCCATGTAGAAGAAACGGCATTCACTGTCATTCATTGATGCTTGCAGGAATGCTTATGGAGGCCAAGCAGTTGATGTGAGCACATTGAGGCAGTGGTTGGTGCATTTCAGTGGTGACAGCAATAGTGGGTCACCTCCACTGGTGCACATTTACTATGTTCTTGAGGGCCATGCAGATTGTTATGAGCACAGCTTGCAGACTCATGTTCATCACTGGCAAAAATGCATAGCTAATAGTAGTGATTATTTTTAAAAACTGTTTTGTAGCAGCGAATTTGCTGACAATGTTATTTTGTTCTTTATATTTGTTGCAGTTTCCATAGACTAAAAAGGAAGCATTACTTTCAGAGTGACCTGCATATATTGTAATGTTACTGGTCTTTTTTCTACCAATTTTCTTTAATTTTTGATAATGAGACATTACATAACTGATTGGAGATTGATCTGAATTAAATAAGAACTTGCAGTCAGTTTAACCCTCAGTATGTACGGAATGTTCAGTTAGCTCAGACATTTCAGTACATAAATTCATATAATAAAGTATTTATGTTAAAATATTCAGGTCAGGGAATACATAAAGAAACTGGACATATCAATCCTGATGGGGCCCACCCACAATTGCTGTGGGAGGTGGCTGATGTCACCTCGCAGGTGCACGGCCACTCTTGTTGATCTTTGATTCAGCACTCACGGAATCCATTTCTATGAATGCAAAGAAAATCAGGAGCAGACAGCATGGATTCACCAAGCAGAAGTAACACTTGACCACCTTGATAAAACTGTAAGATGAAATGACTGGCCTGATGGATGAAGGAGAGAGCAGTGGATATTGTCTCTCCTCTTCAGTAAAGCTTTTGACATCATCTTCCATAAGGTCATCATAGTCAAGCTGAGAAAGTACAGGCTGGATGAGCAAACAGTGAGGTGGACTGAAAACTGTCTGAACAGTTTGGTCCAAAGGATAGTTGTGAGGGCATCCCTGGGTGGGTCCAGTTCTGTGCACTCTAATACAAGAGAGACATGGAGCTGCTAAAGAGAGTCCAGCAGAGGGTCACAAAGGTGATGGTGAGGAGCAGTGCATCTCTCCTTTAAGGAAAAGCTGTGAGAGCTGAGACTTCTCAGCCCAGAGAAGGTAAGATTTATGAGGAATCTCATCAGTGTCTGTAAGTGCTTGAAGGAACAGCACAAAAAGCACAGAGGCACTCTTCAGTGATGCCCAGTGTCAGGACAAGAAGCAATGGTTGCAAACAGGAGGTTTCCTCTGAGTGTAAGGAAGTGATTTTTTTTTTTTCTTTTTTTACCTCCTTTGAGGATGTCTGAACACTGACACAATGGAGGCTCTCTCCTTGGAGATCTTTAAAAGCCATCTGGACGTGGTCCTGGGCAACCTCCCCTTGGTGTCTCTGCTTGAGCAGGATTGGATCAGATGACCTCCATGGGTCCCTTCCAACCTCAACCATTCTGTGACTGTGAAATACATGAAAAGCCAGACTTGTTTTGTAAATGTAATTATTCAGACGTTTTATTTAGACCTATTTTTGTTATGAGAATCTTTTGTTTTTAATGTGGGGAAGCAGTGAAGTTATGCTTTTTATATCTTTGTTTTAAATTCATTTAAGAACTGCTTCTGAAATAGTTAATCCTACCAGTGACCAAAAGTGAACTGAAAATTAACTCTTACATTTAAGGACAGTTCTTTGTTACATATTTTTTTTCACTAGATACATTTCTTATTCCTTTCACTGCTGAGACTATACACTGCCAGTGCTAGTGTGAAGCACCTGAGAGCAATACATGCAAAGTACAGAGTTTTTGTCATTTGATGAATGCCTGTATAATGGTTCAACTTAAACCAGCAAGTTGTAGTCTTGATGGCAGCTGTAAAAAAAAAAAGGAAAAAAAAAAAAAAAGAAAATCGGCACAATATATTTTTAGACTTGTTAAATATCACAGTACCAAATAATAAGTATTGCATTATTATAGTTAGTTTTGCTAACAACGTATTCAGAAATAACCTTTTTGTTGTAATTTCTGGATAGCTAATTGGCTAAATATGTTCTGTCTGTTGTTTTATTAATATTTAAGCTATGTTGACTAATTCTCAGCAGTGCTTCCAAAGAGCTGCATGTTAGCAGTGGAAGGGAGATAGTTGTAGAGGCAAGGAGGTGCTAAAAGCTGCAGATTCATACTGAACCTGGAACATATTTTAAAAGTCTTTTTACAAAAATCTCATGTATGAAAATAAACTTCTCGTTGGTAAACTGGTTCAGTTTTTCTGTCTTAAAGCACCAGAAGCAACAGAGCTGACTGACATCCTCCAGAGAGGAAATGAATATTTTGTAAGTGTTAATCTTGTTTGAACTATTTAGATTTACAGCTTTGTCACTTGTTTTGTTGCTTTGTGTTGTGTGTTTTTTTAACCTTGTTGCTTACAGAACTGTGAACAAAATGCAGTAGTCAGAGACAGTAGGTAGAGAAGGAGAACAGTCATGTGCTAGATGACTATGGCCATGACTGTGGCCCATGGCCAGCCTTAATCTCTCAACATGTTCCTGCCTTGAGGAGATGCTATTGTCCTTTTGCAATACCAATGTATGAGAATGAGTTGAAGGGCTGTCAGATCTAATGTATAGGCATCGATTCAGTGTGGCCAGCAGTTGATTTTTAAATAGCCTATTCTGTGTTTGGAATAGACCGTAGAAGAGGTCTAGAGTAGAATCACAGAATCTCTTGAGTTGGAAGGAACCCTTAAAGGCCACGTCGTCCAACTCCACAGCAATGAACAGTGACACCTACAGCTACATCAGGTTGCTCAGAGCCCTGTCCAGCCTGACCCCGAGTGTCTCCAGGTATGTGGCATTCACCACCTTTCTGGGCAACCTGTGCCAGTGCCTCCCCACCTGTACAAAGAACTTCTTCCTTGTACTGAGTCTAAAATCTCCCCGTTCTACTTTAAAGCCATCTCTCCATGTCCTATCACCACAGACCCTGCTAAAGAATCTATGACCTACAGCTCCCCTTTAGGTATTGAAAGGTTGCTCTCAATCTCCCCAGAGCCTTTTCTTCTCCAGGCTGAACAGCCCCAGCTCTCTTAGCCTGTCCTTGTAGGGGAGATGTTCCATCTATTAGATCGTTTTTGTGGCCCTCCTCTGGATGCACTCCAACAGGTCCATATCTCTCCGGTACTGAGGATTCCCCATCTGGACGCAGTACTCCAGGTAAGGTCTCACCAGTCCAGAGTAGAGAGGCAGAGGCAGGATCACCTCCCTCTTCCTGCTTGCCATGCTTCTTTTGATGCAGCCCAGGATACAGTTGGTTTCTGGACTGTGAGGGCACACTGCTGGCTCACGTCCAGCTTGCCATCCATCTACCCCCCAAGTCCTTTTTGACAGATATATGTAACAGCTTCTGCTGTATCCTGCACAATGTACAGTGTTCTGTCTAGTTGCTCTTGGGAAGTAAAGTTACTGAGAGAGCAACCTGTCTTGAAAGACTTCTGTTTGGATAGTGTATGATTTTTTTTGTGTGCCTTGCATTGAATTTTGTAGACTATTTAACTTGGTTATCCAGTTGCAGTTGTAATGTTTAACGACATGGTATGGCCTATGTTGATCTTATGATACAACATAGCTACCATGTTTAAGGCAAGCAATCAGCTTGAAATCTGAAAATAGTGCATTTCCAGGAACTGTAGTCAATTGCCTGTGATATTTTTTTAGTATTTAGTTTTTATGAAGAACTTTTTAATGATGCCACAAGTATATAGAATATATGGGGAAAAATATACTAAAACTGCACCTCTTGCCTATAGTAAGTGCTTCCCTTAATAGGGTAAATACAGTCAGCTACTGAATGAACTTTGTCTACAGCTTTCTAGAGCATATAGTAATTTTGTGTTCTATGAGGTGAATAGCAGAACTGTTTGAGTTCTGTCCACCTTCAGGGCCATACAGAGACAAGAATTTTAAGAGTTTGCTATGAAGTTCATCTAATATTGAGTAGGCTCGAGCAGATTGTAATCTGTTGCAGAGTAGACAGCTCTGTTTATTTTCAAACATTTATTTTCAACATGATGTGCAAAACATAATAAGAGTGTAGAAAGTTCTGAGACAAAGAGCAGCATCCACTGGTACTTTTTCCTCATCACAAAACTTGTGTTATCCATAATTCTCCTCCTAGTTTGTGAAAAGCACAAGAACTAGCTTTTTCTCTGCTGGTGAATCTCATAGGGATGCTTAAATTCTGAAAGAGAAACTCCAGAAACCACTGTTCTCTCAACCTAGAGTTGTCTTATTTGGTCTCAGTAGAGCAATTGGGTGCTTAATTCAGTCATATTATGGTGTTGCTTTAAAATAGTCTTTTTTTAAGAGGTATACAACAAATTGTGTGAATTTTGCTGTTGTAATGTTGTTAGATAACAAACTTAAATAGCTCTGTATTTCACTCTTGCTCCTTGTGAAGGATCAAGAGATAGAAGAGCAGTGTCCCCTTGCAGATTTCTTCCAAAGGTTTGCCTGGAAAGAGGGAACATGAAAACCAAGGTATCGTTGCATACTTGTAGTGTTCTGGTGTGAATAGGCAGGCAAATCAATATAAAAACTGGTTTTCAAGTATTTGACATATCTTTGCTGAAAGACTTTCAGAAATGAGAATTCTGTACAAAGGTAATTATTATTTTTTGAGTCTTGTTTATAGACTTAAATAACTGTCAGCTGTTGAAAATAGTCTGTGTTCTATATGTATTCTGCAGTTTCATTTCCGGCCTCTTAAGAGGAATTTGTGTTGTTGTTTTGTTTTGATTTTTTTTAAACTTAGATTCAGTACATGGTATTCATAGATAAATATCTGATGCACAACAAAATATGAAAATGCTTGTGTAGGATTGTCTTTGGTAAGACTGTGATCTGCAGTTAAACCTTCCTCAGTAGGTGGATAAGATGGACAGGGAAACACGGAGAGGACTTTACATTCTAATAAAAAATCCAAATACAATATATTCTTTTTAAATATGATACAAGAATATATACTTCATCGGGAACAAAAAAATGGGAAAAAAAAAACAAAACAAGGATGGGCTTATTCTGTTGCTGTTTAGCTTGTGGTTTGTAGAATTCCTTGTACCAAAGATAGTCATGAAAATCCCCCAGCAGTAATTGCCAGGGGATAGAAAATATCAGTAACATGTTGAGCTTGCAGGTTTGTTTGGTTTTTTTTTTTTCATTTTTTTAAAACTTTCTTGTAGAAATAAGTAAATAAATTTGCTTATTCTTCTGCTGTTACTAATCCTTAGATTTCTGGCTTATGGGTTTTTCAGTAAGGAAAGTAGGAAAACTAAGGGAAGAGGTTTTACCAGTTGATACAGTGACAGGAACTATCAAGATCAGTTGTGTTAATTTTTTTTCCTCTTCTGTGAAGCCAAATTTTGAGGTGCTTTATAGTCAAGAGCACTTCTGTCTTTTAGCAGACTAAGATCTGTGACTCATAAATTTTGCTCAGGTATAACTCACGTACAAGGTGGATTAAATTGTGTGATCAGCAATTTCATTGCAGATGTATATACTTCTGATTGTTTTCATATGTAGTGTCAGTTTTTAAATCAGTGGGCTTGTTATCTTGGTTTCAACTGGGACATCAGTTAAAAGCACACCATTGTTTGGTTGTTGCTGAGAAATGGGAGCGTGCCCAGGACTAGGCTTGATGGAGCAGAGCTGCCGCCAGTCATGGCATGGGGCAGGGGGATGGGTGGAGCTGGGACAGATGTCTGGATTAAAGCAGGGGTTATTCCATACCACATGGCACCGTGGGGAAGTCTATAAAGCTTTGGGGGTTGGGTGGAGGCAGACTGCTGCTCAGGGGTTGCTGAGGGTTGGTTGATGGGTGATGAGACCTTGCGCTGTCAAGATACATGTTTTTCTGTTTTCATTTTCCTCCTCTGTCACAGTAAATAGTTCTCATCTCGCTTCATGAGTTGTATTTTGTTTCCAGTTCTCTCTATCATTCCACCTGGGAGGAATGAGTGAATGGCTGTGTGGTGCTGAGCTGCTGAAAGTTAAATCACAACAAATAGTTTCACCTCATTATCAACCCAGTACACCAAATGTTTTTGTTCTGGTGTGTTACAATAATGAAAATATGTAACTTCAATGTCACAACAATATATACCTCAGACATCTGCATTTTATGAAAGAATGTATGCAGCTTATATCTTTCATATTATAAATTATAATCTTTATATAAAGTGATCATTTTATTAAGCTTAAACTTATTTCATTCTGAAGATAATTTGGTAACTTTCTGTTGTGTTCTTGAGTTAATTTTGCATACTTGGGCTATGCAGAAAAAGAAGTCCAGTAGAATTAACTGGAGAAGGATATCCTGAGAACTATTTAACGATGGTTCAGTAATTCAGTTTCAGATGCACTTAATTTTCAGAGAGGAAAATTAAATTTCAAAAGTCTTTGCAGAAGATTTGACTTAAACATATTATTTGAAATTGCTTTGACATAGCGCGTTTTTAACTGTGTGTGTATGTGTGTATCTAGAGAGATAGATCTCTGTAAAATTGATAATGTACTTACCCATCTCAGCTGAATGGGAAGGGCTAGATTCAGCTTGATATCCTTGAAAGTGTTGTTGTTTTGAATAAGCATTTCAACTCATGTATCACATTTGCCAGGGTATCGGGAATAGCAGTTCTTCCTATTATGCAGTAATCACTGCTCGAAATACGTTCTCTTGCATTGTTCTTTTTAATGTAGAACTCAGTTTAGTATTATCCATTAATAAAGTTTACATCTGCAATGATGTTTCTGAGCTTTAATGAATCCATAATTTTTTACTAAGAATTATCTGTGTATGGCGGAGACATGAACGTGAGATGGCAGATAAAATATTCAGCTGATAAATAGGCAAAACTCTTTCTGACAGTTACATGAATAAGTGTATGTTTCATCTTCATGACTAAATAGAAAGCAACCTGATTAAAATTCTGGTCTAGTTATTGCATTGTAAGATGTCAAAGCCACTTTCTGACATCAGTTTTTACTTCTTTGCTCTGTATTTGTCATCATTCTTTGACTTTTATACTTAGGCAGATGTGCTCCTAAGCTACAAAAAGTTTATCTCCTGCTGTCAGTTGCTGTGCTAGGATTGTGATTCCACTTTTGGTCTTGCTCTGTCCTTTCAGGTACTGAGTTTCACCATCTTGTGGTTGCTGCAGCAAAAGCTGCCCTTGGTGTTAATAAGGTTGTCTTTGTTTGTAACCATAAGGCTTCAACAGACTATCTGTCCTCACTGATTCCTTGATTACCTGTGTTAGGAAGTTATCATCACCATACTTCTTCTGGATAGCACACACCCTGCTGTTTTGTCTCACCAGCGAATACTGGGGTATTTAATGTACACAGTGAGGACCAGGGTCTGCAAACTGATGCTTCTTCCAGTTATCTGAAGAAGGCCTCCTCTACTTTTTCCTGACCAGGCAGTCTGTAACAGGCACCCACCACAATGCTGTCCACGTTGGTTGCATGTTAATCCTGCAGTAACAACTCACCTATCTTTCGTCTATCACAAGGCAGAACTCGATACATAAAGGTTAACTCCCTTGATCCTGGCCTGACTTTCCTAATGAGCTTGTACCCATCCTTTGCAGCACTCTAGATGAGTGAGCCGGCCCGCAGCACCTTTAAGAACCAAGTGAGACTGTAGCTCTGAAGTGTGGCAGACCTCTAACTCTTCATGTTTCTTTACCATGTGGTGTGAGTTGTTGTACAGACACTTCAGACAGGCACCTAGTTGTTGTGATTCCCTAGAAACAGCATGAGAACCATTAGTTGTACAACCCCTTACCCAGTATGACTTAAAACTTGTAGACAGGTTTTTGAGGGGAGTAAATATAATCATAGGCTTTCATTAAAGCTTTGGAGTTTTTTTTGTTTTTGTTTTTTTTATTTTTATTTTCACTTATACATGTTTCACACAAAGTATTGAGCATTTGGTATTTTCACACTTTTAGATCTTTACAAATAGGGCTTCTATTTGAAAACCCTGCCAAAATGAAGATGCTTTCTGTGGTTGAGCATGTCTTATGTATTCTCTGTGATATACAGCACTTTCCTTATTTTTCTCGTGAAATTATGTTGACTAGAGAAGCATGAAGGAAAAAAATGAAGAAAAAAAAGTATGGTCATTTGGTTTCTTTTTCCCATTGCACTGAACAGTATAGCTCTCTGGTAGGATTCTGTAGCACATGGTCATGTCCAAAAACAATTGACAGTTGTAAATACTAGTTTTGTTCAAATGTGTATCTGCACTGTTTGAATACTGAAGATTTGTTAAAACTCTGAGAGTGTGTGTCATTCAAACCATAGTACTGGCTGCATTCTCTTTTGATTGCTTTTTGAAAAGACTGAAGTAGGTGTGCATATATATTCCTCTTTCACATGTATACTGCCTAGAACAAAGCTGAAAGCTGCATTTCTACTGTTGGGTCTCTTCTGGTGACAGCAATAGCTTGTGGCAGCCAGGCAAGCTAAACTTGGACTTGGGAATCCTTCGGAGAGGCAGCAGCAACTTTCTTACTGAACAGTCTCCTAATCCTTTCTTTATAGCTTCTGCCAGTGTCAGTGGATTTGTATTTTTTTCTATTACTGTCAATTTTTTTAGGACCACCAGTGCACAAGTGGTTTGATGCTTTGAGATCACAATGTAAGAAATTGTTTTTATCCTGTAGTCCAAAGCATGGACCACTGCAATTGAATTGACTTTTAGATCAGTGTGAATTTAGAAGAGCATAACTTAATGAACCCTTAGACTTTTTGCTTATTGATGTGATGATAGGTAATAAACTGAGATGTACTCATGGACCCAAGGTATTTCTCATCTACCCTGTTTCACTTCAGTCCTTGAAAAAATAAGTGAAGGGCAGATGAAAACTGTTGAAATGCAAGACTCTCTTCCTGGCGTGGATAGTGAGTTCAATTTCTTATCCTTGGCAGTGTCCCAAAGGTCAAATAATCACTTGCAGGAGTGTGGGAATTTTCATAATGTGTGTACCTTCAGTGATTATGTAGAATTGCAGTCAGTGCAGTCAGTGCTCTGATTCCTGCTAATTTCACAGTTCCGTGAACACTTTGTTTTTTAGAAGCAATACTAAAAATGTTGTCCTCTCACAATGGGCTGTTAGCATCCCTACGAAGATCGTATCAGTGCTGGGTCTAAATGTTAGAACAGCTGAGCCTCTGAACAGGCTTGGAAATTGATGCAGACAACTTTTCCTTTATTTGTAATGAAAAAAAAGAACTAAATGTGATTTTAAATTATGTGTTTAGGTTTGACTTCCTCTGGAAGGTTGTGAATACTTCTGTTAAGTGTTTATTAAATAGAAAAATAATCCTGTGACTTTTTTCGAAGAAGAAATTATGAAGGGATGATACATTACATTTTGTTGTGGACATATTAATAATTGTCTTGTTGGTGATTGTAGTTAATATAGAAATAATTGTGCTGCAGTTAATGAAATATTTTGTATAGTCTTTAAATGACAAGATTCTGCTAAGGAGTGATATAGAAATTAGCATGTGAAGATAACTGAGTTTAGAATTCATGAAAAATTGTTGTACAGGAAACGGGTATCGCATGTTTAAATACCTCAGATATTTTTACACTTACAAAAAACAGCAGTATCTTTCTAGCCACATAGCACTATGCCTTCCACATATTTAGTAAGATGAATAGCCTCACTTTGTTTTGAAGGTTTTTCTTGTAACTGATTTGGCTTTGTCCATCTTTATCTTTATACATCTTTATTTTTTGAACTTAGTAAAAGATGACTGCTCTAAACAAACTACTAAAAAGCAACTTGATTCAAGTTTAGAGAGAGGTTGGTTGAACTGCTGTAATTGGAATAGACTAATATACATAGGTTGCTCTGAAAGTAATACCTCCTGTTTGTTTCCATGGAAACAACAACAGATACAAAGAGAACAATAACACATTTTTGATAGAGAAAATTCTTAGAAGCAAGTGTGTCTCAGCAGTCACCACCATAAACTATGCATATTTGTCAGCAGTGAACAAGAGTCCACATGCTACACTTGTTAAAATCTGCATGGCCTGTCTTTCATGTCACTGCCACGTCTCCCGTGCTGAAATGTCACCCATTGCCTCACTGTGCTCGCATTTGCTTGGTTTGGTCTCCATAAATGTTCAGCAAGCGTCAGTGAATGTCAGTGGGTGCAGTTTTTTATCCCCATGCAGGAATTGCATGGGGATAAATTCATTGACACACCTGTGTTTCAGCTGCACTTACACATCAGATGCCACTGTGTCAGACTGCCCCTCTGCTGCCATCCGTCACATAGCAACTAAACGTAATGGGATACTGGTGGGAAGGTTCAGCCTCTTCTGCCAACATCTGCCTTTGGCACTGAAGACCAACATAACAAAATTGGAAGTGTTACTTTTGGAGCAGCCCTTGTACTTTCACAGCTATGTCTAGGTTGCTGAAATACTCTAAAAAGAGAAAAAAGGATCTTCAAACAGTAGTCTATATGTATTAAATATACAGAAACATATTTACTAAGAACTATTGTCCAGGAACCTAACAAATCCAGATGGAAGGGAGAAACTACATTTTCTCATCTTTTCTGTGTCAGATTTTTCATTCCAGTACATTGTCGAAAGCTTTGGATTTCAAGAGGTAAGAATTCATTTATTTCTCCTCTGAAGAGAGAATTCAACAACTTTCTATAAATCTCATAATCAGGAAGTTTTTTCCCAATATTCAGGTGAACATTCTTAATATATCCCATTAATCCTTCCATAATTTAAAATGTTATGTATCACTCTAATGATTGGTGATTTGAGTCATAAATCAGATTTCTGAAATATTGGAAGTCTTCCAACATGTTTAAAAGAAGACCTTGAATATTTATGTTTTCTTTCGCTTCATATATGATCTTGATGACAACTTATGAAATTTAAAGCTAATCTGCATGCTTCTGAGACACGCAACACAGACTTTCTTTTCAGGTTACTTTTTTGTATGCATTTGTCCTAACAGATGAGTGTGTTTGGCATTTTAAGGGCCAAACTAAAGCAGGGGGGAACGGGAATTTCTGTGTGGATCAAAATTCTTAGGATAATTTCCTGTCACTGATTAGTGTCACATGAAAGAACTTTTCTCTTTTAGAAATCTGATTTATCTGCTTGACCTCAATAACTTCTATTTATTGGTTCCAAAGGGTCTTGTGAGTTGGTATGCATACAGAAATAAATTTGAGGCCATCGTTTTTAAGGGATGGTTTGACTGTACACAGAATTTTTTTTTTTAAGTAGTTTTGACTGAACTTACTCTTAAAGTTCTGGTTAGATTCAGGTATTCTTCTGTAGGTTTCTAGTATCTGTGTGTTTAAAAACATGTTTTGTTTGGCCATTACCTCTGAAATCCTCAGGCATTACTTTGAAGATTTGTGTGGTTGTTTGTTTTTGTTTTTGTTTTTTTTTTGTCTTGTAAAGGAATATCCCTGGTAATGGAACATTGTAAAATTACAGCTAGAAATGTACTTGTGATTTCCAAGAAAATGATCCAAAAAACCCTTTTTAATTACGAACTTTATCAAATCCTAGCAATGATCACTCATCTACTATCGTCAAAGAAAAACAAACAAACAAAAAGCTTGTGGAGAGTCTTCCTCAAATTTACACATACTGATTTTTTTTCAAATTTGAGACTTGACTGTTGTTTAGTGGTTAACAAATGGGATGGGAGTTTTGTTCTTAGTCAGATAATGGGGAAGAGAGAGGCAGTTGAAGAATTTCTGGACCTTTCCACATAATGCCATACAAAGGTGATATACTGTAAAAGTGATTTGTTATTACATAAACATAATAGCAGTGGATAAAGATTATTTCCATCAAAACTGTCCAGTTTCTCCACTACTTTTGTAGTGGCCTGTGCAAGTTTACTGTATCTTCCTCCTGCATGTGTGCTGATTGTTTACAAACAACTGAAGAGAAGAATTCATATTTACTAAGTGGCTGTATGATTTAAGTGTGGAGAAAGCAAGTGCAGGATATACCAAGCACAGTATTTACAGCAGAGAAGGAAACATCATATGCCACATGCAATCTTTTGCCAAGACCTCATTTGGAATATTACAGTTCTGGTTGCTTCTGTTAAGAAACTGGAACAGATGCAGCAGGGAAGAGATTCTGAAATGAGAGGATGTATTGTAAAAAAGTGCATCTTGTTAGGTGGCAGACTTGATGAGTGAAAGAGAAGAGGGAGTAGTATGTAAGCTCAGTTTTGTTATAACTAATATATGTGTAGTAGTAGCCCTCAAAAATCTAAGCATGGAAATTTAAAGTAGAACCTCGGTAGAACAAGAGGGAGAAGTCTTTTTTCCTCTTGGACACAGGAGCAGTTAATGCACGTGAGCTCGCATTATTTTATGAAAGAATTTCTGGCAGCACTGGTTGTTGATACAGTCTGATTCTTTCTCCTCATTCTCCTTGCTGTTTTCTCAAAAGCATTTGTATTGCAAGAAAAACCATGCGTAGTTGAGCCAACCATATGTACGTAGTATATGTATGTGTGTATATAGTTGGCTCAATTTGTGTAAGACTTAGATGAATTCCTTTGGTTCACTGCACAATTGCACATATGCTGTATTGGTACAGGTGGCTGGAAGAGTTTGGGAAGAAATTGTTACATCTGATACTAGATTCACTTTTAATGGCAGCATGGCTTCAGTACCCTGTGTCCATTTATTCCTATTTTTGACTTTGTCTCCAGTTCTTCATGTAACCATGACGTAAAGGCAAATCGAGGAACTATTGTGGATGGAAAGTAACACAGGAAGGGAAAAAAAAGAAAAAAAAGAAAAAAAAATGTGCTTTGTGGGGAATATTTCAGAGTTCTTTTTTTCTTTGATCTGATTACATGAAACCACAGCAGAGCTCCTTCAGGACAACATACACCTAAATGGGTTAGAAATACATGACAACCTTCATCTGTTCATTAGGAATCAAATCTAGTATTTTTAATATGCTCTTTTGTTACTGTAAATGAAGTATTCCTTTTAACACTGCTGGGTTTTTTTGTTGTTGCTGTTTTTCTTCTTATTGTTCAATTATTTCATACTTAGTTTAGATTTCTAAGTGTTTTCCCAGATTTCTTTCACTGCCTCCTGATCTTGTGGATGAGATCTTTCTTCGCGGGGGAAAAAAAGGAAAGGGAAAAAAGATTTGGTCAGGTATTACAGGATTATATTATAAGAATAACATTTAGATTTTTGTAACACTTTTAACAGGATGCTCATGATCTATCTGCTGGTGTTTCTTATTTTCCTGTGAAGGGTTATGGAATTTTAGAGCATAATAATAAATTTTAGGGAATTTTGTACTGCAATGTGTATTTCTAGTGGGAAGGTAGTTACAGTTCTGAGTTACAGAGCAAAGTTCTCTTTATTCCCCCCACCTTCCATCCCTGCTGTTCAAGAAACAGACGCTGTGCTTAAAGTACTAGTCTTCACCCGTCCTAAGTCACATCTTCCATGTGAAGTATGTTCTCACTTACGTTAAAGTGAACCGTGGAGAACGATGAGAATCATGTGTCTTGAATTCTTTACCAACACAGCAACAAGATATTTTATCTCAATTTAACAAACCAATTTTCATTCTTCTTTCTCATCAACAGTTAAAAAAAAAAAACAGCACTATTTTCTGAAACACTCATATCTCAGTTAAGAGAATATCTCATACTTGATTTGTGTGTGCTTCTACATGCATGCCCTAGAAATAATTCTGACTTTGTTCTTTCATGTAAGCCATCAGCAGGACACTTCATCAGTCTCTTTATTGAAGGCTAAGGCTCCAGCATAGCTTTTGAAACAATGCACTAATTTAGGAAAGTGCAAATAGTGTTCAGCGTCTTAATCTTGCAGGAAAGACAAATTACTAGTGAATCTTTGGAAGCAGATTACCAAGGGAGAAATCTAATAGTAGAATCTGTCGAGCCAAGAACCTGAACTCATTAAGAAGACTATTTAGGAATTTCTTGAAGTCTTGACCTTTCTCTCGCTAATGATCTTTAATGAGTTAACAAATTGGATGTATTGAAAGACCTGATCACAAGCTCTTACAAGAGCTGTTTTTACTATTGCTTCTGTTTGAAACAGTCATCATACTTCTGTACCATTCATACATGGGCTTGAAATTATGCTCTGCAGTTTTGCTGTAAAACCCCTTCCATCTTCTGTACATATCATGTAGCTTCTGCTGTTCAGGCATGCCCATCTCAAAGCTTCCCAGCAGCTGGTGTCTGATCACTTTCCAAAAAACTTCTAGGCCTTAACAAAATGCACTTGCTCTGAAAGCTGTAGTCGCAGTAGTTAGAGCAACTCTTCTAAGACCATGGAAGTGATTTCGATGTACAGTAATTATTGAAAATAGAATTTATTCTTGTATATGCTGGGGTTGAGAAACTATTTATAAATGGTTGTTTTCAGGGAGTGAGGTAGGTTCTGCTGCTTAAAAAGTAAAGAAGAAAAAGACAGGAAAATTGTAGCGTGGCTTCTGATAGCAGTAAGTAGGTGTTCAGACAAAACTTACTGAGCATGTTCCTTCAGAGGTCCCCTCCAACCTAAATTGTTCTGTGATTCTGTAAGTAAAATAAGGAAGAATTTACAAGGATAATTCCACATTTACTGATAACTGTGGAATTCTGAAAATAAAGGTTGCTGTATTCTCCGTGAGATAAAGTATTTTCTGAATTGCTTGCACACAAACAATGTTATTTTTGTCTAGTGCTGAAGCTTTCACTTCACACTGGTAGTTGTTCTACCAAGCATCTGACCTCTGTGTTTCTCCTTTTCATTCCGCTCAGCATCCCAGTCAGTCAGTATAAAAAAAGTGAATACAAACTATACGTGCATTACATGTATTGTTACATATCAGCATCATTTTTATTGCTTTATATGGAAGCCTGAGAGATTTTATAGACGGAGAGGTACTTCAGATATTGAAAAATAGAATGACTGATTTTTATTTTATTTTAATTTTTTTTTGCCTGTTAAGGAAGAAAATTTAGACCACAAGCATTGTTTCTTGTGATACAGACTACAGGTCTGTTAAGGATAGGTTATCCCCTGTGCAGGTTGGCAATAGAAAAAAAGACATGATAGCAAAACAGATCCCTTTCTGCCAGTGGTTTGCTTTTACAGTAACAAGAACATGTAAATAAGCTTCTGAATTACAAAGGAATCTTAAAGTTGTAAGAAAAAATTTTTTCACTATTTTACATAAATTCTAAGTATGCCCTAAGGTGTGCTTAGGGTTTGCTTCATCTGCACAAGCACTGGAGGTACTGGTTCTGTAGTTTCCTATAGAAGGAAATAAATGGTTAATAAAAAGAGAGGAGATACTGGAGGCTGCTACTGTCTGTCTATTACTTTCTTCTGTGGGGTGGCTGTGCCAGCATTTTGGTGCTGAATGTAATTGTGTGGTAGTGTTTCTAAATTTGATTTTTGTTTTCTCCATTTCCATGTCAGGTAAGGCTTCAAGAGGGCTGAAAATGTGTGTTCTAATGGCCCTGTGGTGAAGCAAACACTGCTGTTTAGGTAGTAGGTCATCAGGAGAGCCATGCCTGAGTTCCACATTAACAGCCACTTTTGCTGAGGAGTTGGACTGAGCTCTGCAGTAGAAAGAAAGAGTTATAAGTTGGCTCTGCATATCTACTCAGCTCCTGTATTGTGCTACGTTGAGCCTGCTTCCTTTAGTGTGTTCCCAACTCCACAACCTCTACCCCAGCTGAGGTATTTCTATGTTGTGTAGCAGTGCTTCAAATTACTAAAGTTTTCTTGACACTTGTTTTCATTGAAGTTATTATTCCGTATAAATTAGTTTAAGCCTTTGAAATAGACAGTTTGAATATTTTTAAGCTTTAATAATTATTTCTTCTAAATCATGGTTTATCATTTAGCTAATATTCTTGAAATTCTTAAATACTGTCATTTCAGAAATGCTTACAATTTCCTAACTTTTAATTGACTTTAGTTCCACTGTTTATAAAGACCTCTGTTTCCAACCCTACTGCTTCTCTCAGCAGACTTTCTCCAGTTTGTGATTTACAGAATCATTAGAGAGTCTGTATTCATGCTCAAATGTTATGTAAGCATCAAGATTAAATACTTTTGAAGGAGTTTAAAAGATTGTGTCTCATTAAAATGATTGTGAAGATGATGGAGACTTGTTTTTGTTGTTTGTTTCCACATACTTTATAACCACATCTTTGGTACTCTTGTGTATTCTTTTTTCTTTATAATTCTGTTGAATTAATATTAGAGAGCACCTTCTAGAAGCTGTATTCCTATTGAGCCAAAATTCAGTGAACTGCTGTCTTGTGCTTTGTTCTTTTGCATATTTTATTGCAAGTCTGAGTTGAACACAGACTTGTTTTCTAAGATACCAGCTGGTCATGCAAACTCGATAGAAATGTTGCCATTTGGAAACTTGGTTTTGTGACTTGTACTAGGATATCTATTTTTCTAACAAACTACTGCATCTTCAACCTGATTGTTCTCCATACCACTGTCAAAATAGTGAAATATTTAAATTTTTCCTTTCAGAATAAAACAAAAAATGTCTGTGCAATGTGGGCTGGTGATGACTTTCTAAAAGTGGTTGCCATCTAAGCCATGGTGCTCATTTCCAGAGAGCATCAATCCCCATTTCAGGCTATGGTCCCATGTTTAAATGAGTTGATACAGTGGTACAGTGGCTAACTGCAGATTTAATTACTCTTGGAAATACTTACATTCAAAGTGAAAACTAAAGGAAAAATATATAATATAAATGGACAAGGATGAATGAAGTGAGGAGGAAATACTGTTGTAATTTGCTTTTTTTCCCCTGCTTGTTAACTTGGGTACAGCTGTTTTTAAAGTTTTCACCACACTAGTTCAAATCAGTGTCATCTGTTGCTTAGGTAAGCAAGTGCTTAGCCCTTTAAACGAGAAAAAAAGAGAAAAGAAAAATTTGAGGTGCATGTGTCTTCCCTTACGTGATTTTATTTCTGTATGCTTATACTTTCTTAATGCAACAAGCTGACACAGATCATTTCAGGAAAAATCAGTCTTCCATTTAGAATGTTGAATGAAGGTCAAATATAACTTGAAGACTTGTATTGCAGGTTTAGGTTCTTAGTAGTTAAGCTTTCTGAAGAAGAGAAAAGCTTTAGATTCTTACATGGCAGCTCATTTTTTTGAAGGAATTCTCTATTCATTGGGAGAGGTTTCTTTTGCTATTGGTTTTACAGAGAAAATGTTCTATTTATTTATTTATTTATTTATTTATTTATTGCTATTGAAACTGAATTTGGGTAGAGGGACCAGGCTGTAGTTACTGGTTGCAATTACTTAACATTTGTTAGGAATCAACATGCTATATTTTAATCCCAACCAATTCTCGCACACTGATATGTATTTGGAGGAAAAGGGAAAAGGAAGCAGAACAGACAAACCAATAAGATTTCTTTATCAAAATAATAGTTTGAAAAATAGTGGCTTATGATCTTTATCCTTGAAGGCTTAATGACATGCACTAAATAAGTGTTAAAATGAAGGAAATAGAAAGGAAGGCTTAGTCCAAAATTTTTAGGACTTCAGTGTAATTCAAATGTTATACTCCTGAAGGAGAGAGTAATTAGTACTTGTTTGTCTTCATGTATGTGTCTTGTTGTTACAAAAAGTAATTGTATATCACCAGATATAGTTCCACTGGACTTAAGGTTACATCACACTAACCTGAAATTTAGGAAACAAACCTGGTATAGGGTATTTTTTCAGCATTCCTATTTGCTTTCTTATGGCCTACATGTAATCAGTAATCTCGTTAGAAATGTATTGTGATACTTGAATTCCTTCTGCAGTAGAGAGCAGAAGTCAGTATGCATGCCAGCTTTAATTTAAGAAAATGTATTTTGGTTTTTGGTATACATTGCAGTGGAGAATCAAAATATTGCAGGTGTTGGAACGTATTGCTGCCAATGTTGACAAAATACCAGTACAAGAAAACCATCTATCTTTACTAGTTATGTATTTTAATGATTCTCAGACTTTGAACTGGTGTAGTCTGTTCTGTGTGTGCTACCTGCAGTGATAGGTTTTGGAAGTTATAGGAGAAAGTGGAAGGATGGCTCTCTGTCATTTGTGTACTTTGGTACACATGATAAGGATAACAGAGAGAGGAATGAAGTATAAAGCACCTGACATCATACTTTGATTTTGTATGACTGTCAGAGGATTAAGCTATGTTATTCCACTTAACCCAGTTCCTCTCTTTTAATAAACAAAGTTCAGATGTATGATCTAATCTACTGATAACAGTTTTGATGGTCTACATCTGGAGTTAAATTTTGCTTCTTTTTCTTCCCCTTTTTTACATCATTTCTGTGTTTGAAATCTGTATAATTTGAACTGCAGTAATAAACTGAGCTATAGAAATTACCCTTTAGCCAGAATGTGATGTGTTTTCCCATAGCAGACACAACTGAATAGCTACTTTTATGATTTGAGATATCAAGTGTTTTAGTCCTTTTTTTGACTGAAGGGAAAGAGCATGATTTTTAATGCTGAGAAAGTGTAGCCTGAAAGACATTTGTTACTTAGCTTCCAAGTTGGAAGCTACTATATTAGGAAGAATGGGTTTTCATTTTCTTGCTCAAATTATACAGTTTCACTGTGGGCACTGTACCTTTATTTGTATAACTGTTTCATTGCAACTACAAGGAAGATCACAGAATCGTGAAATGACTTGGGTTGGAAGGGACCTTTGAGATCATCCAGATCCAACCCCCTGCTATATAGGCAGGGACACCTCGCTCTAGGCCAGATTGCTCAAAGCCCCATCCAGCTTGGCCCTGAATGCCTCTAGGGTAGGGGGGCATCCACAGCCTCTCTGAGCAACCTGTTCCGGTATCTCACCATCATCACAGTAAAAAATTTATTCATATTATCTAGTCTAAAGCTACCCTTTTCCAGTTTAAATCCATTTCTCCGTGTGCTGTCACTACATGCCCTTCTAAAAAGTCCCTCCTCAGCTTTGCTATAGGCCCCCTTCAGGTACTGGGAGGCTGCTGTAAGGTCCCCCCAGAGCCTTTTCTTCCTCAGGTTGAAGAGCCCAAGCTCTCTCGGCCTGTTCTCATAGGGCCCTCTGAACATCTTCATGGCCTTCCTCTGCACCCGCTCCAGCAGCTCAATGTCTTTCTTGTAGATTGGGTTCCAAACTGGATGCAGTACTCCAGGTGGGTCTCATGACAGCAGAGTAGAGGGACAGAATCACCTCACCTGATCTGCTGGTCATGCTTCTCTTGATGCAACCCAGGATACTGTTGGCATTCTGGGCTGCAAGAGCACATTTCTGGCTCATGTTGAATCTTTCATACTCCTCAGTCCTTCTTCTCAGGCCTGCTCTCTAGCCATTCTCTGCCCAACCTATATATGTGCTTGGGATTGCCCTGACTCACTTGCACCACCTTGTCCTTGGTCTTGAACCTCATGAGATTGGCATGGGTCACTCCTCTCAAGCCTTTCGAGGTCCCTCTGAATGTCATCCCTTCCCTCTAGCATGTCAACTGCACCATTCAACTTGATGTCATCTGTGAACTTGCTGAGGGTGCACTCAATCAACTTGTCCATATCACCTACAAAGATGTTAAATAACACCGGTCCCAACACCAATCCCTGAGGAATGCCGCTCGTCACCGGTCTCCACTTGGACATTGAACAGTTGACCACAGCTCTCTGAGTGCAACCGTCCAGCTAATTCTTTATCCAGCAATTGGTCCATCTATCAAATCTATTTTTCTCCAATTTGGCAATTACGATGTCATGCAGGACAGCGTCAAATGTTTTGCACAATTCCAAGTGGGTGATGTCAGTTGCTCTTCCTTTATCTACTGACACTGTAATTCCATAAGAGTCCACCAAGTTTGTTAGGTATAACTTGCCCTCAGTGAAGCCATACTGGTTACCACCAATCATCTCATCTTTATTTTCCGTGTGCTAAGGGCCTTCAGGAGGATCTATTCCATGATCTTGCCAGGCACAGAGGTGAGACTAGCTGGCCTGTAGTTCCTTTCTTGAAAATGGGGGGCTATGTTTTCCCTTTTCCAGTCAGTGGGAGCTTCACCAGACTGCTGTGACTTTTCAAATATGATGGATAGCGGCTTTGCAACTTCATCCACCAGTGAATTTTTTCATACTAAAATGTCATAAAGCTAACTGCAAGTGTAATTTATTTTTAAACTCCTTTATGGTGTCATGTGGAAGCAATGGTGCCTGCTTAAATCACAAGGGTACCTATCATTAATGTTTTAAATATCCAAAGGATAACAAATCATTTAAAGTGTGAAACTTCAAGCCTTTATTGTTCTGCTTCTGTCATGGGATGTGTTCATCTAACATGTAGTCATAATGTGTATGCTATTTTGAGGCTGTTTGTGACGTGAATGTGAGAAAGCCAGTTTTGAAAAAGGTGGAAATCTGAAGCTTGTAAATACATGGATCTTCAGACAGAAATCTTTTGATTTCTAAGAGATACTCTAAATAGCTGTGAGCACCATTGAGTTCTTGTCTTCTGTGCTCTGTAGCAGCTTTGATTTACTTACGACTCTGATATTTATCATACTAGGTAGAGAAGACTGTTTAAGAAGTATAGCTAAGTTTAAACATGGCCATAAAAGTTAAGACTGGAATGACGCCTTTTGTCCTCTCTGTTACAGAATTGTAGAAAAATGTTTATTTTTTTGTCCAAGACTTGATTTATAGAATGCATATTCAAGTGGATAGGCAAGTTCTCCAGCTCAGACTTGAGGTAATCAGGAAAACTAGAAATAGCTTAGTCCATAGGAAGGAAAATATATATTCATAGTGTTTCTGTAGATACATCAATGAACAGAAGTTGGGGTCTACCTGCAAGTAAAGGTGTGGTGCTCTCATGAGGCTTTTCTCCACTCCAGTAATCTACCATACTATATCAGATTACAATAAACGCTACATTTAGTAGCTTCAGAAAGTTTTTGTATGTAAAAGTAATGAGGATGAGGAAAAAAAAAATCTAAATACATTTATTGTCTAATTGTGACTGAAAAGTATTGCTGATATTATTCCAAAGCTGTAGTTTAGACTATGAAATGTTTTCAATTTATCATAATTTAAATGTCTTGTTGGTTTTTGTTTTGTTTTGGCTTTTTTTTTTACTGTTTATAAGAAACTTTACTTTGAGATTCTTAAAGAGTAGACATGATAACAAGGTAACACTGATCTATATCAATTACTTTTTGATGCATGGGGGGATTCAAGACAATAACTTTATTCCTAAGATAGCAAATGAAATTAGTTGAGCCTTAGAGATGTAAATGAATTTCTGTGTGTTCAGAGTCTTAATTGAGTATCTTTTAAAAATACTTGTGACAACCATTGGTTACTAAATACAGAATAGTAGTGGGTTATGGTTACAGAGAAGAAAACAGTCATCAGGTTTGGGGATTTCATTGTACATTAGGAGCCAGAAAAGGAGCAAGAAAACTAGATTTCTTTCGTAGATGTAGGTGTCAAAGTGCATCAACATAATTCACATGCGTGTAATTGTGGTAAGAAATATCATCCTTAATTGTGAATGTTTACATTTTGGTTTAGTATGAGTATTCTGTGTCAGAAATCATCCTATTTCAGGAAATACTTGCAAATGTGTTTTTAAAGAGTATGCAAAATATATTTTAGCTATGGGAGTACAGGTTTTGTAAAGTGTAAAAAAGTGCATTCCTAGCATCATCTGGTATGTGAAGGACTACCAGAAGCCATTTATAAGTAAGTCTGTACCTAATTACAATCCCTTCTCAGGGGTACTATTGCTCTAGCCTGTGTTTTGGCAAATGTCATGTCAGTTTTGAGCAGCTGTTTGTTAATTGAGTGCAATAATAACATCTGTACAAATTTTGATAAATCTTCATGTAATTTTTATAGGGATTCTTACAGCTCTAAGGATGAGAGAAAACCATAAGCTTTTGTGGAATTGTGAAGTGTTGTAATGGAAGTTGTTCATATCTAGCAGTGCCAAATAAGCTTTAAAATAAGTAGTGTGTGTAAAGCAGAGAAATCAACCCAAGCAGCGTGACTTAGCAATATTGTTTGTTTTGTCGTTGTTATTAAAGAATCTGCTTTCAGTTGTTTGAAATAATTGTGATTTCTAAACTCAAGCTTAGGACTGAAAGCTAGATACTGTGACTCAAATTCTGAAGTCATCCCTGTAGGATTTTCTTTTTGGTAATCAAGAAGATGAATACAGACTACAAAATGTGATCCATTAGAGTATAAAGCAAGCACAAAACTCAAGTAAGAAATGGTTTAGCCTGCAATTCACATTATAATCGTTTACATCTTTCCTCATGTGAACTGTGCATCATAATGAAGTCCTTTTAAAATGTAATAATAATTCCAGTACATTACACGCTGTTTTCAAGAGTTTTGCCTTTCTTGGTTGGATAAGAAAATATATTTGAGCTTCCTTTACTGTAGTAAACTTAAAGCTCATTTAATGTTCTTTAGTTTGTAGTTAAAATTGTTTTATGGTTAATGGGCAGCATGGATGAGAGGTACAAGATTCTGTTTAAATACTGTAATCTAATATTATGGTGGAATTTAAACTTTGTTCAGAAATAATGACATTATAGCTCAGTGCACTGAAGAGAGTGGATTATTTATTGGGGTTATTTTTATTTATTTCAGGGGTCCATTCAGTGTTGTGCGGCGATGCATCAACAGGGAAACAGGGCAACAGTTTGCTGTAAAGATTGTCGATGTAGCAAAATTCACTTCAAGTCCTGGATTAAGCACAGAAGGTAAGAACAAGAAATGGAGCAAATTGTAAGCAGGCTGCTTTTTGGCTTGCCAGTTTTATAGTAATTACAACAAATGCTTAATGGCTAGTTTGATTTGAAGTAATTCTCATGTCCTGCTTCAAATTTACCAGAGAATTTCATTTAAATTGAGATAATGTTACTGCTAGCGTCTTTTTCCTAGCCCTCCTCAAACAGAACATAAGCTACACATTCTGTAATGCTGAGCTTACATATAGCCATATTAAGTTTTGGAAGGTGACACCAAAGTTACCACATTTTACATTAGTGTATCTTTACTAAAATGATTTGGTGCATTCTGGGGTATTCTGGTACAGATTTCTAAAGCCAATAAATTCAGTTTCTATTCTAGTCTTCGCCTGACCCACATTTTAACAACTGTTGAGTCTTAGGACACATTTCTACCTTTACAGGAGTATATCTTTTCCTAACAAATTCAGCCTTTTGGTGCGCCAAAAGGGAGAATTAATACAAAATACTGATCATGAAAAAAGGATAAGCCAACAGTAATTATAGTTTCACTGAAGGAATGCAAGAAGCTGTTGATGTTCGCGTTTTCTCCTTGGGATTCTAGTTAAATTTGTTTTTTTCCATTCCATGCATGTTATGCTGATATAGTTATAATTCAAGCTGGCAAGTCATTGATTTAGTTGACCATAAACAGTTTCTGTGTTTAGTGTCATTTGGGGTTTTTTTTGTGGGTTTTTGTTAGTTTGGTTTAGGTGAGTTTTTTGGGAGGCAGGTGGGTTGTTCCTAAGATTTTGAATTATTATGCATTAATTTTATAATATTAAGATGCATAAGTTATATAAATGAACCTAGAACAAGTATTGTAACCTTCTGAAAAACAGAAAGAGGAATTTGTATTTCACAGACTCTTTCTATCATGTGTATTTCCTTTTCTTTTCTTGTGGACCTGTCTTCAGTCCAGGTTTTATGCCTGTATTTCAAAAGCATGTTATTTTTTCTTTTGAATACATTAGGCTTATTTCTGGTACAGCATTCCTTCAACAGGCTGGGGGAGAGCCATGACTTGCAGCCAGCATAGTGATACTTAGATAAAATAAAAATTAGATAACTTAGCAGGGGGGAGTAGTATTTGTCAATTACATTGAAGTGTATGCTGCAATTGAATGGTAAGATTAATCATTTGGAACATACTGTAACTCAGAGTTGTCCTCTGCAAGATCATTTTGAGGGTTATCTCCTTACAACTTCACCGTGCAGTCTTTTTCTGATGGACAGGAGTGGGAGAGTGGAACAACTGTCAATCATAAACCAAGGAAAATACCTGAAGAAGATGAGGACTTGTAAAGTCCTCTATGCTCTAAAACTTCCTCGTCTTCAGGTTATATTTGATTTTATCCAGATATTTGCTGGATAAGCAATGTGGCCAGGCACATGCGGTCCAGACGGTTCCTGCAATGTGTTGAGGACAACTTTCTGATGCAGGTGGTTGAGGAACCGACGAGGGGAGGAGTATTGCTGGACCTTATTCTCACTAATAGAGAAAGGCTTGTCAGGGAAGTAAAGGTTGGGGGTATCTTGGGTTGTAGTGATCATGAAATGGTGGAGTTCAAGATCCTGAGTGGAAGAACTAAAGCAAAAAGTAGGATTGCTACCCTGGACTTTAGGAGAGCCAACTTTGATCTCTTCCGGGACCTACTTGGAGCTATCCCGTGGGCCAGGGTGTTGGAAGGTAAGGGGGCCTGTGAGAGCTGGTCGGCATTTAAACAGCTCTTCTTCCAAGCTCAGGATCGGTGCGTCCCTGTAAGGAAGAAATCAGGAAAGGGTGGCAGGAGACCTGTGTGGATGAGCAAGGAGCTCGTGTGCAAACTCAAACAGAAGAAGAAGGTCCATGAAATGTGGAAAAAGGGTCTGATCACTTGGGAAGAATATAGAAATGTTGTCAGGGCCTGCAGGGATGCGACAAGGAAGGCTAAAGCCCGCCTGGAATTGAACCTGGCAAAGGTGATAAAGGATAATAAAAAAGGCTTTTTTAAGTATGTTAACAGTAAAAGGAAGACTAGGGAAAATGTGGCTCCCCTGCTAAGTGATGGGGGTGTTCTGGTAACGGGGGATGCTAAGAAGGCGGAGATACTGAATGCCTTCTTTGCTTCTGTCTTCAGTGAAAAAGCTCACCCTCGGGAGTCCGAGACCCTGGAGGTTAGTGAAAGGGTCTGGGTCAGGAAAGAGGTGGTCTGAGAGCGCCTCAGCAACACCAGTGTTCACAAATCCATGGGACTTGATGGGATGCATCCATGGGTGCTGAGGGAACTGGCAGAGGTGATTGCTGAACCGCTCTCTGTCATCTTTGAGAGGTCTTGGAGAACAGGGGAGGTGCCTGAGAACTGGAGGTTAGCCAATGTCACTCCGGTCTTCAAAAAGGGCAAGAAGGAAGATCCAGGCAATTAAAGGCCAGTCAGCCTTGCCTCTGTCCCTGGAAAGGTGATGGAGCAGCTTGTGCTGGATGCCATCTCCAGACAACTGGAAGAAAAGGAGGTTATCAGGAGTAGTCAACATGGGTTCACCAGGGGGAGGTCATACTTGACCAACCTGGTAGTCTTCTACGATGTTGTCACTGGCTGGGTGGATGAAGTCCAGTGGAGGGCCACAAAGATGGTGAAGGGCCTGGAGCATCTCTCCTATGAGGAAAGGCTGAGTGAGCTGGGTCTGTTTAGCCTTGAAAAGAGAAGACTGAGAGGAGACCTGATCCAGATCTATTAATATCTAAGGTGTGGGGGGCAGAGTGGTGAGGCCAGACTGTTTTCAACGGTATGTGGAGACAGGACAAGGGGAAATGGCCAGAAGCTGGAGCATAGGAAGTTCTGCACAAATGTGCGCAAGAACTTCTTTATGGTGAGGGTGACGGAGCACTGGAACAGGCTGCCCAGGGGGGTTGTGGAGTCTCCTTCTCTGGAGATATTCAAGACCCGCCTGGATGCCTACTTGTGCGACCTGGTGTAGGGAACCTGCTTTGGCAGGGGGGTTGGATTCAATGATCACTGGAGGTCCCTTCCAACCCCTACAATTCTGTGATTCTGTGATTTTGATCCTGCAAGTTCAGGGAACAACCACTCAAAGACTCAGAACTACTTTGTTTTCATTACAGAGAAGTCTGAAGTAAGGGCTATTTCAACATGGATGGCATGGAATAACAGTCTGTATTAGGCAGCAAATATGGTGATTTTGAGCTTGTGAGGAAGTTGAACATGGTACATATTTTAGAAGAAATACTATTTGTTGGTCTAAGCACTTATTTCTTAAATTAGTGGAACCTGCCTTACCACAATAACAAAAGCAATCAAGCTTTGAAAAATCAGGTACAGTAGACTAAAATCTGTTTTCTTCTAAAATCTGTGTTTATCAATCAGTGCTAACATGAGCATTTGTGGTATGGAATAGAGAGTCCCTAGCTTAGAAGGCGAACTGTTATCTAGTGTAACATGATTTCCATGAAGTTTCCATAAGATTTTTAACATGTAGGATGCATATAGACACAGATCTTAAATTTTTGTGCATCTTTGCAATGGATTATTAATAGGAAAAAAAAAAAATCCATGCAACAACTTCTGACAGCTAACAAATCTAATTTAGACTAAATTCTATTGAATTTAAGTATTAGTATTCATGGTCTTGAATACTGTGTATCTTCAACCTCTGTAGTGATGTAATTTAACCATATTAATGAAGTCAGTTGACACTTTGTCACTGTTCAAGTGGCTGCATCATCTACTGGGTTGATGTTGGCTATTTTACATGATGAGGAATTTTACTACAGCTTTCATATTGCAGAGTGAAAAAATGAAAAGACACAATAAAATGTGAAGTTTGAATATTTTTAGAAATAAATGAGAATGTCTTATACTGTTCTATTTAGAGGATTCATATGGAAGAAGACCTGATGCTTAGTAAGCTACTTTAGTCACTGAGGTATCATAAAAAATAGTGTAAATTTTTCAAACGCAACTCGTAGTTGATATACACAAAACCTAGAAATGTGTAAAAAAGCATTTTTCTTATATCTGAATTTGTTATAGCTGACGCTAGCTACCTTTTGACTGTTCATTTATTCTACTTCTCCCTGTATCCCATGAATTTTCTTTTTATTTTTCTCTGCATGACTTAGATATCTTGCTTTTAATTAGGTGTTCTAAAGTCAAATTGGAGAAATAACTAGCAGTGTACTCCCAGGGTTAATATAAGGTCTAGTCTTGTTTAATGTCCTTATTAATGGCATGGATGATGAGACAGGATATGCCCTCAGCAAGTCTGCAAATGGCACGAAAGTGAGAGGAGTGACTGATATATCAGAGAGTAGTACTGCCATCCAGAGGGAGCTAAACAGGCTGAAGAAAGGGGAAGACAGGAACCTCATGAAATTCAACAAGGGGATGTGCAAAGTCCTACAGGTGGGGTGAAACAAGACTGGGCACCAGCTAAAAAGCAGTGTGGCAGAAAAGGACCTGGGATTCCATGTGGCCATGAACATAAACGAGCAATGTGTCCTTGCTGTAAAGAGGACATAACATTAGATAAAGAATTGACTGTTCAACTTTTTTCTTATTTCCTTCAGATGTTAAATTATTTTTTCAATGCTTTGGTTTATATAGACTGCTTGACTGTTTTAAGCATAAATTATAAATGTACAGCAAACTGTAGTTTTTAAATCTAGAAAACTCTTCATTGGTAAGTAATCATAGAATCATAGAATCAGTAAGGTTGGAAAAGACCCACAGGATCATCCAGTTCAACCATTCACCCATCACCAATGGTTCTTGCTGAACCATGTCCCTCAACTCAACATCCAAACGTCCAAACGTAATCAAACTCATCAAAGTAATCTCCCCTCCAAAATAAACCATAAGCTTAAATTTCATAGCATATCTGTTAAAAGAAAATATATCATGCTGGGTCTAACGTCCTGAGAGATACTCCTGCAGTTCCACATCTCTAGGTCCATCCCATACTGAAATTGTGTTCCTAGCAGGCATGCATGTACACATGCATGTAATCAGCAAAGAAAAAGCTCTCCCACAAGCACTGGTCTCATGTTCCTCTGCATAGTTGAGCAGAATACATCTGTATAGGGTTGTTCCCTCCTAGCAGCTGGGCTCAGACACAGGTGCTTGTCCTTTCACATCCAGATCTGTCCCTTGGAGACATACAAACCCTGTTGCTCTCAGACCCCTTCACCTACACATCAGCTTGTCTTACTAGGTCTCTGCTGGTGATCTCGTGCTCACTCACACAATTGTGTTTGCTCCAGACACTGGCACCACAGATCCACATACACATAGCTGTACATAGAGGAAAACAGTTGAAGATGTAGATTAATGACGAGACAGGGCAGACTGCAATGGTTGTGCACAGGGCCTTCTTACATGTGAATGGGCTCTTTTATTCTTATGTTCCTTTTTATCACACTTCTTTCTCCCTAAATCTCAATTTGACTACCTTTGATCTTCCCCTGAATAAATCAAAACATGTCATGTAATATCAGAGTGCTCTTCCCCTGCGTCTCATAATGTGTCTTAACACCCGTTGGCAGCAGTCTACTTATTCTATATGATGATCTGGAGGGCTGCTCTGGGTGAATTCTTGTAATGCGTTTCATGTTGGGCCAACAAGGCTGAAACTCTCCCGGGACAGCTCTGTGAGGAACTCTGGTTATCCCGTCCTCTGTGACCTTAATAGAGGTTTCTACCTGCTCTTGTGCCCCTTTGCTCCTCTGGTCTTGTGAGCAGGTGATTGTCCTGTGATGAGTCTAGGAGAAGTTGAGCACAGCATTACTAGGGCTTCTTCACCCCACACACCATTGTATCTGTGCTTTCTGTGGGTGTATAAATAAAATTTTATCACATAAACTAACAACATTCTTCTTGTTTGAGACCCTAGTTTAATTATAGTTTAGTTATGTTTGTCGTCTTCCTCAAAATGCAAGAAAAATCTAGACCGGAGTGGAAGAAAGGAAGGTATGACTACTTTGGCATTCATATAGTAGTAGTAAGTAATGCCTGGAGCTTTTTCAGGTATGATAAGACAAATGATAAAGGTGCATTTATTAACCCTCTTTGCATAACAAATTCAGAATTGAATTAATGTAAAGAATTCCGGAAATATGCTTTAAAAATATGCTCTCAAATCTTCATTTTTAAACAGTGCCGTCTTTAATCTCTGTACAAAATGCATGAGGTATATCCAGTTTCTGTTCTAAAAATTGAAAATGCTTTCCAAAACACTTCTGTCTTTGTACACAGCCTGTACTCATCTAACTAATTGTGATGCTTGCCAATAGTTGTCCAGAAATAGGCTTCTAACTGTGCTTGCCATAATACAGGCTGGTTACAAGCATAGAGAAGCTAATAAGTATCAGCTGTATTTTCAAATATTTTCTGTTTGCATGCAAGCATGTGTTCTGTTCTGGTTTACACAGTCAACAGAATATAAGATTAATTGCAGCTGAGATGCGATTTCTGTTAATTCATTGATCCAAAAAGACCCTTCTTTGACTCTTAAGTTATTGTTTTTTTCTGAAACTAAAAACATGTCACAGAATCACTGTATGGGAACTGCTGAGTCACGGCCTGAACCTCTGATTAGTCACCTGAAGCGAGCAATGAGTCAGCCCTGGGAGCACAGGTGAAAGCAATTCACCTGTGCTGCAGGAAGGGGTGGAGCCTGGCTCCACCTCTCCTAGACCCATTTAAGAGCTGGCTACCAGTGGGGAAGGATCTCTCTCTCTTCAGAAGATCCACTCCACTGGAGTTTCCTGAGCGAGCCCACGACACGGGTAAGCCTCCTATTTATTCTCTTTGTCTTGCTGTGCCTAACTCTTTTGCTTATTTCATTATTATAACATCTTAATATTATTTGATTGTATAATATTCCTTTATATAATTTTCATTGATTATACAATCACCAAGGTTGGAAAAGACCTATAAGATCATCCAGTCCAACCATCACCAATAGTTCTTACTAAACCACGTCCCTCAACACAATGTCCAAACGTTCCTTGAACACCTCCAAGGTTGGTGACTCTATCACCTCCCTGGGCAGCCTATTCCAGTGCCTGCCCACTCTTTCAGAGAAGAAATGTCACTGCAATATGGTAAATAATTATACCCTGTACACCATCAGTATTCTAGAAATACGTTACATGTTAGAATGATAAACGTGTGTTCTTCCAGTAGAGTAGGAAGCTCTGGCAAAAATTCAGTCTTTAAGTTTTGTGATTTTTGCCTGGGATAGTTTACATCCTGTAAAAATCTTGTCTAAAATCTTTTTTCTAAAAGAGCGGTGTCAAGGCTTGTGATCTACAGTCTCCTATTCTTTTGTTCTTTTCATAGTTCTTGCAAAAGTTTGGAATGGGAACTTCATCATCTTGGTTAATTTTCCAACAAATGATCTACAAACATTCTATTTAGGGCTATTCTGCATCTACTGGTACCTTTCCTAGATTATGTTTGAACAGTGTTTTGACCTATAGGCAGTGGAAATTTGCAGAAGCAAAGAAGCATTAGCAAACACTGATGGACCTTCTAAGTAATAGCTTATAAAATGAAGGCGTCTTTTTGATATGTAAGATAAGATGTATATTTCTATTCATGATAATATCCATACATGTGCTGTGGTTGATATCAATTGCTGAAAGTTGTATCAATATTTGTAAATAAAAGCTCTTAATTTTGTACATCAATTGACTGAATGTGCACTTGTGACTTACAATAAGAGAAATTTGCTAAAACTGAAGCGTATAGCAGAATCTTTCTACCATCTATTTGGTCTTCCATCTGAAAAATTAAAGGAAAATAATGGTAACAGAAAAGACTAGTGACAGACTGTTTTGATCCATGCTGCAGTTACAAAAAGTGGGCACTGATTTTTGTGGAAACTTCCAGTCTAGCCATCTGTATCATAAAATATTTATAATTAATACATAAAGTAGGTAGAAATTGAAATCTCCATAGTAGGTTATTGTGTGGAAGAATAGAAAAAGTCTGAGAAGAAAGCTCAACATTTCTGAAGCTTGAAGAATTTTCAGTATGCAAATTGTGAGAAATAATTTAGATAAAATTAGCACATGTTGAATTGCACAAATGTGCAGGTATCCATCTTGTGACATTCAGTGGCTTTAGTCCACTTGTAAAATTGCCAGTCAATAGCTGTATTTTCCAGGATAAGAGGTGCTTCATTGCTCTGCAGGAAGAATGTCTTATATTCTTTTTAGTATAGAAAATCTTTTCAATAGAAGGAAAGCAATGTTTAAGAGGAACAATCAAGTTATCTTGATACAAAAGTGGATAGAAATATTTGTCGCTTAGACAAATCTACCTTGTAAGACAGTTTATGAAGGATACTTACTAACAGAGGAGAGTATCAATGATTTTTAGCTTCTCAATGAAGAGTTGAATACAATTTTGAATAAATCAAAGACTTGAAGATTCTGAAGAGAATGATGAACTTAATTCTGTTTCTTAAAGATCTTCCACATTTTATCTGCCATTCTAATCATATTGTGTCAGAGTAAAATGTTATCATGTCAGCTGTCTTCCAGTATATTAATAATTTTAATAGAAAGTAAGATACAAACAGTAATCAATTACATATACAATTGACTTTAAGATTAAAAATAAAGTTTAATTAATGCACATTATGTGAATTCAGTTTTATTTTGTATGCTGCATTGAATTTCAACATAATTCTAGATTTAAATACTGTTACATGTTTAGTAAGTGACACTAGAAACTTACCTGGACAACTGTCATTCTCCCTTTTCAGTAGTGGAATAGAAAGTATATGGTTTTAAAATGCTTTGTTCACTTAAGTACCTACAAGATAAAAGGATAAGAATATTAAATTTTATTTAACTAAGCATTGCAAGACACTTGCATTTTCATAGGGTTATGGCGTAGCAATTTTTTTATGCCAAAGGCTGCAGAAGATTTCCATTTTTACAGTTCAGTGTATTATTACAGTTTTAGCACTCTGAAACAGGACTTACTGGTGTGTCTTCTTCCAGCTGCAAGCCATTTATTTTAATGAAGGCACTTATCAGGGACACCTGGATAGCTTACTTATATAGGTTGTATAGTATGTGCTTGATTTCCTAATATGAATCCAACCAAGAAATACACACAGTACCAGTAAGTAAATTGGTAGTGTAAATAAAAGTACTGTGATGTATAGTTGGTTTACTTAAAAATTTATGGCAGAGATTTTTCTTGGAGATGGAATTTTAAAATCACTTTGTACACAAATAAGATTCAAGGCATGCTTCTTGGTAGGGAAGAAGATTACTATGTATGTAGTTTGCCTAAAATATTTAGTAGTCAAAGTTTTTCTTTTTTGAAGTTGTTTTAGAAGAAAAATCCTGATTGCAAATGAGATTAATGCAAAAAGGTGATGTTCTGTTCATTCACAACACTTTAAAATTTGTTAAATTGTATAATGAAGGATTTATTTTTAATACTTTGCACAACTGAGGAATTTAAGATATATTCCAAATTCCACAGAAAGCTACTGGCAAATTCAGCAATATGAAATCTAAGCCTCTTTATTTCTTCTGTTTGCCAGGAAGACTGACAAAATAAAGTTGTTTAAAAAGACATTGTTTGAGCTACTGTGAGTGAACCAATTTTTGTAGATTTCTTAGTATCTGTCATCTTTAATGTTGCTTGTGGTACAGTGACAATTAACAATTGCAGAAGCTGGTGTAAATATTACTTTAGTTTGTAATGTCATAAATAGTGAAGCTGGCTTATGAAATGCTATGTTGCTTAAATTGCCACAAAATTTATTGTCTTTTGCCAAATCAAGCATGCATTTGAGTCCAGAGTTACCACCACATAGAATTGTATTAAAATACGTATGTATTTCACATCCATGTTTCCAGATCTCTCCAGGTTGCCATCACTGTATTCTCTTTTGTCCTCTTAGTTCTTTTTGAAAAGCTATGACAAACTGGAGCTGCTGTTTCCAGCACAGGGTTGGACAAGTAGGGTTGACGTATTTACAGAGAAGCTTTTCATCTCTGCTGCTGCTGTAGTTTTGCAAGAATGTCTATTCTTACAGTGCTACGTATCAATACAGCACCTACCATTTCTTTCTCTCAGAAGCTTATCTTTTAGAAAGGAAAACCGGGGAAGAAACTGTTATGCCCTGGATATACAGCATGCTAACATCTAGGATTATTAGGTGCCAGTTATCGTCTATGCTGTGTGTGGGTGAGTCTCACTGCTTTGCATCTCTTCCCTCACCACCTCAGAAAGGCTGGCTGAGCTGATTTCACAGCTTCTTACTGCTGAGGGGGGAGGGAAAGTCCTGTTTCTTCAACCCAGATTCCTTACTGTACATTCCTACCACTTCATTTGTAATGGCCTTGGTACTTTTCTGACCTGAACAGAACCGTTTTCATTTAAAATGGGAAAAAATGTGAGAAGAGATCTTGTACCCTAAGTCTCATGATCTTTAATTTCTTTTTAATTGGCTTGCTTCCCTGTTTAAAATGCTGTCACGTTTAAAGAATCACCTTGTTAAGGGAAAAGCATATGCGAGTGTTGTTTGAATATTCTGCTGGGAATTTTGATACTGACTTCAGAGAAAAATATTTCTGTATATTATATATCTAGAGTATGAGATAATAAACCAGTCTAGGATACTTATAAAACAAATGAGAGGTTCACTTCTAACGATTATCAGTGACTTGTTTAACACAGGAATGCAAACTGGGGTTGGAGTAGGAATTATAGAAGCACTTGTAACTAGCAATGGTTGCTCCACAGTTCTTTCCTGAACAGCTCATAAGCATTGTCTGGCTTTTATGTCTTAAATAACAAGCAAGGAAAATAACTGGAGAAACTGCATGCAGAAGGTAGCATTAACAAGGAATTTCTCAGTTTGGCCACATTTTGTTTATGGATGTGAAGTTATCCATGTGATTGGCTTTTCTCAAGGACACTGCCTGGTTTTCTAAGGTCATTCATTCGGTGTAGGTTTGCTGTTTTTGGATCATCAGTAACAACACATACAATCAGCTCCA